>NC_064861.1:44700061-45006311 GCF_024139225.1 Suncus etruscus
TTCCTGAGGGACATTGAGCTATAGATTTTGAACAATCACTTCACCTGGTTTTGGTATTAGGAAAGGATTGGAAAGCATTAACTCTTCCATTTTCTGGAAGAGTAGCATTCTTTTCTTAAATGTTGAGTAAAATTCACTAGTGAAACTCTCTGGACTAGTAGTTTTGTTTATGGAGTTTTTAAATTATGAATCAAATATTTATAAAGAAAGTTTTTTTAAAGAAACTTAGCTAGTTTGTCTTTTAAAACATTTGTATATTTCATCTGAGTTATTAAATTTATGACCATAAAACCACCTAATAAAATTTTTGAATTTCCATAGGATCTGTAGTTATGTCCCTAATATCATGCCTATATTGGCAGTTCATAGTCTCTGCCTTTATTCTTCATCATTCTGCCTAGAAGTTTATTGATTCCATTAATCTTTTTAAAGAACAAGATTCTCTCCTCTTTGATTTTGCCTATTGTTTTTCTATTTTTTTTATTTGGGCCTTAATCTTTGGAGGGGCTCCCAATTGATGCCCAAGTTGCCCATAGTCCACTCCTAGAAATTATCCACCGAGCTGGTTGATGACTCAATATGATGGCCCTTGGATGCAGTTTTGTTTAGGCACTTTGACTCAGTGATTAACTGGTCATTCTTAGCAGTGCTGAGATAGAACCTGGGTGGAACTTATCTTAGACATGTATCCTAACAATTGTGCTAAGTTTTGACCCTTAATCTTAATCTTTTCTACTTTCTGTCTTCTCCTTTGGGTTAATTTGCTTTCCTTTTTCAAGTTTCTTACAGAAGAAACTGAGGTTATTAGAGACATTTCTTCTTTTATAACGTTAGCACCATGCAGTCATCTGAGTCTTCAAGCCAATCTATGCTGGTGCTTGTGCAGTGTAATATCTGTGGCTCTGCATTAGAGCCCTCTGTGAGATGAATATACTGTCATACAAAAACTTGGTGAACAGGCAGGAGCTATCTTCCCAAGTGTGGCATATGTGGCCTCCAATATAGTCAACCAAACAGACATAAGGGATCTTTCTCAGTCATAGGAGAGCAGACAGTTGGAGCCTAGAGTAATTTTCTTGTCTTCCTTTATAGATCTGCACCTTTCCAACATACCCAAAGACTTTCTTCTTCCTTCTCATCTCAACCAATAATACTGTGCCATCAAGACAGATGATGTCCATGTCCATAAAGTGTCCATGTCCATAAAGTGTCCATAGACTTTAGTTCACTTCAAACTATGCTATAACATTATTCAGAATTGTCGCATCCAAGACATAGGTTGTAAGTCAATGTTATTTGTCATGAAATGAGATATCCTGATTTTCTGAGATTGTATATGTGCATTGGGCTGAATGATGATGCCCTTTTCTCACAAGAGAAACCTGTAATCCCTGAACTCTATAAATTTGACTTTCTTGGGAGTAAGGACTTTTGTAAAAATTTCAAGATTAAGCCACAGTGGGTCAGGGGAGACCCTGAAACCAGTAATGAGTTGTAAAAGAGAAGATAGGTTTGATGGCAGAGACAGAGAGTGTGGGAAGATGTGTCCACAAATCAAGATATGCTGGCTGCCCTGTAAGCTCCAAAAGCAAAGGGAGGATTCTACCCTGGAAGAAGGAGCACTGCCTTAATGACATCTTGGTCTCAGGTTTCTGGTCTTCAGACTGTGAGAAAATGCATGCCAATTTTCTAACACAACCAAAGTTGTATTAATTTGTTACTGCAGCCCCAGGAAACAAATGCAGTTTTAAATGGACATATTTGCCAGTTTAGAATCTGTACACCATATGTGCAGCTGTACTAATCTGGATAGTAAATAAGATGCATTGAGAGTAGGAATCACCATCCAGAGAGTTTCCTTGGTTGATCCTTTCTGTACTACCTGCGAAGACAGTTCATTTACAGAACATGAACAGGCTTTTCCCAGGGGTTTAAAAACCACTCCATAGGCAGGAGAGATAGCACAAGCAGTAGGGCATTTGTCTTGCATTCAGCTAACCCAGGACAGATGGTGGTTCAAATTCCGGCATCGCATATGGTCTCCTGCGTCTGCCAGGAGTAGTTCCTGAGTGCAGAGCCAGGAGTAACCCCCGAGTGCCACTGGGTGTGACCCAAAAAACAAAAATAAATAAGTAAATAAATAAAACAAAATAAAATAAAAAAGTAAATAAAAACCACCCCATACTTCAATTAAAAAAAGTTAAAACTCAGACTAGAGAGATAGTCCATTACCTTATGTAGTTGGCTCAAGCTCAATCCACAGTATCACCTATGATCTGCTGAATACCACTTGGAGTGATCTCTGAGAACCGCCAGATATAGTCCCAAACAAAGAATACAGGGCCTGGAAAATAGTGGATGTTCAGAAACTGGGGTTGCATGGCTTGTCCCAGCTGAGCCCTCCCTCCCAGTGGAGAGACACACTAAGGTAGGTTGCTTGAGAGACTAAGTGGGAAGGTGGCCCTCCTTGCTGATATGGACCTTTTCCCTTCTCTGCATCTTGAGGGTGTCTCAACTTCATCATGACCTATGTTCCTTCCTCACTGCTCACAGGTGAGAATTTGCCTTCCATTGTCTGATGCTTAAGGGTGGTCCTTAGATACTTGGGACTGAAAGGGACACATGAAATCTCTGTTGACTCTGAATGTGCCCATCTGTCTTGGTCCATATGAAGGCCTATGGGACAGGAGAAAAGCTGAGCACACTCATGGCCTAAAGAATCATTTTTGTCCAGGTAGGGCCACTTTCACCTCAGGCTGACAGGTTAACCAGAAAGCTGCTTGATCCGCTTAGTTGGGGGGTGGGGGGGACACAGATACACAGGTCTGTATCTGTGCCCCTGCTAGGCTCTGGTTCAGCTGTCATGGCCATAGGGGGTAATCTACTTGGGTATCACTAACCTCAGATGGGCAAACTATTCTTCACTGTAGTTTCACATCCAGGTTAAAATTTCCAGGTGAATCTCCTGTCCTGTCCTCACTCCTAGAAAGCAGAAGCTGTTCAAGCTGCGATGGGTGGTTTAGTCAGCAGGCCCGCAGCTTTTGCTGTCTGCTCCAAGCTCTGAGCCTTGCTGAGGTCTGTGTGAGCCTTGTCCCTGGGTGCAATTGCCTGGAGTGTCTCAGCAGGAAACCTGAATTTCAGCAGGAGATAGAGACACATGGCCAGAGTGGGCAAGTTGGAGAACTTTAGCGTGTGACTTGTTCTTTCCCCAAATTCCTCTTTTCCCCTTATTTAATTTTTTTCCTGAAAACGTGTGATTTTATAAGCTTTTCTCTGCATGTATTAAACAAATTGCACAGCTGAATAGCTTTTCTTAAAACCTGGACATTCACCAAGAAGAAGTTTGCCAGCACAGACAATTACTCTTTCTTCTTGGAACAATGGAGTGACTGACTGGCACATTTGAAATGCAAGCGTGTTTTTTCATTCCTCTGTTCATCCTTCAAGCTGATAAACAGCAACAATGGGAAACAGCTGGGACAGGAAAACATTTGAGTTTGTATTTTCAAAGCAAGCAAGAAAGAAGCCCGTCAATGTGGGCCAGATCCCGTCTTCCGCCTGAGGGCGAGCCGGCATTTGGGGAGGGAAAATACTATACATATTTCTAATCAAACATTACATATGTATTAATGTGCAGCTGGTGCATTGTATTCTGAGGGTTGTTGGTGGGGGGTGTCTCCCCACACCCTCCATGCCACCCGCCTTGTTCCTCTAATGTGTCTTGTCTGGCAGGCTGGTATTGTTCTATAACTGACATTACTTTATTTATGGAACCCAGAACCACGCATATTATCAATAGGAGTCATGGAGACAGTTGCTCCCTGAGTGGTTCGAGTCCCTCTGATATAGGTGTCACCGAAGCCTTTGCTTCCATACCAGAGCTTCCAGGATGGCTGGGAAATGGAGCTGTTTTTAGGCAGGTGCCTTGGGGATGCTATAGCTGGGGAGGTCCCCAACAGCTTTACTGACATCCCTCTCCTAGATATTGGGAGTCCCTTCCATGAAGACCTTAGCTCCTGTCCACTTGTTCATGTCTTTGTGAATTGGGAGAGAAATTTATGTTGATGTTTGTTGGGATGGAACTTGCCATGCCTTTTGTGGGTAGCAAGGGCTGCATCTGTTCATTAGGTGGGGACACTCACCTTGTCCATTTCCATCGAGCGTGGGGCAAACGATCACTTTATCATCATTTGTCAGCAACCTCGACAGGTTTTACTCTGCTTTGATTCCTCTGGGGACCTGCTGTCATAACTTCATTGGCTTTATGGTAGCAGCTGAGTCCCTTAGGTAATTGTCTGATAGATCTACTTTGCTTTAATATTGGTAATATGTTAAGTGTAAGATACAAAACGGTGTCAACCATGCAAACGCTCCTACTGCTGTCAACCCTGTCCCAAATCTTGCTCACATCCATCTTTGGAAATCCCAGCAGCCTGAGGCTGGTCTTTCCCAGTGCTCAGCAACTGGAATGGACACTTCTGTCCCCTTGCTAAGGGGCTTTTATCCTTCCTATTTTATGGTTTTCTTTTTTTTTTTTTTTTAGTGCAAAGAAATGTAATGGGAGGAGTTATGGACATTTAATAATAGTGTGTGGGGGATTCTTTGGGCCTCAGTCTTCCCATTAGTGCATAGGCTTTTGAAAGTTCTCATTTTCAGATTCACACTGGGGCCAAGCATTTGTCCAAATGAGCTGGCAGGGAGTGTGGCCAAGTGGAGCCTGATCTGCTGTAATGTATAGCCCAGAGGCCCACAAATAAGTAGGCGACCTGGAAAGTCTCTCATCCTTTGATGGTTCATAGTAGAAACGCAGGCACCTGTTTTCCAGGTGAGAAAGTGGAGGCCCAGAAATTTTTGTAGCATCTGTGGGTTCTCTGGGCCATGAGAGTTGCTTCCAGGAATGTGATTGGTGCAGAAAATAGTGCTGACACTGGCATGGGGCCCATTAAGCCCCACCCTGGGAGGTTTCCTGCAGTAACTGCCTATCTTCCCGAGGCAGCAGCACCCAGGGTCCTATTATTGTCTCACTCAGCTCTACTTTTCATTGTGGATAGAGAAGTGATGGGTAGAGAAGGGATGGATTTTTAGTAGGTGGAGGATGGGGAAGTTCCTAAGCTAGTCAAGCCACTTTTGTTGCTACTATAGAGTTGTGGAAGGAAACGTGGACAAGGACAGGAAGATGGTCAGTGCAGAGCAGAGTAGAGCAGAATGGTGATTAGGGCTAAGGAAACAAACTGAACCTTGGCTAGGTCTGAGCCTGCTGCACTTTCTACTAGCTAACCCTGAGTAGGTCTCTGCTGGTATGTAATAACCCATTTCTCAGATATCATAGCTGAAGCTCAGAGATATTAAAATTAACACATGGAAACCTACACCATACGTAAGAGCCAGCTTGTAAATCAGGGCTTTCTGGCCCCCAACATCTTTGCAAGGCCCAAATGAGCCCCACGTTGAGTGTACCCCTAGACTCGTTCAGGACTACTCTGTATAGCTATCTGCTCCTCCAGGCTGGTGAGAAAGAACCCCAATATTCTCCCTCCTGTTGTCCTCAGGGCCCCACAGCCCAAGTGGTCCCTCTGCCTTGCTTTTCTGAGACTTTGTCATTTGTGGGAGGAGAGAAGTTGGGAGCAGCTCTGCGACTGTCCTGGCGTTCAAGGTGATTCAGATAGCGCCGGGGCCTCATCTGCATGGCGCTGCGGCCGAATGCCCGAGCAGTGCGCGCCCAGGCGCACAGATAAGGTCTGGAGGCCCAAGTTTCGGGGTTGTACTTGCATTATCGCGGGCTTCCTTGAGCTCAGATGAATATGTAAATCTCCCACCACTCGGAGGTAATGGGGGCCTCCTCCGCTGCAGCAATTCCGAGGGTAAAATTGATTAATATTTGTTTTCAAAATGACACGCGGTGATGTATGGGTCCTTTTACAACTTAAATTAATACTTTAAAGAGATGAATGGTCTCTACAGAGGGTGTTAAAGTTCAAGCCCAGCGAATTTGCATATTTATATTACAGCCGACTGATAGTAATTGTGGGAGCGGTCTGTAATGCCTTTCGTTTGTCATTTTCAGCCGATGCATTTCAGCCCGGGACCTCATTAACTCCTGAAGCTTCAGTCCCACAACCTGACTCAGGAGGCCACAGTCCTGCAGCTTGGAGTTGTCCCCCACCCCCACCCCATCTTCTGAACTGAACTCCCTTCAGGCTGTGCACCTGTTTTGGGGATTGAGACAGGAGAGGAGACAGGTGCCTGGTGCTTACTGAACCATAGGCTGCTTGTCTTGGGCCCCAATCCCCACCCCGAGTTCTACTCCCCACCTCTCCCCTCAGCTCTCACCAGGCTCTTGCTCTTCATGTCTCCTCAAAGTGCTCCCTTAAACCCCTCACAGATAGCATTGAGGCTCAGTGGGCGTTTTCTTTTATTCTTTTCAGTGCTAGGGATTGAGCCCAGGGCCTCACACATGCAAGGCAAATGTTCTTCCTCAGAAGAACTCAAAGCCACATCCCCAGGACAGAGGCAAGTGGTTTACTGAGGAGATAACAGTATTGCTCTGGAGGTGCAGGGGGAAGAATACAGAGGTTCCCTATTGAACAGGGGTCTCTATGGGTAACAGGTGCACCATAACTGGGCATACCTTCTGCTTGGTGGAGATCCTGTCTCACTGTCTTTCTCATGAAGGCATGGCAAAGGGTTTTCCCTTTCCAGAGCCCCCTTCCTGGGTCCCAGCACAGTCTCTGTAGTCATGGCTAGCCACGTGGTCCACATACCCTCTCCCATTTCTATCCTCTTGTCTTTACCTTCTGCCTCCTACCCTTTCAACTGTCAGGCCAAACCTTGGAAGTCCCTGAGGTCAGGCCATTCCTTATATCAAGATCCCTCTTTCTCTGTAAAGTAATAAGGAACCCCCACATCATGACCCACAAGGACCTGCATGTCTGGCCCACTTCCTCCTGATTGCGTCTTGCTAGCCTCTGGACAATTGTCCTGCTCCTGCCGAAGGGCCTGGTCACTGCTGGCTGCTCCCATTCCAGGAATGTTACTCCACCCCCATTTCCCTGGGGAGGTTCAGTCTCTCAATCTCTTTTGACTCTCCAGGTGAAACATTCCTTGGTTTTCCTTACTATTGTCCTACATATCCCTGCAAACCTCAGTCCTATCCTCCACATATGTCTATTCCCATGCTGTTCTTCTGCATAGATTGTCCCCCTCTGTCTTATGAGACATTAGTTTCTGCATGCACTTGTCAGATCAAGATTCAATATTCATTGCAGTGCTGTTTACAATAGACAGACTCTGGAAACAGTCTAGATGCCCCTCATTAGATGAATAGCTAAAGAAACTGTGGTACATATATACAATGGAATAATATGCAGCCGCCAAAAGAGATGAAGTCATGAAATTTTCCTAAACATGGATGTATATGGAATCTATTTTGCTGAGTGAAATAAGTCAGAGGAAGAGAGATAAACACAGAATGGTCTCCCTCATCTATGGGTTATGAGAAATATAAAAAACATTTGTGTAATGATTCTCAGAGACAAAATAGAGGAGGACTGGAAGGTCCAGTTCATGGCATGAAGCTCACCATAGAGAGTGATGGGTGCAGTCACAGAAATAATTACACTGAGAACCATCATAACAAAATGTGACTGAATGAGGGAAGTAGAAAGCCTGTCTAGAGTACAGGCCAGTGTGGGGTGGGGAAGAGGGACACTTGGGACATTGGTGATGGGAATGGAAAAAAAAAAAAAAAAGAAAAGAAAACTATAGCAAAAATACCCATTTAGAATAGTTTCTGGATCTTGGTAGAAACTTAATGTGTCTATGGATAGATGGGTGGGTGGGTGGCAACAAGTTGACCCTGCTTCTCCAGCTGCCTTGTACTCAGGACACAGTAACCAGTGACTGTTCTTATCGCAAAGCATGATTTATCTTCCCCTATTGGACTAGAGTTGCTTTGACTCACAGTACAGGTGATGAGTACCAGTTCTCAATTTGTACCTTTTGGGATTCTGCCTCTGCCAGGAGAACCAGGCTGGCCCAATTGCGGGTGGTGAAGAGACCCAGTGGAATAGAGTTGAGGCAGGTTCAGAAAGGAGCAGAACTCTCTGACTGGACTATGTTGCACAAGAATGAAGGGATGAAGGGATGAGCAGATGGAATTAGTTCTTGTCAGGCTGATAGTGGAAAACTGGTCCCTGAAACTAGATTTATGAGCAATAATAAGGGTTGTTAGATAAGCCACTGAATTTCAGGGTGGTTTGTTATTGTGGCACAGATAATTGGTGTATGACTGGACTTGACTAGAAACTTGATTGCACTGGAGCAAATAGCCACTTACTGGCACAACCCTGCTGGTCCAGCTCAGACCTTTGTGGGGTGTGTGGGCAGAGGAAAGGACTAGAGGAAGGGAAGCTTCTCATCCCCCACTACCCCCACCCTGGGACTTATTGTATGAGGAGGGGCCATTCTATGTGTGTCCTTCTTCCAGTCCTCATGGCCCTCATGCCCTAAGGAAGGGGCACTGGGAATGAGCTCACAGAGGAGGTGGTGATAAGGTGGAATTCCCTCAGTCAAGTGGGCAGGACAGGCCTGAAGGCATTGGTGGAAGAAGGCAGGATAGACTTGGTGATGCTCTCTTTCCCTTCATTTTGAAAACTCACAGGTCAAAGCTGGTGATCATAACATGAGGGCCACCCAGGCTGATTTGGGCAGGATGAGTCCATCGCCAGAAGGGACCAGTGGTTACAGGTTGCCCATGTCTCTAAACAGATAGTGGGTATAACAGATATAGGTGGGGTCACTGAGCAAGTGAAGCAATTTACCCACATCACATATGCAGAGACATGGATACACACACAAACTTGCAGAGGCACAGCAGAGTGAGTGCACACGTATGGACACACACAAGTACACAATGAACAGGACAGAAGGTCAGTGGAACTTGTGGCCCCACCTGTGGGGTCTCGTTTACTCCTTTGTTGGTTATTTGTGTATCCTCAAAGAACTCCCAGAATAAGAAATTGATTCCCATCCCCTTATCCCCTTTTGGGGGGAGATCTTGGTGATATTTATCCACAACAAATATCCACACAGACAGGAGGGTAAAGGGGTAAAAGCTTGGACGAAGAGAGTCCTTTGTTTGCCTACTGCAAGCTCCAAAAAACACCTGGAGCCAGCCAGCAAACTCTCCAAAAGATGCTGAACTCCTCGCTCCCCAACTATTTATTCGGCTTTCAACCGCGCCCCCACCTGGAAGGTCATGGTGGGACAACAGGCAATGAATAATCTTATGGAAATGTTTTCATATACAACAGAACTTTCTATTTAAACATGCATTTATTGCAAGAACAGTACGAGGAAAGTCTGTTCCCTGTCACCTGCAGCCACCACCACTGGCATCTGGGCACATTTGCTCCCAGTGGGTATGCTGACTCCCTCAAGAAAAGGTGGGGCTACCGTGATCTATGCACCCGCAAACAGGCACTTTCCTTTCTGTAGTGAAGCACAGAGACTCATTTAGGAACATTAAAACACAGATGTGCCATCTGCAGCCGCATTCTCTCTCTGCAGTGACCTCAGCCAAGGTGGTGAGCCCTTCCCTACACATTGTGTAATGTACCACACATGACTCCTTTAGTCTCTATCTGGACATGTCTGCTACTGTGGGCTTTTTATGCACATTGATAGCTGTTCAGGGCAGATGCTTTTTTGAATGTGCCCCATTTGAGTTTTTCAGATGCCTGATTCTTTATCATTATTACTACTTTATTTCATGTATTTATTAGCATAAGGCATTATCATTTCATCCTTGTTGTGCTGCTTCTCCAGACTCACCCCCAGAGCACTAGAATCCTTCCACCTTTATATGGCGGTTCCTCCATTCCCACTGTCCAGATTATATTCAGGTGTCACCTTGGCAAGAGGACTGGATCTGTGGCATGTGTGAGGGTGTCCTTGAAGGTGGTGGAGCATGATAATGCCTCTTGATCACTAGCTGAGTCACCAATCCTGAAGAATGTTGCCTGGTGTCAGGCTCACAACAGGCTTCTCCTGTTGAGTTCTCTTAACTGAAGGATGTGAACAGTCCAGGTGCCCGAGCCACAGTCCTGGGCTCCAGTTTCTGTCTCAACACTTTTTCTGCAAAACCAGGGTTTTGCTACCTCACCTTGCTGGGCCTCATGGGCCCTGATTATACAACAAAATGAAGCTGATGCTTCCATGTCTGGGCCTCTCCATGACTATCATGATAAGCAGCCTTCTTGTCCTCCCTTCACCAAACCAATGACTATCATGAGAAGCAGCCTTCTTGTCCTCCCTTCACCAAACCAATCAAAGCAATTGCTGTGAGTTAGCATGGAACCATGGTTGTTTCAGGCCATAGAATTGGCTTGGTGCATTCTTGTAGCAAACGCTGACTTATCCCAATACACCTGCTCCATCATTCTTAATCTGGTCGTTATTCTCACTTATGCCTCCTCCACATGGCCATGGCCTTGATGGTATGAGGTTCTCAAGCTCTGCTTCCCTCTCATTTTGTTTCTGAGGTTCTCAAACTCACAACTCTTGTCCAGATTCATGTGCAAGACTCTGAGATTGGAGCTGTGGTTGAGATCTCCAGAGGTGCTCTGCCATTTGTTTGGGCTCAGCCTTTGTAATTGGACACACAACACTGTAGCAACAACTCTATAAATAAAAGGCAACAATCGCAAATGACAATCTTCTAGGTTTGTTTGTTTGTTTAGGGTCCATGCCTGGCATTGCTCAGGCTAACTCTAGTTTTGTACTCAAAGAGCAGAACTCAGAAGACCATGTGTGGTGCCAAGACTTTGAACCTACCTGTCACATGCCAGGCAAACACCCTCCTGCTTTACTATTGCAGGCCCCAGATTTTCTACAGTTGTGGGACAGTACATTTTTTGAAGTGTAGATTTTTGTAGGCATGTGTTCAAGAAACCATTAAATCAGCTCTGTCCTCCTGCCATACACACAAGGAATGTGTCTATTAGGAGGCTACAGTCCTGCAGAGCAGACCTTTGTGTAAGTTCTCCATGAACTGGACAGTCCCTGTTGGCTCAGTGGGCTATGGATTTCAAGAAATTTTCACAGCCCCTAATTGGTTGATTTCTCCCCAATAATACTGTTATGAGTTTCCTGTCGCTGAGACTACTCCCTCCCCTCTTCTGTCTTTAGGAGGGTTGTATCCCAAAGTGCCTGTTGACTCCTTACTTGCATATATCTCACATCCTGCTTCTTCTCCATGATGAGAAAAAAATGCCATGGAAGTATTGGGGAGAGATGGTTCCATGTGGAACATTTATCTTGCATGTGTGAGGCTCTAGATTTGATCATCAGCACTTCCCTCCCCCACTCAAAAAAAAAAAAAAAGAACAAGAACAGCATGGTGGAATCCTCCCAGGGATGTTTTTGCAGGCGCAATGTTGTAATTTGTGTTTCTTGTTTCCTGCCAGTTTGGGGTAGGGCTGGACTTGTGCTGGTTGGTGCACAGATGTTCCCTTTGCACTTACCTGGTCTTTGCACTTGCCATTCCCACTTCACTATTCCTGCTTTCTGCCAAGAACCAGTGGATTTTGTTCTTGAAACTCTCTCGCCCAAAGGAGCAGTGAGCCCTCCAGCTGCATGTCCTAGGAAACTGGGCAGCTGTCACTGATCCTTCTTGCTCTGGCCATCTGGCAGGTGCACCCCATCCTGGTACTTGATGTTGAGCCAGCAGAATAGGTGAGTTGTACCCCTGGGATTACACAAAGCAGAGAAGGCTTCTTGGTGGCAATGGTGGTGGGCACAGGGTTAGGCCAGGAAGGCTGTGAGAGCCGTCATCAGGGAGCATGGGTTTGTGCCTTCTGCTGTGTCCCAGCATCAATAAGGTCAGGGTAGTAGAGCTGGGCTCCGCGACTGCTGAAGGGATCTTCAAGGGAGGAAACCTCTGCAATGAGGATGCTAGTGTTCTGGGGTTTGCCAAGTGTAGTACATGGAGCAGAACAGAAGGGAAAGGAGAAAGGGGCTTGAGTAGAAACATTATGCTGCAGAGACCATTGGTAAAAGCTGTGATTTGTTCTTGTTTCCTAAGTGTGATTTTCGTCTCACTTAGGGCACTGAGAGTTGGGTCTAACCCAGGTTAGACCTAGGTTGTCAAAGAGGCTGATGTGGTGGCTGACAGGATCACATGTCTGGGCATGGAGCTAGTCTTTAATCATCCTCCTGAGGGGAAAGCTCTTTACCTTCATCCTCCAGATACTCTATTCTGGATTGGATAAGAGCCACTACTGGATATTGTAATCATGAACCAAGAAAGAAATATACAAAACTCAGGTCATAACCCCCAAAAAAAAAAAACTCAGGTCATCAATATCTACTCGTTAATTTTTTTAAAAAATAAATGTAAACATTTTAACCCTGAGAAAGAATTTGACCCATTTTGAAGGAAGTTGGGTAGACAGCCAGACGAAAGGGTCTGACTTCATTTCCTGCATGGAGATAGCCAGTTGTCCTGTATCATTAGCTGAAAAGACAGTTCTTTCCCTGTTGGCTGATTTTTGCCACATTGTTGAAAATCAGTTGCCAAGGCATAAGAGGTAGAGTGCGTGCCTTGCAAGTGTGAGGTGGGGGTTGAGCTATGCACTGCATGGCCTCAGAGCACCATATCCAACATTCTGGGAATCCCAGTGTATCTCAATGCTGGGCTCAAGCACTGAGCTCACTGGCCCACAAAATGGTTATGACCTTAGCACACTATTGAGGAAACTTCTTGAAAATAACTCAGCTGATTATGGATGTAGGAGCATATTTCTAGACTCTCGGTTCTGTTCATTGATTTGTATGTGCCTATTCCACTTTGTTGGTTGTTGTGACTTCAAAGTAAGGTTTTAAATTAGGTGATGTCAGTTTTCAATTTCCTTCTCCCTTTCAAAATTGTCTTGGTTACTCACCATGCCCTTGTAACTGTATATGAACCTAAAAATTATGTATGAGGCTTAGCTTCAATGTCTGAAAGTCATCTGAGATTTGGATGCTTCTAGTGGTATATCAGCTTGGGAAGACTGGCCACTCTTAGGAGACAGATCTTCCAAGTCATGCTTGAGGAATTTCCTTTCTTAGGTACTTAACTCTGATTGCTTTCTATGATATTCTATAGTATTTGGTGTGTAAATATGCACTTCAATTACATTGATTCTTGGTTTATTGTTTGTAATGCTTTTATTAAAATACTTGCATTTAAAATTTCAATTTCAGATTATTCATTGCAAGGTTATAGAAGCAAAGTGGATTTCTTTGGATAGGCCACACCCAGCAGTTCTCAGGGTTTACTCCTGGCTCTGTGCTCAGAAATCACTCCTGGCAGGCTCAGGGGACCATATGGGGTGCTGGAGATCAAACCTTGGTTGGCTGCATGCAAGAGCAACAACCTACTTGCTGTGCTATTGCTCTGGCCCCAAAGTTGATTTTTTATATTGATTTTGTGACCTACAAACTTAGTTGAATTTTATATTACTTCTAAAAGTTCTTCAGTGGATTCCATAGAATTATATATGTCAAATCTTGTCAACTGTGAACATAAATTTGCTTCTTCCTTTCCCACAGGTGCCTCTATTTCTTTCACTTGCCTACTTGCCCTGCCTAGAATCTCTAAAGTAAATTTGAATGGAAATTATGGGAGCAAATATTGATTTGCTCTTTATCTTCTGAGGAACACACCCAATTTTTACCATTAGGAATCACATTACCAGCAGGTGTTTTGTAGATGCCCTTTATCCTTTGTTTGTAGAGTGTTTTTATTGTGTAAATATGTTTTTTTTGTTTTGTTTTGTGTGGTTTTTTTTTTTTTTTTTTTTTGGTTTTTGGGCCACACCCGGCGATGCTCAGGGGTTACTCCTGGCTGTCTGCTCAGAAATAGCTCCTGGCAGGCACAGGGGACCATATTGGACATCGGGATTCGAACCAACCACCTTTGGTCCTGGATTGGCTGCTTGCAAGGCAAACACCGCTGTGCTATCTCTCCGGGCCCTGTGTAAATATGTTGGATTTGATCAAATATATAGTCTGGGCTAGTTGAGATGATTCTAAAAGTTTTGTTTTTATTCTATTAGTATGATGTTTTTACATTCATTGATTTTTAAATGCCACATCAAATTCATTTAGCCTCAGCATACAATTTTTCATGACACTATATTCAGTTTAATATAGTTTAAATTTTATTGAGCAATTTTATACCTTTATTCATAGAGTACTTTTTTTCTTGTGACATTCCCTCTCCTTCCAACCTTCTCAAATTTTTTAGAATATAAAGCAGCCCCCCCCCATATCCCTTGGAGCGGCATTTTTGCAAACATTTGCACAAGAACCTAGGGAGACAGAAATGGTATTGGCTGAGTACTTTGTTTTTTTCACACATATTTTCTCATTTCACCCTGTCAACCACATTGGTGAGTGTGATCTAAAATGACAGCCATTTTAGAGATGGAAAACTGTATCCAGTAGATTCCTGCACTATCATCTCATGCCTTCTTTAATTATTTCTAAATATTTGCAGTTCTGAGGTATAACCAAAGGCTTCACACATTTGAGCCATGTGCGCTATCATGGAGCCACATCATTGACCTAGGAGGCTCTGAGAATATCTCACTATATTGTACAATACACTAAATGTTCTGTATTCTCAGATTTGTACATTGAAGTCTTAACCCCTAAAAAGATGGTAGTAGGTAATAACTCGTAGTAGGCTTTTGGGAAGTATTGGGTCATGAGGGTAGAGTTCTTATATGGAAGAGCACTTCTCTTCTTCAGCCCAGTGCCATTTGGGGTTACAGAAAGAGAAAGATTATCTATGCAGAAAATGGGCTTTCATTAGAATCAGCTAACACTTTCTAGCTTCCAGAAAAATGTATCCTTAGTGAGAAACAAATTTTTTTTTTTTTGGTTTTTGGTTTTCAGGCTACACCAGGTGGCACTCAGGGGTTACTCCTGGCTATGTGCTCAGAAGTAGCTCCTGGCTTGGGGGACCATATGGGATGCTGGGGGATCGAACTGTGGCCCACTGTAGTTAGTAGCATGCAAGGCAAATGCCCTACTGCTGCATCATGGCTCCAGCCCTGAGAAACTATTTTTGTTGTTTATAGTCACCTGGTCTATGGAATTTTGTTATAGCAACTTTCAGGCACTATGAGCAGTTGTACTGTCTAGTTGTGCTTATTTCAAAGAAAGCATCACACATTCCTATTCCACCCTTCAGCTTTTCCCCTTTCTAATTTTTTTCTAGTTTGCTTTTCCTCAAATAAGACATTACAAATCATGTTCAAATCTGTCAACTACCCCTTTCTTTTAACTCCCCAGAGAGCACATTTCAGACTATTTTGATGGCTAATCTTCAAGTGGAATATTTTTTTACTTTGCTTTGTGTAAATATGTATCTAAAATTGCATGTTCTTTTTTGGCATTTATGTTCTTAATAATTTTTACTTTATACACATAAATGTTACAAAGATGCATGAGGAGTTTTAGGTTATTATTTATTTTACAAAAATAGATCATTTTGTACACACTTTTTTGCTTTCTTTACTCATCAACATCTTGAAGAAATTCCTCTGATTTGTAGCTTTAAATTATTCTTTTTGGCACAATATGGATATTACTGATTCATTAGCCTCCACCTGAATATTTATCATCTTCCCAGAGTGAAATTATGTGGTGGTTACATATATATTCTTAATGAGAGTTTTTATTTTATGATTTTAAGCCCACAAGTGTGTTTTTATACTTTTATTTCATAGTTACCTACTCTTCTGCTTATTTTTGTTGCTCGCACACTTGACTTCTGTGCTCTCATGCTTAGCTATGGTGTTTTCATACATTTGATCATAGTGTGTGGAGCAGGAGGCCAGTGACAATGCTGCCAGGTTCACACTTGGCACATGTGTTGGTATCAAGGCATTGAACTCATGGCCTCACATCTGCCAGGCAGATGCTCTACTCCTGACTTTCAGCCTTAGGCTATTATTTTTATAGTAAGTTTTCCTAGCCGTGTGTGTTTCAGGGAAAAGGTTATTTTTACATTAAAATGGCTGTTGGTGGAATGTCCAAAGGGTCTAGATGATTAGCATCCCCTTAGATTTAAACAAGAGAACCCTCTCTTCCACTTATGCCTGAAAGCAAATCTTTGTCATTCTGACAGTTAAAAAAACACTGACTTGATGTTGCCTCGTTTGCACTGCCTTGGAGTATAGTTTCATGGATTTATTAGCCTTTTGGATTATTTATCTATGTATCTGGATTCAAAACTAAAAAGTAATTCATTCTACTTTGAAATTCTCACTGGAATATTATAAATATTAATAATCTGTACAACTCAATATTTACATTATATTTGTAATGCAAGTATTTATCCATTAACTATTATTTACCTACATTGATTTTATTAGTTTTCTGGTACCAAAAAACTTTGTTTTCTCCATCATAAAAATGTTTAATGGTAAAAATTATTCTAATTTTGTAGTTTTGGAGTTTTGGACTTAAGAAGATAGTATTTTTTTCTTTGGGAGAAGTTAAAAAGCCCACAGGGTATGGCCCAAGAGATAGAAGAGTGGGTCGGATGCTTTTCTTGTATATGGTCAACTTGGGTTTGATCACGAGCTCTACCTATGGCCCAATGAGTCCTACCAGGAGTGATCTGTAAGAACAGAAGCAGTAGTAATTCCTGAGTTGTACTGATGTGCCCCTAAAATAAATAAATAAATAAATAATAAATAAAGTACATTTTAAAATAAATAAATAAATAAATAAGTAAAAAATGCGTGGGGGCACTGTTGCATTAGTTATATAAAAGTGATAGAAATTTCCAATCAATTTTGGTATTTGGGGGCTGACTGAAAGTGAGCATTATACTACTACTACTATTACTACTACTACTATTACTACTACTACTACAAGTACTGCTGCTGCTACTACTACTACTTCTATGTCAGTCTCCATATCTACTTAGACTTTGTGTTAGGTTCCATATACATATACTATGTGACAGTCCTTCTAGAATACTCTGTAGAGAGGATATCTGTATTATCTCCAATTCAAAGTGATGGAATAGAGTGGCAGGGAGGTAAAGTGTCCTTCTCAAGATGGAGAAGCAGGTGAATGGCAGAGCTGACTTCAGCCTTCTCGAACTCTACTGTCAAGCTCATAAGTCTTGGGCACATAGATATGCACAGGTTTGAAAACAGTCTCGATCATGGGACAGATCCTTAGAGAAGGTCAGTGGGGACCAGAAGGACTTCCCCCACTGGGGATGTGATGTGTGCCTGGAACAAGATAATCCTAGATTGGCACTTAGTCATGGCATGGAGAAGCTCTGGCCTGGAGATAGAGGTGGTGGTGGTAAGCTCTCTGTTGATGTCTCTTGTCTCTTCCTCTTTCCTTAGAGAGCAGTAATGCTGCACCAGGGAAAACTGACAGCATGGCATCCTTCCTATTGTGGTGTTACTTTTATATGTCATCTTGACTGGGTTCTCAGATATTTGGTTTCTATAAGGGTGTTCTTAGATGGCATGAATACTTTAATGGACAGATTTTACTCCTTAATATGAGTGAACATTATCAATGAGCTGAAGTTATGAATAGAACAAAGGAACATACCCTTTCCTGGGTAAGGGAAAATTCTCTAGCAAACTGCAGTTAGTACTCTTGGGTCCTTATCTGTGCCCTCAGCATTCCTAAGTCTACTGGTGCACCATGGCAGTTTGAGCTTGCAGCCTTCAGAATAACAAAATCTTATGCTTTATAATAAACCTCCTTTTATTTTTAAAATTTTATTGAGACCATTGTGAATTACAAGTATTTCACAGTTGTATTTCAGACATATAGTGACAGTGAATTAGAATATCTCTTTGTATAGGATGCAGATCCTTGAACAATACAGATTGAAGTATGTGTTTCTACTTATAGCCAGGTTTTTTTTTGTTTTGGATTTTGGGTCATACCCAGCAGTGCTCAAGTTACTCCTGGCTCTGTGCTTACAGGTCATTTCTTGCCATGCTTAGAGATCAAACCTGGATTGATAACATGTAAGGCAAACATCTACCTGCTGTGCTATCATTCTGGGCCTTCTATATAGTATTTTAAAAATAAGTATTATCAACATCTGAGTCACTATACTTGTATATAAATATATGTTCTCTTCTCATATTGGATATATGGGTTTAAAAACATCTCAGCTCATTAGTATTTTGAAGGAAGCACAACTTAGGTATAGGTTGCTAACAGAAACAAGTCAAGTAAATTTACAATAGTGATGAACACAGGAATTCTAGGAATGTATTTTATTTTACATATGCATTTTTAAATACCACAATCTTCTTAGCTTATTTTATTCTACAACTATAGTCAATTATGTATATAACATGCAAAATATGGGTTCACTTACTATTGATGTTAAGACTTCTTTCAAAGCAGACTTGAACAAAATAGCTTTGCTTGGGGAGGCTGGAGTTGTATGCGGATTTTAGAGTAGATGGGAATATTGGTGGCCTAACCCCGACACTGTTCAAGCGTTAGCTGTTGATTGAAATGAGTCAGAGAGAGAGGGATAGACATAGAATCACAGACATAAAATCACACTCAAGTGCAAGATATTAAAATAAAAAAACTCAGCATGAGAGTAATACCCAATGGGCAAAGTGACACTAGAACAAAGAAGGAACCATGATGACAATAATAGTTAGAAATGATCACTCTTGACAAGAACTAGGTATTGAAAGGAAGTAAAGTGATATGCATGATACCTTCAATAATAGAATTATAAACCATAGTGTCTAAATGAAAAAAGGAAAAAGAGAGAGAGGCGAGAGAGTGAAAGAAAAAGTGTTGCTATAGAGGCAGGCTGGGTGTCATTATATGACTATTATATGACTGAAACTCAACCAACCATCAACAACCACACCATCCAACGGATGGCATCAGACAATGCAAATTGGTCATCAAATTCTCACAAACAGCCTGGAGGGCACCTCATACCAGTGGTCCTTTCTCTTACTGCTGCCACAGTGGAGCTGGAGGGCCAGTGGCATCTCTTGCACAGACCTCAGGAGTAGCAGGCCCCTTTGTGAAGGCAGTTGGGGAAGCAGCTGCAAGAATGTGGGGTAGAAACAAACATTTGCTTCCAGCTTCTGCAGGCCTGGAAACAGTTGTCTCTGCTCCAGCATATCTGGGGGTTTAGAAGAAAAACCTGGAAGTTCCATATGGTTTGGAGCTGCTAGAATAAGTTCTTAGAGACAAAGCAAACTCATCTCCCCATTTTTAAATGTTGGAGATTGGGCAGGCCCATCTGAGTGTCTAGGCTGAGGCTTCCCAGGGGCTGGTGATGCTGAGTGTAAATTTTAGCCTCCCTTGGGAAGAAACTTTTTTTTTGCCTCATTTAGGCTGTTGGCAGAATTTTACTTTCTTTGGATGAAGGCATGAGGTTCACTTTTTTTTGCTGGGGTTCTCCTCTTGCAGAGATAACCTGTGTTTGTCCACCTTCAAAGTTGATGAAGCGTGTTTCCTTCATGCTTACAATCTCTCCTGGATGATTCCTGTGGCTTCTCTAATAGCTGATCAGCATCCACAAGCATCCACAAGCCAGAGGACCACCTGCGTAACCCCTCTCTCCAGTACTTAACTGTAGCTACAGGTCCTCTTTAGTAGTCTAGTGGAACTGGAGTCTAGGCTCCAGTGCCAGGGCAAAGAGATCCAGGGTATTGACACTCTTATGCCAGGGTTTGAAATGAATCATTTGAAGATCTTGGTGACATTGTTATGCTATGGTCTGGGATCATTTGGAAGCTTGTTCACACATATATCTATTGGTTGACATTCCAATGGTACACCCCAACATGCTCCTTATGTGTCCTGGGTAGTCACAGACCAGCTGATTTGAGGTTCAAAGGAGGAGTGAGAGGAGAGACAGGTGGAGGAAGCTATGTTTTTATAGCATCCTTGCTTTAGCAGTCATAGAACATTACTTTACTTTTCTCTATCTCTTGACCAGAAGTGATAACGTTATTCTGGAGCACATGAGATTGCAGATCATTTGGAAAACACCACCTGCTTTTCCCTCTAGAGTTATAGGAACACAGCCAGGGTAGGAGAAACTTTTATTGAATTCTCACAAAATGCTGGACTTTGAAACATTTCACCCACATGATTTCATGTTAATCCTGTCAACTGCCCTACAATAGAATTTCCATCATTATTAGTTACTAAAATGAAATGAGAGGAGACTGAGACATAGACTGGGAAGCAGAGAGAGAGTCCAAGAGTAGCTCGGATGGGGGGAACAGATCTCTGAGAGGCAGATTTGGTGTTGGAAGTTAGGAGCAGGAAAGGAAAGGAAAAGCATAGCGGAGAAGTCTGGGAGAAGCTTGGCATGGCAGCCCTCTCCAGCCCTCGCGAGATCTTGTCCAGAGATGATGGACAACAAACGCTAGAATGGGGCCAGTGGGCTATGATAAGTGTGCTTGGCTCAACCAGTGCTTGGGAAATGTGGGTCCTCTGGTCAAAGCTAACTGAAGAGCAGAGGGCCACTAGGGAGGGCTGGAAAGTTCAGAGTCTGCTGGTGATGGGGCACCCCATATGTGAGCACAGAGAGGAGAATGGCTTTGCTCTTCTTGGGTGGGGAATAGCCCAAGAAGAAGCCATCGCCTCTGAGGCTGGCCCATTGGCTGAAGCTTAGTCTTTAGCTCCCAGGAATACCCTGGATCATCTCTCACTCTTTCTGCTTCTATGTCCTGCAGGGATGAAAGCACCTGGAGTTCAAAGTTTCCCACAGAGTCCACTGAGGGGGCTTGTGGGGTGTTGTACCAGGGACCTCACCTGGGACTTCTTCCCTCTGCTTCTCAGTGGGTGACCCTCTTGCTGGGTCCTGGTTCTTTGTGTCCACCCAGGTGCCTGAAGCTTTCTCCTGGGTGTGACTCCTCTTTACAATGCATCTCTACTTCCTTCCATTGCGTAAGCTTTGTATGCCCACAAAACTGAGCCAGATACCATGTGCATTTGGCCACTGTTACTATGTGCTGGCATATACCAAAGTGCTAGGTTACTGACATTACTAGGCTTATAAAAAAGCACTTCAATCCTCTGTGCTTGCATTTCTTCATCTGTAAAGTGGTAGCCTTAATCCTTTCCTCATGGGACTGGGAGAACTAGATATGAGGGAGCATGGAGAGTGCTCTGGAGTGTTCTCCACTTCTAGTAAGATTGTGTAAAAAATTGTGAATAAACAAACTATATGAGGCAGATATTAGAGTCTAAGACTAGGAGTTTGAGGAACATTCCTGATTTCTCAACTATGACCCTTGGTAGGATTGATCCTCCCTGAATCTGCATGTCCTTAACTGAAAATGGGTTAGGTCAGCATTGGAATAAGGATCAAATTAGTTCATGTAGCTAAAGTGGATGGATGATAATGACCCTCAATCAACCAGTCTCTGGAAACACTCCCCAGTCCAAGTAAAGGTAGTGAGAGCCCTTTGCTGAGTAGGGAGTGAGATGATCATGGGAGGCATTTTTTTTAGTGGGGAGTGTCTCAATTTGGTTCCTGCCTTTCTTCCCAAACCTCACTCTTAGACTAAGCACTTTGACAATGGGATTGTCAGCTGATCACTTCTTTTCTCTCTTCTTGGAACTATTTCTGGGACTGCCACTAAGAATCTGATTCTCATCCTTGGTCCCAGGACTCAGTGATTGGCCTGGAACTGGGTGTGCCATTTAAGAAGGGCCAATCATATTTTCTTTCTGCTGGACTATTTTGGAGATAGGATAAAAACTTTTGAATTCCCATGCTATGTAACATGAAAGGCCATCCTGTCTATCTCTTCATAGGAAAGGAACAAAGCATGAAAAAGGTTTTGAAGACAGAAGTCATCTGGATCCAGCTGGGCCTGAAGATGGCATCATGCTTCCAATTAAGTGAGCCAATCCACTTAACTACTATTTTTAATTTAGGTTCATCTCACTAAGGCTCTGAGTCTCAGCCTCCAAAATCTGAGAAACCCAGAGCCTCCTTTGGTGTCTTTTTCCCTACCAACCATCTGCCTTGGAGCTGTCCTGAACAGCTCCCTGCCTAACCTACTTGCCTCTAACCCTGATCCTTCACCATCATTTAGTCTACCTCTTTTCAGTTGTCACTCAGTGAAGTGGACAGAAGGACAGAGGAAGGAGGTTCTGGAACAGGAGACAGAGAAAAGAGATCCTGATGTCAACAATACTACAGAGTACTGACCTGTGGAGCTAATTCTCTCTCATACCCTCAGACCCACTGCTAGGTCCTGGATGCAGGCAGGCATAGAGCCAGACTGTTTTGATTAGTGATAGATGGGGAGAGGGTGAGGGAGAAATTACAAACACAGTTAGGAAGGGGCAGACTCCAAACTAGAATTCAGATTAGTTTGACTTCAAGCTCATCATGCAGAACTTCAGACAATTGAAGGCAATGGCCTCGCCTTGCTCAATGATCAGTTTCACAGGTCAGAAAACATGAGGCATGATGGGAAAGGCTGACTCTGAGGCTCAGCTGTAGAGAGGTTCTTTAGGACACCTCACCCTGACAACTACCTCCCATCCCTTCCCCACTTTCAGCACTCCTCATTCATTAGGTTGAATGAAGTATAAGCATAATCAGAACATTAAACAACCAGTAGCACTGCTGGCTTCTGAAGGCCCCCTTCTTCCTGGAGGCTCTGGCCTGCTCCCCAATGTCTCTGAGCAGTGCCATTGTTCCCTGAGTCATCACTTGTCATGTGATCTGTGAGAGGGGAACAGTTGCTACCACTCTGCCTCCTGCATTTTCCTTATGGATACCACTGTAGCCCATGGTCACCTTTTTGACATGGAGGTCTCTGTCTCCCATTGTTTCTGGACCCCATAATCTGCATGCAGCTCCTTAAACTCTCCATGGTATAGCATAGATCTCAGGACCCTGCCTTCTTTACCTCTCCTTACCCCCTGAACCCCTCTCCACCCCCAGGGTCTAATCACATGCCTGTGGGGACCCAGCAACCCACTGCTATCACAGGGGCCAGCAATAACTTTCCCCTGAGTCTCTGCCAGGGCAGAGACTGTAGCTGGGCAAGAAGTCCTGCAGCAGGGCCTGTCTTCCACCATAGCATGCTGAGCCAAGAGTCGTCTTTAGAAAATTCTCTGGCTTCACCATGCCATTCAAAAAATGGAACCAAACACATCCAGGGCAGAAAGGCAGCTTGACAGCATTGGTTGCCATCACCCTAGTTCCTTCTGTGATTTTGCCACTGCTCTGCTTCCCTTTACCTTCAGAATATGAACAATGGAGCCTTGTGTGGGGGTTGTCGCTTCTGCTGGGCCCTTCTGAGTCATCGCATATTTTTATGTGTTCAGTAATATACAGTGTGAGTCATTCTCCAGCTTGGGGGTATTTTGGGACTTGTGCTGTTTTACTTACAACTGCAGAAAAAATCAAATATTACAGAGGTGATAAAAAATACAGCAAATTCATATGACCTGACTTAGCGTGTGGACGATGCCAGGGCAGGAAGGGAGCTGGGCTATGAAGTCATTGCAAAGGGTCCTTTGGGGACGGTGGTACAGGCTGAAGACAGAAGCAGGAGCCCTTTCTGCCAAGTCAGATAAGGAGGAGGATGTGTGTGAAGACCAGAAGACTTTGCAAAGCAAGAAGGGACTTCTTGATTCAATTCCAGAGGCTTCAGGAGGAATGGGTTCCTTCCTATGTGTGAACTGGACCTTCAGGACTCTCAGGCCCTCATGTTATCGTTTGTTTATTTATTGAGGTTCCTCTGCAGTGATCAGGGGATATGCCCTGTGGTGCTCACTGAGGCTGGAGAGGGAGTCTTTTGGAGTTAGGATAAAATTCCGTGTTTCATGCAGGCCCCACCCTCTTTGCATCTCTCCCCAGCCAGTCTCTTATCTTTAGCCAGGGGTTGGGATGAGAAGATGCTGGATGGAAATAGGGGTGCGAAGGTGCTGCCTCTTGCAATGGGCTCTGGCCTTCTCTGGCTCTGTGGACCATTTTCCCAAACCTGGAGACCAAGGGGATGATTTGGGGAATGGCCTGACCCCCACCCCCATCCCAGAAATTTCAGTAAAACTGCTGGGGACCCACTTGTCTTTATCAGGAGGAGATGCTAAGTAGGTGCCAGCTCCTAAAATACAGATGAAGTCAGGTCCCTAACCTGAATGTTCCCCTCCAGGCTGCCTTTTTTGTGCCACTGTCCTTGCATGTGACGTCACCTCCCCAGTGGGCCTCAGTCTCCCCATCTATTACCGCTGGTGTGAGGATGAGGAGGCTGATGTGAGTCTCTTAATCGGGCTCTGGGTCACTGAGAGGGGAGCCCCTTCTTCCCGCAGCACGAATCTACAGGGCATGGGGATTTGGGGGGAACTGGTAGGGGGACGGGCCGCCCCGCAGCAGGCGTGGCTCAGGTACCAGGGGTTCGAGCGTTAATTGCATTCCGAGCACATGTCTACCTCTCGGAGCTGCGGGGCCTGTCTCTTTCTATTAGTTTAACAAGCCCTGGTATTAATGAGATTGCTCTATAATTGAACCTTTTCACGGGTCCCTCGGTAATGAAATTATGCTAATTTGCATTCAGCACCACCAGGCATCCATCACGCGGGATCAGCCGGAGCGGCCGGTGAGGCGGCGTGAATGCGCCGCTAATTATCACCGAAATGAACAAACCCGGCAGTATTATTATTTCATCTTCTGCCCCTGCCCTGCCTCCCTCCACCTCCTCCTCCTCCTCCTCCACCGCCCCATCCATATTTTTTGTCTTTCTGCACGTGACTGGCGGCCGGGCGATGAGGCGGCTGCAGCACCTCCACTGTGTGGCAGCAGGGACCAGGGAACTGCATTGCATGCAATGCGCTGCGGCTCCAGGGATGCTGCTGCAGGATGGGATGGCCAGGGCCCGGCCGGGCGTCGTGGGCGCCTGCGCGCTGCTCAGCACGTGTTGGCGTGTACTGGGTCCGCCCGTGTGTGCGGGGTTGGGGTGAAGCCGGTGGGTGTGTTTGGGCTGTCTAGATGCCAGCCGGTGCTTGTCTGGGCGGGGCTGTCTGCAAGCAGGGAGCTTGTGTCTGCGAGTCTGTGACACCCACCCAGGCAGGGGCCTTGGCTGTGTGTGCATAAATGAGTGGAAAGGCCTGCAAGCATCTGGCCTCGGGTAGGTCAGGGACAGAAGGGAATTTGTGAACAATCTCAGCTGGTATCTGGGTACCCGGTGTGGTGCGCGTGCATGGTGGTGATTCCTGGGGTGTGGAAATATGTGTGTGCAATGCGTGTGTTTCTTCTGGCCATGTGGCTGGGGGCATCCTGCTTTCTAGGGCAACCCAGTGGCCAGAGCCTGGATGCTCCCGAAGGAAGTCCTAGACCTAGATGGAACAGCTGGTTATGAAGCAAGAGGGAAATCAGAGTGAAGGGAGACTGTCTGCAGGGCCTGTTTGAAGAATCCCGAAGCATCTTGGAATTTGGGGTAAACCCAGAAAAGCTGAGATTGATCTTTGGTCACTCCTACTGGATGGGGGTTGAAGAGGATTTTTACTTGGCTGAAAGAAAATACTGTTGGGGGCTGGAGTGCTCGCATAGCAGGTAGGGAGCTTGCGTGATGGATAGGGCACTTGCACAAGGCCGATTGGGTTCTATCCCTGACATCTCATATGATCACCCACGACACAAGCCAGGAGTAATCCCAGAGCATTGCAGGGTGTGGTCTGAAAACCTAGGACAAATAACCAAGCAAAACCCCATCTAAATACACAAAAAAGAAAATATTGTTGGTCCTTAAACACCTGAGGGTTAGAGGAAACTTCGTTAAGGAATCGTACTCTGTGATACAGTTACATTATTTATAAGAAAATCCGGGGCCCGGAGAGATAGCACAGCGGTGTTTGCCTTGCAAGCAGCCGATCCAGGACCAAAGGTGGTTGGTTCGAAGCCCGGTGTCCCATATGGTCCCCGGTGCCTGCCAGGAGCTATTTCTGAGCGGACAGCCAGGAGTAAACCCTGAGCACCGCCGGGTGTGGCCCAAAAACCAATAAAAGAAAATCCACATGGAAGTGGACCATGCCGTTTACACCTAGGTTGTTCAAAGCCAACTGGAGTTTGACATTCCTTATTAGCCTGAGCAAGTGTAGTGAGATTTTGGGTTCCGTGGGAAATATTTGTTGCATGTTCCTCTGCTTTGCTCAAGGTGGGCTCCTGGCCCAGGAGAGCAGGAGGCCCAGACCACTCCCTGCCTGACTCCCAGGGCAGAGGTGAAGATCCTATTGAGAACACGATCCACCTGTGCCAACCATGCCCCTACATAGAGATGCTACCTTCTTGGGGACTCAGATACCAGTTGTGCAGTGAGGGTAGGAGGTGTGGTGTGATTTTTTTGAAAACATTTCTAGAGGTGGGAGGTCCTGGTTTCAAGAACTGAAACCTGATCACAATGCCAACTATCTTGGAATGCTTTTATTGGTTTTTACCTAACTTGACTACCTACAAATACCCCTATGGTTATAAATACAAATGATTGTAGTGCCCCCAAACTTCCCCATGAAGATATCAGATCTATACTTAGTTGTCAATGACTGACTGACATCTTGCTATTCGAATTGAGTCCAGTGTTTGAGTATTTGAAGACTATTTTCTTAGTGTTCTTGAGCTACTAGCAGGAAAGCGGCTATTAACCTGCACCCTTTTGAGTCTAATATTCATAACTCACCTTTTTGATCAATGTTTTTTGTTAGGGGGGCCCACCTGGTGATGCTCAGGGCATATTCCTGGTTCTGCTCTCAGGAATTAGTCTTGGTGGTGCTTGGGAGGCCATATTGGATCAGTTAACCTGGGTCAACTATGCACAAAGTAAATGCCCTACCTGCTATATTAACTCTCAAGCTCTTCGATTGCTGAAGTGTAGACAACCAGAAAAATAATAAATCAACTCAGGCTTTGTGAATTTCCATGGTGCTGATTTCCATGGTGCAAATATTCCCACTTTGGTGGACTTCAGTTTATCAGAATGAGGTCACAGAACTTGGAGTTCAGTGGTAATGAAAGGCCCGGAAGCATTTTCACCAGAAACATAAAAATAGGCATAAATGACTTTAAGAACTGAGATAAGAGTAAAATAATTAGAAAATGAGAAAATTTAAATATTATTACATATTATTACTCATACTTGCTTAATTATAATATAATTGCCATTTTAGTTATAAGTTAAATAATATTATTCTGAATGCTGTCTAGAATCTGCTAAAATTTTTTTTGAAAACTTAGCAATTTAACTCTTGCAAGCCAGTATGAGCCAACTCCAGCACAGGTAATGAATAACTTGTTATATTTTAATCCTTCTCTATAAAGTAGTCATCAGTATAATTAGTATTGATTAGCATTAGTATTATTGCTATTACTATACTACTCCTTGGCTACCCTTAGATAATTGAACTGGAACATGCTGGTTTAGCCACACATTTTTCATTTATACAATAGAATTTATGAGTAACTCCTGTTACTCAGGAGTCTGAATAAAATGTCTAAAACCACTTTGTGTGTTCTGGTGGGAACAGATTTGCAAGAGAAAGAGCAGCGATCATAGACACTTGCAGTCCTGATGAATTATTGTGTGTGGGTATGTGTCTATGTGTGCAACAAATATAGAGATAAAATTTTAAACAATTTTTGGTTTTAGAGTCACACCCAACTGTGCTCAGGGATTATTCTTGGCTCTGTGCATAGGGATCACACCTGGCAGAGCTAGGGGGATCACATGGGGTGCCAAAGAATGAACTTGAGTTCAGCACCTACAAGTTCAGCACCATAACACCCAAATATTTCTTTGGCTTAATTTTTATTTTTAATGCCGAACAGTATACCTTCACAATAATAAAAAAGAAGCCAAGGTACTTCTATTAATACCAAACTTTTCTTAAATATAGTCCATTTGGATGATTTCTATATCAAAATAATGAATAAAAATGAAGATATATTTCTGCCAAAATAACATGGTAACAGAAATATATGGAAAGAAGTGTCATTGTTATAATAGGGTTTCTATGCATACAATTTTGTGGGCATGCTTTATAAATATTCTAGCATTATATTTCACAATTGCCTTGCATGTGGTTGACCCAAGCTCTTTCCCTGATCCCTCTTATAATTCCCCCAAGCCTTCCAGGGTGTGATCCATGAGCACAGAGTCAAGAATAAACCCTGAGCACTACCAGGAGTAACCCAAAAGCCAAACCAAAAAAAGACAAAAATAACCCCTAATTTTTACATGCATCTCTAGGCCACATTAATATGTATATATGTATTTATATATGGATAATAATTCTTTTAGCTCATATGAGACAGATGTTATTATCATAGAAGAATGATATTTTATGATGAGATAGGTTATTTCCATGTTCAGGCTCCATCATCTCCCAAATGGCAGCCATCAGAATATGAAAAACAGAGGGTGAAGCCGAAGCTACCTTGGTACACAAGGATCTAGGAGTCTAGTGAGATCTTGCTGTTTTAAACCACTCCTGTTGGTACTTAGGTGCTTCTCCTGGTACAGGATTCTGAAGTCTGGAGTCTTCCTGGAAGATGTGTGGGTGTTCATGCAGTACAGGGGATTCAGCCTAGGCTTCCCATATGCAGAGCAAATCCTTTAAGTTATCTCTCTGATCGAGAAGCATAGCACTTAATCGAAGGCCTTTCCTGAGTTGGTTTAGCAGGGAGCAAATATATCCAGTTCTCGTCTATCTAATAATGCTATTATCTCTTCCTTCAAATCTGAATTAGATCCTACTAGGGTAAAGAATTCTAGGTTGAAGTTTCCTTTATTTAGTTCTGAGAATAGAAGATCATTTCATTCCCTTCTTGCCTGTAAGGTTTCATGAGGAGATCTGCTGTGAATTTTATTTTTCCTTGTATTTTTCTCTTGCCACTTTTTTGTTTGTCTGGTCACACCCAGTGATGTACAGGGATCACTCCTGGCTGTCTCAGGGGATCATATGTGGTGCTGGGGATTGACTCTGGTTGGCCATGTTCAAGGCAAACACACTACCTACTGTACTATCACTCTGGCTCCTCTTAACACTTTCATTGTCTCTCTTTGGTTCTCATCATTTTGATTACAGTGTGTCTTGGGGTTGTTCTGTTTGAATTTATTTTGTGTGGTACTCTATGGGTCTCCTAAATCTGGGTAAATAAATGTCTTTCTACTTTGACTAGGTAGTTATTTCTCTTTTCTTTTTAATTCTGGTACATCCGTGACTTGGATGTATTTCCTCTTGCTATTTTTCACTAATTTTTTATTTTCTTTAATTAAATATATCTTATTATTGCCTCTTTGTATACTATGTCACTATGTTTTGTGTCTAGAAGCATTGATTTGGTTTTTGGCTTCCTGAGTTTTGTTCCTGTAAATTGCTACTGTATTCTTTAGTTCCTCTATTCTCATGAAAGAATCCTTTAATGCATTGCATATCTTAGTTTGAGCATCATGAATCTATCAATCAATGATTTCTTCATTTGAGCTACAAATGCAGAGATTGTTGTTCTGAGGAATACTTAGGCTTTGATAAACTTCAAAACTTAGCTGAACTTCTGTCCCCATCTGCTAACCTGCTAAATTCCTTTGTTTTATCATTATTCCTAATGTTTTGTGGATGTTAGGGGTGGATCTTCAAATTCTAGATCATCTGAGCAGTAATCAGTATGCTGTTCACTCAGGCAGATACTTAAGCCTCTCTTCATTTCTGGTCACCACTAATGTCTCGTGAAGAATTTTCAGCAGGGAAGACAGAGGTGGAGGTCATTTGCAAATTCTGCTTGTGGTTCAGGAATTTATTGGATCTGGGTCTACAGTGAGTCCCTCTGTTTTTAGCAGGAGGGTCAAGTATGTGTGGTGGGTGCAGAATAACAGGCATGACCAGGTAGACTTCACCTGGAGAACAAAAATGACAGTAAGAGGAGGGTCCGAAGATGTCTGTTTGATGAGTTGACAGTTATGTAACCAATACATTATTTGAGACATAGAAAATTTTCATCACTTCAGGATTTCGTGATACTCCCCCCATTTCATTTGTTGTTCTCCTTCATCATAAGCATCAATTCTCTTTTCTTCAACATAGTGTTTTTAGCCTGATTTTGAATTTAACAGAACTAACCACACACATTTGTGTATGTGTCTGTAATTGGTTTTCTTTGCCCAATATTATGCCTGGAGAGTCATTCACATTTGGCAATGGTAATTTATTTGCTGTTATCTCATTGCATGTTTATAATTCACCAGTTACTAAACAGTTAGTGTAGTTTCTAAATTGGTGTTATTATGACTAAAATGTATATGAACACTCTTATACATATATTAAGAAGCATGAATCTTTACATTTAAAATGGAAAAGTAATCCTAGAAGAGAGATTTTCTGGTCACACATAAATTTCTTTGCTTCAAAAATTTATCTAGAATAAAAAAATTATCTAGAATATTTGTATCAATTTATGCTCATGCCACAGTATGTGAGACATCTATTTGCTCCAGAATTTTCCAGCATACTTATGAATAAAATACTTTTTATTATAGATAGTTTAGGTTAGATAATAGAACATGTGACAGTGTTCTTTCTCATACACAAATATATATGCATATATGTATCAAATATGTTATTAATATAGCCTATGCTACTTTGATTTTTATAATTATGCTCTAGGATGGTCACATACAATGTGTAAAAACCTATCTCACTATTTTTTGTTTGTTCTGTTTTGAGATTACATCTGGCAGTGCTCAGGAGTTACTCCTATCTCTAAACTCAGGAATCACTCCTGGCAGGCTTGGAGGAAATGTGGGATGCTGGGGTTTGAACCTGAGTTGGCTGCATGCAAAGCAAATGCCCTACCTGCTGTTTATCACTCCAGTTCCTATTTAACCTTTGTTAAGTGAGCATTAACTCGAGAGTATTTTAACTTTATTAAGATGTGTGATATTATTTTATTGTGGTTTTACTTTACCTTCCTTTGAATGTCCATTGACATTCACATTTTTATGTTGAATTATCATTCAACATGCAACATCATTATGTTGAGCATGTCAGTATACTTATTGTCTATTTATATGTTCCTTTGTGTATTGTCTTTGTAAATTTTGTCTGTACTGTTGTGTTTTTTTGTTGTTTGTTTTTTGGTTTTGTTTTTGGGCCACACCCATTGATGCTCAGGGGTTACTCCTGGCTATGTGCTCAGAAATCGATACTGGCTTGGGAAGGACCATAAGGGATGCTGGGGGATAAAACTGTGGTTTGTTCTAGGCTAGTGAGTGAAAGGCAGATGCCTTACCTCTAGTGCCACCACTCTGGCCCCTATAAGTTGTGGTTTTATGAGTGAATTTTAAATCTTTATATCATGTTACTAGTCTTTCATCATGTATGCTTTACAGATACTATACTTAGTTCATGCTTTGCCTATTAATAATATTCTTAATGGTACCTTTAATATTCTTCAAACTACTCAATTCATATACAAATTCTTTTTGGGGGTCACACCTAGTGGCACTCAGGGATTACTCTTGGCTCTGCACTAGAAGTCACTCCTAGAAGGCTCGGAGAACCATATAGTATTCCAAGGATCAAACCTGGGTCAGCTGCATGCAAGGTAAACTTTCTACCTGCTGTGCTATCCCTCTGTCCCCTCAGAAGCAAGTTCTAATAGTATTTTCGGAAGGTATAGGATTTATATATATACATAAATATAATCATTAAATAAACTTAATTTTCCCTTCTCATGCTTTTTTTTTACACTATTGTACTAACCTGGATCTCCTGGTAAATGATCCACTTCTAGGGATCACTTCTAGGGATACCCTAAGAACACAAAAACACAATACAAAAGTGACTTCTGCACATCTACATTCATTGTAACATTATTTGCAATAGCTATAATCTGGAAAGAACCCAGATGACCAACAACAGATGAATGACTAAATAAACGATGGTACATATACACAATGGAATACTATGCAGCCATCATGAAAAATATAAGTCATGAAATTTTCCTATACAGGGATGAACATGGAAACTATTATGCTGAGTGAATGAGTCAGAGGGAGAGAGACAAACATAGAATAGTCTCACTTATCCGTGAGATTTAAGGAAAATAAAAGACAGAAACAATAATAAATAAAATGTTAATAAAACCCAGAGTCAATAGAGATGAGGGATGGAAGAGCCAGCCCACAATATCAAGCTTACAACAAAGTGTGGTGAGTGCAATTAGAGAAATAACTACACTAATAACTATCATGACAATGTTAGTGAGTGAGAGAAATGAAAATAGAATACCTGTCTCAAATACAGGTGAGGGTGAGGGAAGAAGGAGATAGGAGGCATTGGTGGTGGGAATGTTGCACTGGTGAAGGGGGGAAGTGATCTTTTCTATGACTGAAACCAAACTACAGACATGTCTGAAATCATGGTGCTTAAAGAAAGATATTATTAAAAACAAAACAAACAAACAAAAAAAACCTTACCTGCTGTGCAATCTCCTGGGTGTCCCAGGCCAAAAAAAAAAGTTAAGTTCTAAGAGATCAAGAGGACCTGGAGTGGGCCCAGAGAGATAGCACAGCGGTGTTTTCCTTGCAAGCAGCCAATCCAGGACCTAAAGTGGTTGGTTCGAATCCCGGTGTTCCATATGGTCCCCTGTGCCTGCCAGGAGCTATTTCTGAGCAGACAGCCAGGAGTCTGTCCTGGGTCAGCCTGTGCAAGGCAAATGCCCTGCTGCTGTGCTATCTCTCTGGCCCCTATTTTACCTTTTTGATGATGTTCTTAAGTACATAACCATTTTAATTTTTATTAATTCCAATTTGTCCATGTTTTTGTTGCTTATGATTTTGGTAATAACAAAGAAAATAGTTCCCACACCTGGGCCATGATCATTTATTTTTATCTATATTTTCTTCTAAAGATTCTATTGTTTAATCTCTCATGTAAATCTTTACTGCATTTGGGATTACTTTTTGTATAATATGAAGTAATGTCCAGTTTTAGCCATTTGCCTGTGGATATGTGATCACTCCAGCTCTAGATGTAGAAAAAGACTGCTTGTCTATGATTGATTTCAACTAAACTTGTCAAGACAATTGGCTGTAGAAATATGGCTATGTGAGGTTTAATTTTATTTGTGGGCACTCAATTCTGTTTTTGGTCTTTATATCTGTTTTTATGGACATAATACTCTGTTTTGAGTTGGGGATACATGTTTTGGGGTATCAAACCAAGGCTTTTTTCCTCAAGCAAAAGTTCAGCCCTTTGAGCTCTCTCCCTGGCCCCCGTTTTTATTTGTTAAGGGTTTGTAATTTTACTCAATGTATAAAAATGCTTTGAATGAGTTTAATTTTGGGGTAGGGGATACCCAACAATGCTAAAAGATTGTTTTTCTGCATTCAGAAATTACTCCTGGTGGGCCCGGAGAGATAGCACAGCGGCGTTTGCCTTGCAAGCAGCCGATCTAGGACCAAAGGTTGAATCCAGGTGTCCCATATAGTCCCCTGTGCCTGCCAGGAGCTATTTCTGAGCAGACAGCCAGGAGTATCCCCTGAGCAACGCCGGGTGTGGCCCAAAAACCAAAAAAAAAAAAAAAGAAATTACTCCTGGTGATGCTCAGGGGACCAAATTGGGATGCTAAGGATCAAACTCAAGTCAGCCATGTGCAAGATAAGTGCCCTACCCCCTGTGCTATTGCTTTGGCCCCTAACATTTTTTGAGGCTTATTTTATGATTGAACAGATAGCATGATCTATCCTGGAGAATGTTCCATGTGCACTTTGGAAGGAGGTATATTCTGTCTTGCCTTGTGGACTGTTCTCTATATATTTTTTCAGTAGTTAGCTTATAGTGTTATTTAAATCTTCTCTCTATTTTCACTGAATTATATGTCAGGTTGTTTTATCCATTAAAGGATTAATATTTGGGGGCTGGAGCAATGGTAGAATGGTAGGGCATTTGCCTTGCATGTGGCTGACCCAGGACAGCCATTCGATCCCCCTGTGTCCCATATGGTCCCCCAAACTAGGGGCAATTTCTGAGTACATAGCCAGGAGTAACCCCTGAGCATCAACAGGTGTGGCCCCAAACAAAACAAAACAAAAAGAAAAAGAAAAAAGAAAAAAAGAAAAAGAAATTTTGAACTATTATTGGAGTGCTGTTGGATTTCCTTTCAATTCTTTCCATTTCCACATATAGACAGGTTTGTTTTAGTTTGGTTTGGGGGGGTCACGTCTAGATGTGTTGAGGGCTTATTCTGACTCTGTGCTCAGGGATCATTCTTCTTGGGGCTCAGAATAATTTTTGGTTTTGGGGGTCAAGCATAGGTCAGATGCACCCAAGAAAAGTGCTCTTTCTGCTGTGTCCTTTCTCTCTGTCCTCCTAGACATTGTTTTATTATGTATATATAAAATATATAATTATAACACCTTTCTGATGGATTATTTCACCAATATACAACGACCTTATTTGTCTCATAACAATTTTTGACTTAAAGTCTATTCTGAATGTAGTCATTTCAGCTTTATTTTTATTATTATTTGCTTATGTGTTCCCATCTTGCTCTTTTTTATCTCTCATCTTTTCACTTTTCCCTCTATTCACTTTCAACCTGTTTCAGTCTTATGTATAAATTTTTATTCCGTTGTATGCAACATATAATATTTTATTAGTTGATTATGCCTATCTATTTTTAACTGTCAAATTTAATTCATTTACATTTAGATTTATCGAGTGAAAAGGAATAACTTCTACCGACTTGCTATTTTATCTCTGTATGTTGTATTTTTTTATTCATCATTTCCTTTATTGCCTGCTTCTGTGTTTCATTGTTTTTAAATATAGTCTTGATTCTTTTCTCATTTATTTTTCTTTCATTATTTTAAAGTTTCCTTTTGATGGGGGAGCAAGTTTGAGTCAGACCTGGCTGGGCTTTGGGTTTACTCCTGGCTCTGTGCTCAAGAATCATTCCAGGTGGAGCTCAGCAGGCAATTAGTGTTGGGGATCAAATATATTTAGCTCTTTGAGCTATCTTTCCTTACTTTTCTCAGTTTACCCTGGTTGTTGAAATTAGGAACTTAATTTGGGAGAGGATGACAGACCTAGTGATGCTCTGGCTATTCTTGGTTCTGCTTATAATTAACCCTTGACAGTTCTTGTTGGAACATAAGTGGTACTGGGGACTTGAACCAGCATTGCAGTTGTCACAGCAGCATGCAAGGCAAGTACCCTTTTTTATCTCTTGTATTATCTTTTGGGCTCCAACAACTTAATGTCTTAATAAATAATAAATTTATCTTGAATAGTACTAAATAAATGTAATAGTATTAAATAGCTTTACTGATTCCCTTCTTGTTGTTATTATAAAAACATCTCTTCATACATTAATATAGATTTATAATTACATATAATTCTAGATTTATAGTTACTTTTTGATATAGTCATCTTTTAAATAGTCTAGGAAAGGATTTAAATAGAAATCAGAAAGCAGGGGCCGGAAAGATAGCACAGCCAGTAGGGCATTTGCCTTACATACAGCTGACCCAGAATAGATGATGGTTGGAATCCCGGCATCCCATAATATCCCCTAAGCCTGCCAGGAGCGATTTCTTTCTTCTTTTTTCCCCTCCCCCCAGAGGGATTTCTGAGCGCAGAGCAGAAGTAATCCCTGAGTGCCACCAGGTGTGTCCCCAAAATCAAATCAATCAATAAATAAGAAACCAGAAAGCATTTTTGGTGTTATTTTATGGAATTGTAGATTCCTCTGTTACTTTTACTGTTGTTTTTCAGTTTTTTCATAAGGCCTGAAGGTGCTGTCAGCTATCCTTTCGTTTCTTTTTTTTTTTTTTAATTTAACTTTATTTTATTGAAACCAACGTGAGTTACAAAGTCCTTCATAGTTGTGTGTTGGACATTCAATGAATTAAGGCCTATCCCCCACCATTGTTGACTTCCCTCAACCATGTTCCCAGAGTGTATCCCATCCCCACCCCCTCTGCCCCCAACCTGCCAATATAACAGGCCCATTTTAAGTTTAGATTTTTATGGTTTGGGTCTCTTGATTCCATTGCTGTTGACTTTGGCTTGGATTTAGTTATTTTTTTTTTAATCTCCATAAATGAATCTAAGACTGTGCGACCCCTGGCCCCCATCCTTTCATATTTGTGTTTCTCCTCTGTGTTGGGACACCTCTTTAATGATTAGATTAACCATTTATAACTCTGCCATAGACTTTATGCTTTTATGGATCGTAAATGCAACCATATATAAAAATTTAGAGTCTTACTAGGTTTGTTTTTCTTCTTATAGTTCTCTGATATGCATCCAACTCTGGGCATGTGTGTAGACTTCTATATTTCCTAGTATATGCAAGAGCTTTTTGAAGTCCTTTTTCTTTATCTGTCTCCTCCCTCATATTCCCAAGTGGTTTTTGTTTTGCTACTTTTCCCGTCTGATATCCTATGTATATTTACTTTTAAATATTTTGGTAAGTGCCACTATGAGAAGGTTTAGAGTTAAAGGCCAGCCTTTGAGATGATTTGTATAAAAAACAATTCTTTATAAGTAAGGTCTCTCTTACCTTTCTGGCACCAGAAAGCTGTATTAGAAAGGGGCTAATACTCACATGGCCTCCTCTTAAGTTAGAGAGAGGAATTGGCCAAGGGTAAGTAAAACTGTCACAATGTTCTCATAATCAGAATTCATCAACTATTTTTTCATAACTTAAGCATTTCCCTGATTGTTTTAATTTTGAGTGGATGCAGAGTTCTGAGAAAGTTGATTCTGGCAGTTTTTGGCAGTTTAATTGTTTTTGTAGTGAAGGGTGGAATTTTAGAATTCTTCACTGTTATTTTCAGTGATGTCCCTACTGTGTGTCTGGTGTTGATATTAGGATAATCTTGGCTTGGTGAATATGTAGGAAGTATTTCCTCTACCAGTATATTCTGTGCAAGACTGACATTTTTTTTTCCTTTAAAGAATTGACAGTGATTTTATCTGGACCTATAGCTTTATTTGTGGAAAGGGTTTTGATAATGAATCGATTTAATAGGTTAAAAGGATATTCAGAGATTCTACTTCATCCTGTGTCCAATTTGACAGTTGTTTTTAAAAGCACTTTTGCATTTCATTCAAGTTGTTGAATTTATTGTCATAGTTATTATGATCCTTACAATGTCTGTAGTATTTGTAATGATGTTATTTTTTAGTCTGGTATTGGCAGTTTTGTTTTACATAACTAGTTTTAAAAATAATTTTTCCAGTTGTGTTATACATATATTCAAAAGTTGTCAACATTTGGTTTTCCTCTATTATCTATGCCTTTTAATTTTACTTATTTATTTATTTATTTATTTTTTGGTTCTCATTTCTTACATTTACTGTCTTTGGGCATAGTTTTCCCTCATTTTTCTAGCTCCTTAAGATTGAAAATAAGAGCATTTATTTTGAAATCTTAAATTATTTTAAAATAACAACATTTAAAGTTGTAAATCTACCTCTAAGCATTACTTTAGGTATATGTTAAAATTCTTAATACTTTGATTTTTTTTTTTGTGTGGTTTTTGGGTCACACCCGGCAGTGCTCAGGGGTTATTCCTGGCTCCAGGCTCAGAAATTGCTCCTGGCAAGCACGGGGGACCATATGGGACGTCGGGATTCGAACTGATGACCTCCTGCATGAAAGGCAAAGGCCTTACCTCCATGCTATCTCTCCGGCTCCATACTTTGATTTTTTTAATTGTCATTTGGTTTGAAATATATTGAATATATTAAACTAAATTTCATTGTTTTCAAAGATTGTAGCCTATAACACTTTTGGAAAATTATTGGGCTTACTTTTTGGTTATGCCTATGGATTAATTTGCTATAATATATAATTTTTATTTATTGGATGTAATTTTTTTATAATTTTATTAAAGTTCATTGATAATACTTTGCCTAATTATGTTTTGTTTTGGGGACACACTTGGCAGTGCTCGTGGTTTACTCCTGACTCTGATTGTGCTCAGGGATCATTTCTGGCAGACAAGAGGTACATATAGGATACTGGGATTTAACACAGGTCAGCCTTATGCAAGGAAAATGCTTTACCCAATCTACTATCTCTTTTGTCCCTAATATTTTGATTAATAACCATGAGAGTGGCTTTATGGTAAATGACTTTGATCATGGGTTTTTGAATTCTTCTCTTTTTTTCTTAGTTATGACTAAGTTATTTGATTTAATTTCCTTAATTATGACTAAGTTATTTGATTTAATTTTCTTAGTTATTACTAAGTTATTTGATTTGTGTATTTTGAAATTGTTATTAGATTTAGAGGTGTTTATGATTAAAGTCTTTTTGATGAAATTCTCTTTGATAGTTGCATAATATATTTGCTCATATCTCTTTGTCTCTAACTTTACTTTTCTTATTTTAATTTTGCTACACTAACCTTCTTAATAATTATAATTTGTAAGGCTAAGGCATATCTTCTTTTTCCTTTTATTGATGTCTTAATATTTAAAGTGTTTTCTTTGTAAGGATATCTTTGGAAGGATAGAATTGATTTTGCTTGCCTAATTAAAAATGACAGTATCTGTCTTTTTATTGGATCTGTAGAACATTTACATCTTATGTAACAATATAATTGGGACGAAACTACGCCTGCCCAGTGGGGCCCAACTGTGAAAAATTGTGAGTGCTGCCTGTGTGTGTCTGTCTACTGTCCTGTCACGTGAACCTCTTGGGAGTGGGCCGAAAAGAGGCTCCAGCAGAGCACAGCCCTGTAGCGAAGCCGTGCACTCTTTCTAAGGAAAGAACACTATCACAACAAGAAGAAAAAATCACGCTAAGAACTGTGGTTGATCACAGAAGCAAGCATTTCTCTCTGGACTGTCTTCTCTGCTGCGTGCTTGGGCCTAAGATTTGATCCTGTGTGAGGCTTCATCCACGGAGGACTCCCCTCCCTTGGAGGCAAGTCGGCCCATCCAGAAAGGGCAGAGCCAGAGGAGTGTGGCTGCCTACATCAATTAGCCAATGAATACCACCACAACACGTAGAAAAACCCACAATACAAGTGTGACAATGGGGAAACAACGCAGGCCAGCATCAGATGACAATTCTGATAACCAGATAATGACCAACCAACTAATCAACCTCTCAGATAAGGACTTTAGACAAGCAATATGGAAGATGCTCAAAGAACTCAAAGAAACCATGGATCGAGTTGAACAGAATACTAATAAGAACCAAGAAAATATGAAGACAGAAATCACAAAACTCCAAACTGAAATAACATGTCAACTAACAGGCCTGAAAAACTCAGTAAACGAAGTGAATAACAAAATGGATAAGCTCTGGGACAGGGTATCAGAAGCTGAGAATAGACTTGGTGCTGTGGAAGATGAGATAAATAACAATTCCATACAGCGGGAGAGATTGGAAAAAAAACTTAAAGCAAATGAACAGACAATGGAAAAATTAGTCAAAGAATGGGAACAGATGAAAATAGAAGTCTATGAAAAGATCAACAGAAACAACTTAAGAATCATTGGAGTCCCAGAGACCCAGAAAGAAAATTTTCAGGAAGAATCAACGGTCAAGAACATCATTAAAGAGAAACTTCCAGAGCTAAAGAATATATGTGATCAAATCCTGCATGCTCGAAGAGTACCAACCAAAAGAGACCCCAGAAAAACTACCCCAAGACACATCCTACTCACAATGACGAATCCCACAGATAGAGACAGAATTCTGAAAACAGCAAGATCAAAAAGGGAAATTACGTTCAAGGGAGCATCCTTGATATTTACAGCAGACCTGTCACCAGAAACACTCAATGCCAGAAAGAGGTGGTGGGATATTGTGACAAGACTGAATGAAATGAATGCTTCACCTAGAATACTATACCCAGCAAAACTCACTTTCCAGTTTGATGGAAGAATACATGGTTTCACAGACAAAAAAGCTCAGAAACTTTACAGACTCAAAACCAGTCTTAAGAGAAAAACTGAAAGACCTAATTTAAGACAAGACTAACCAAAAGACACACCAAATTTCAATATAAAGATGGCATTAAATCCCAGGACAATTCTTTCTCTCAACATCAATGGACTAAATGCACCAGTTAAGAGACACAGAGTGGCTAAATGGATCAAAAAACTCAATCCAACCTTCTGCTGCATACAAGAAATGCACCTGAATAGTCAGAACAAACATAGACTCAAAATAAAAGGCTGGAGAAAAATTACCCAAGCAAACAACACCCATAAAAAAGCTGGAGTGGCCATACCAATATCAGATAATGCAAACTTTATACTCAGGAAGGTTGTAAGGGACAAAGATGGACATTTTATATTAATCAAGGGGTATGTAGAACAGGAAGAAATAACTCTCCTAAACATATATGCACCGAATGAGGGGCCAGCAAAATATTTAATACAATTGTTGACAAATCTGAAAAATAATATTAATAACAACACAATAATTGTGGGGGACCTCAATATGGCTTTGTCAACACTGGATAGGTCAACCAGACTGAAACCCAACAAGAATATACTAGACCTGAGGAGAGAAATGGAAGAAAGAGATCTAGTGGATATATATAGGACACTCCATCCCCAGAAACCTGGATACACATTCTTCTCCAATGTACATGGGACATTCTCCAGGATAGACTACATGCTGGCACAAAAAAACATACCTCCATAATATCAAGAGGATAGAAATTTTGCAGGCTACCTTCGCTGGCCACAGGCTCTGAAATTATTTGTGAATTCCAAAGGGACTCATAAGAAAAACTTTAACACCTGGAAGTTACACAGCCTCATACTGAATAAACAGTGGGTCCGAGATGAAATCAAGGAGGAAATCAAACGGTTCCTGGAAACAAATGACAATAAAGACACAAACTATCAGAACTTATGGGACACAGCAAAAGCAGTACTGAGAGGAAAATTTATAGCTTTGCAAGCACACATCAGGAAGGAAGAAGGGGCTTACCTGAGTAGCTTAATGACATAGCTAATAGAACTAGAAAGTGCTCAACAGAAGGACCCAAAAGTAGGGAGACAGAGGATATAACAAAGTTGAGAGCAGAAATCAATGAAGTGGAAACCCAAAAAACAATTCAAAAGATCAACAAAAGCAGAAATTGGTTCTTTGAAAAAATAAACAAGATTGATAGACCACTGACAAAACTAACAAAGAAAGAGAGAGAGAAACTTGATAACTCATATTAGGAATGAAAAGGAGAGATCACTACTGATATGGCAGAGATTCAAAGGGTAATCAGAAACTACTTTGAGAAACTCTACGCCACTAAAAATGAGAACTTGGAAGAAATGGATAAATTCTTGGACTTTTATAATCTTCCAGGTTAAAGGAAGAGGATGTAAACACCCCCATCTTCATTGATGAAATTAAAATGGTAATCAAATGTCTGCCCAAAAACAAAAGCCCAGGCCCAGATGGATTCCCTAATGAATTCTTTCAAACTTTCCAAGAGGAACTACTACCAATCCTGGCAAGACTCTTTCATGAAATTGAACAATTGGAAACACTTCCAAATAGCTTTTATGAAGCCAACATCACCTTGATACCTAAACCAGACAGAGATGCTACCAAAAAAGAAAATTACAGACCAATATCACTGATGAATGCAGATGTAAAGATCTTAAACAAAATCCTGGCAAATAGAATTCAATGCCTCATTAAGATTATCTACTACTATCAAGTAGGTTTCATCCCAGGAATGCAAGTATAGTTTAACATCCATAAATCTATCAACAAAATACACAATATCAACAAGAAGAAAAATAAAAATCACATGATCATATCAATAGATGCAGAGAAAGCATTTGATAAGGTCCAACACCCATTCTTGATCAAAACTCTCAGCAAGATGGGAATGGAAGGAACCTTTCTCAATATAGTTAAGGCCATCTACCACAAGCCAGTGGCAAATATTATCCTCAATGGAGAAAAACTAAAAGCCTTCCCTCTAAATTCTGGCACAAGACAAGGCTGTCCTTACTCACCACTCCTATTCAACATAGCACTGGATGTACTCGCTATAGCAATTAGGCAAGAAAAAGATATCAAGGGAATCCAGATAGGAAAGGAAGAAGTCAAGCTCTCACTGTTTGCAGATGACATGATACTCTACTTTGAAAGTCCTAAAGACTACCAAAAAGCTTCTAGAAACAATAGACTCATATAGCAAGGTGGCAGGCTACAAAATTAACACACAAAAATCAATGGCCTTTCTATACACCAATAGTTATAAGGAAGAAATGGATATTAAGAAAACAACCCCATTCACAATAGTGCCACTCAAACTCAAATATCTTGGAGTCAACTTGACCAAAGACGTGAAGGACCTATACAAAGAAAACTATAAAGCCCTGCTTCAAAATAAGAGAGGACACATGGAAATGGAAACACATACCCTGCTCATGGATTGGTAGGATTAACATAATCAAAATGGCAATACTCCCCAAGGCATTATACAGATTTAATGCGATCCCTCTAAAGATACCCATGACATTCTTCAAAGAAGTGGATCAGGCACTTTTGAAATTCATTTGGAACAATAAACATCCTAGAATAGCTAAAGCAATCATTGGGAAAAAGAATATGGGAGGAATTACTTTCCCCAACTTTAAACTTTACTACAAAGCAATAGTTATCAAAACAACATGGTATTGGAATAAGGACAGGCCCTCAGATCAGTAGAATAGGCTTGAATACTCAGAAAATATTCCCCAGACATATAATCACCTAATTTTTGATAAAGGAGCAAGAAATCTTAAATGGAGCAAAGAAAGCCTCTTCAACAAGTTGGCACAACTGCTAGCCACTTGCAAAAAATTGAACTTAGACCCCCAGCTAACATCATGTACGGAGGTAAAATCCAAATGGATAAAAGACCTCAATATCAGACCCGAAACCATAAGATATATAGAACAACACATAGGCAAAACACTCCAGGACATTGAGACTACAGGCATATTCAAGGTACTCTCCAAGCAAGTGAAAGCAGAGATTAACAGATGGGAATATTTTAAGCTGAGAAGCTTCTGCACCTCAAAGGAAATTTCGCCCAGGATACAAGAGCCACCCACTGAGTGGGAGAAACTATTCACCCAATACCCATCAGACAAGGGGCTAATCTCCAAAATATACAAGGCACTGACAGAAATTTACAAAAAAAAAAACATCTAATCCCATCAAAAAATGGTGAGAAGAAATGGACAGACACTTTGATAAAGAAGAAATACAAATGGCCAAAAGATATATGAAAAAAATGCTTCACATCACTAATCATCAGGGAGATGCAAATCAAAACAATGATGAGATACCACCTCACACCACAGAGATTGGCACACATCACAAAGAATGAGAATAAACAGTGTTGGCGGGAATGTGGAGAGAAAGGAACTCTTATCCACTGCTGGTGGGAATACCGTCTAGTTCAACCTTTATGGAAAGTGATATGGAGATTCCTCCAAAAACTGGAAATCAAGCTCCTATGCGATCCAGCTATACCACTCCTAGGAATATACCCTAGGAACACAAAAATATAATAAAAAACCCCTTCCTTACACTTATATTCATTGCAACACTATTTACCATAGCAAGACTCTGGAAACAACCAAGATGCCCTTCAGCAGACGAATGGCTAAAGAAACTGTGGTACATATACACAATGGAATATTATGCAGCTGTCAGGAGAGATGAAGTCATGAAATTTTCCTATACATGGATGTACACGAATCTATTATGCTGAGTAAAATAAGTCAGAGAGAGAGAGAAATGCAGAGTGGTCTCACTCATCTATGGGTTTTAAGAAAAATGAAAGACATTCTTGCAATAATAATTTTCAGACACAAAAGAGAAAAGAGCTGGAATTTACAGCTCACCTCATGAAGCTCACCACAAAGAGTGATGAGTTTAGTTCTAATAATGAGAATGTATGAGGGAAATGGAAAGCCTGTCTAGAGTACAGTCGGGGGTCGGGTGGGGCGGAGAGAGATTTGGGACATTGGTGATGGGAGCGTTGCACTGGTGATGGGTGTTGTTCTTTACATGACTGAAACCCAAACACAATCATGTATGTAATCAAGGTGTTTAAATTAAAAATATATATATATATATACATATACATATACATATATATATAAACAATATAATTGGACTTAAGTAGATCATCTTACTATTTGCTTCATGTTTGGTCAATCCTGTTTTCCCCTTTGTTTTCATCAGTTGTTCAATAATTTTATATATTTATTTTTAGTAACTATGAAATTATATTTCAGATACCCAGATGTTAATTATATCTTCTCTACACTATAAACTCCATAAAACAGTTTATTTCTGCCTTAGTTAATTGTCTATTATAATACTGAAGAAATATGCAGTTCTTTATACTTCATTACATGTTTATCATTTCCAGTGCTCTTTATTTTTTCTACAAGATCTGAGTTTCTAATTATCAGCAGTTTTAGGAACATTCCAAAACTTTCTTTTGTTTTTAGGTTTTGTGCTACACTCAGAGGTGCTGGAGGTAGGGGCTACTCCTGGTGGTGCTCAACAGCTGCATGCAGTATTGTTTAGATGCTCATATAGTACCTGAAATTGAACTTGGAATTTCTACACTCAAAACATGCTCACTAGCCCTTTGAGATATCTCCACAATCCCCTGTAAGTAATTTAATATATGAAAATTTAGAAAAGAAATATTTTCATAGTCATTTGATTTTAAGGTTGTTAAATCCAACTTTAGGACATCTCATGGTCTGTTCCTGTTACCCACTTTGCAAACCTTTGATTTTGTATCACCTTTGAATCTCTTATGTAGTAACTTTCTAAGGATAGTCTGATATTCCGGGTTTTGCTGTCGTTTTTTGATATGAGATTAGTTTTTATATTATTGTTAGCTTTTCTTTTTTTGGGGTGTGTGTGTGGATTTGTTTTCAAATAAAGTAGGCCTTTTAAGGCTCTATTTGTAGTCTTACAACAGAGTCAGTCTATAGGGCTTCCCTTTCCTGCTCTAATTTGGGCATATACAATTATTTTATTGTTCATTTATTAATTTTATTCTCTTTTGTAGTCTTTCGTACTAGAGTCTAGAGTTAATATGATACCACTACACTTAACATGATGCAGGATTATAATTGCACTGCCTGCTTGCACTGTGGGTCTCGAAACACAGACATCAGAGTACCTCTGTGTATTCTTGTTTTCAGTGATCATCTTCTTGCATGGTGAGTTTTCTCACTAACCCTCCTGGAAGAAATGTTGGATTTACGTGATGTTTTACTTTGGGGGACATTGAATGCTGGTGGCTCTGTTGTGAGTGTATGCATGTAGATGTGAGCATGCCAATTTAACATTTTCATTGCCACTAATAAATGGCTGGTTCCTAAGATGAAAATTTTATTCTCTTTTTTTATTTGGTAGCATGTGGGAGGCAGCATACAGAGAGGCAGGTATGTCATTTGACATAGAGGAAGGACATATATGACCTTACTGCTCACCTACTTCAGGTACTCCCAGCTCTAAAGTGAACACAGAAGCAAGATACTGAGAACTGGGAGGTCTTTGTAAGCCACCACAATCTGTGCTTTCATTTTGGAAAATGGGGAAACTAAGGCTAGACAGAGGACGCCCAGGCACCTAGTTAGTCAGAATCAGATACCTTTTAGATTTTCAGGGATAAGCGTCAGGAGCAGGCTTTCCCCAAAACGGTTTCCTTCAAATTTGGATCACCTGAAGTAAAGAAAATCCTGGTGTCAGCTGCATCCAGACCAATGAAATCAGAAGTATAGGAATAGGGACAGGGCAATAGCAGCTTTTAAATCTCCAGAGTGATTTCGTGAGGACTCAAGTTTGAGAACAAGTTTTGAGAGCATCCCCAGGCCATGGAAGAACAAAGGTTTGTCAGAGGCCTCTGAGAAGCATGCCAGGGACATCCAACTGTTTTGCCTTTATCGCAGCTGCCTGCATGTGTCTCGTTTGTTGGTTCCCTATAGAATGTCACTTGAAGGTTCTTCTCTGTGTCAGCTCTCCAATCTGGCACAAGGGGAGGAAGCCATTTGCCCAAATTGGTAGCAAGGATTCCCACCCCATCTCCTGATCTCAGCCTCAGCCCCCCTCCCCACCAACCCTTCTCTGTATCAATGATCCTGCAATTGTCCTACCAATCTCCACATATTCCTTCTTATGCCTGCAGGCTGAGGTACTCTTCTGTAAACCAAATTCTTTGTTTGGGGTTATGTAGATTAATCAAGGATGGCTGGTGGTCAGGGGGCATTTGGGGTATAGAGATTATGTAGGAGGCTGTGAGTTGCGGGGGGAGAGAAACTGACATGAAATTAGCCTTCATTTTAAGTCTCGATACAGCAATTATGAGTTCTGAATAGCAGTGGTTGTTATTGAGGATGGTCGCCTAAGCAGTGCACATAATTATTATAATTACTGTGTACCTAATGATGCCTAATAAGGAGCAACATCACACAGAGGCGCGGTGGCTGCTCAGCCTGGTGGTCTGGGTTCTCCAGGGGAAGTGGCTGAGGTTCTGATGCCCGTATGGGCTATGTTTCAAGGACGCCAGGCTGCCTGTCTACTGGGGACCTGTGGCTGCAGAGTGGGCAGGAAGAGAAAGCTCCCAGAAAGAATGTGCTGGGTTCAGCTCAGCTGAAACCTTCTTTGGGGAAGGGGTTAACCAGGAGTTGTTCTTCCTCAGCCACGACCTCAAGATCTAAGGGCAGGCCTTTCCAGGCTATGCCGGGGTGAGGGCACAATGTTTGGGAAGGGCAGAACAGATGGCATTTCAGGACTTTAACTTTCTGCATGTGCATCTATAAAATTTTCACTAACTTTTGTTTGTTTGTTTGCTTTTTGGGCCACACCTGGTGATGCTCAGGAGTTACTCCTGGCTATGCGCTCAGAAATCGCTTCTGGCTTGGGAAACTATTTGGGATGCCGAGATTCAAACCACCGTCATTCCTGCATTGGCTGAAGGCAAGGCAAACACCCTGCCGCTGTGCTATCACTCCAGCCCCAGATTTTCACTAACTTTTAAAGGAGACGCACACTGCTCCAAGAAATTAATTTCGATCATCTCACAACAATGAACAGATGGAGAAATTGAAGCTCTGTGATCATGCTCATAATACACAGCTGCCACTGAGCCTTTTCCAGAAAAATATTATGGATAATCTCACCTGATCACCACCATGATGCCATTGAATGTTAATTGAGTTAATGTTTTTAACTTTATTTTGATCTTATAGATAACAACTGAGAAAAGGCAGGGGAATCACTTGACGAAGACTAAATAGCTAATATATGGCAGAGTCAAGATCTAAATCTAGGTGGCCCACTACTTGCTTCTGGTTCCCTAATGACTAGCCAGTATGCGCCAGGCATAGAATAAAGTAGGGTATATTCTAGGTGGAAAGGACCAAATTAAAGCAAAGCAGTGAATAAAAATATATTAATAGCACCAAGGTAACATGTTAAGGGGATAGACAGGAAGAGGGCTTTGAGTAGGGGTATGTTTTAGGAAGGTAGTGAGAACTTCAGGAATTAAGGCATTTCAACACATCAGCATTTCAGACAACTGAAATGCTCAGGTATCTGAGCCCACAAAGCCTGACGGAGGAACAGGAATGATTATCCCAAGAGCAGCAAAGAGGCCAGAGTGATGGAATAGGGAGAGGAGCATGTCTCTAGGAAAAATCAGGGATATAGGTAGAAGATGGATGAGGAAGACCATGTGGACCAGACTAAGGATTTGGCATCTTATTCTGAATGTGGAAGAGCATTTCTAGGTCTTTTTGGTTGTTGTGTGAGGGTTGTTGGGGTGCTTTGGAGGTCCATGGCAGGACTTAGGGGAGGTAGGACAGTGGTGAGAGTGGCTGGATTCTCCATACATTTGGGAAAAAGAGCCTATTTGCTGACAACTTCAGTGTGTGTATGAGTGTGAGAGGTTCCCTATAGTTTGGTTTGGCCCAGCATTCTGGTGTAAGTGCTTTCTTGGGGCAGAGTTCTGAGGAACACTCTGAAAGAGTGAGTCTGGGAAACAAAGATGATCGTTAAGATGCAGTTAGGAAAGGGTCAGAGAGATAGCATGGAGGTAAGGCATTTGCCTTTCATGCAGAAGGTCATCGGTTCGAATCCCGGCGTCCCATATGGTACCCCGTGCTTGCTAGGAGCAATTTCTGAGCATGGAGCTAGGAGTAACCCTGAGCACTGCCGGGTGAGACCCAAAAACCACACACACACACACACACACACACACACACACACACACACACACACACACAAAAGATGCAGTTAGGAAGTCACCATGGCAGTTCTCTAGTTCATTCCTTCTGGGGACTTGGGGAAGAAATGGGGAGGCGAAGGGAGTTGGAGCCCCTGGGTGTGACAGAGACACAACACTTTGTGGTAAGCAGAGTCCTATGCACAGACAACAAAAATTTGGCCAAATAGGTAAAATTGGGGACAGAATATAAGAAATGGTGATCTAGAAAAATGATGTATGTTAAAATCCAGGGTATTTATTAAGTAGTTGTTTTTTGTGTCTCAGATATTGAACCTAGATCTCAAGCATGCAAGGCATGTACATTTACAATGAGTTACATCCATGGCCCAGAGGCATTTTGGACCAGGAGTCATCAAACTACACATAGTCTTTGAGACCAATTCTGTCTCCCATCTATGCTGGTATTTTAAAGTTGTATTGGAATCCAGCCAGATACCTTTCATTTGTCATAGTCTCCTTTCCTACTACAATAGTAAGAAGTGAGTTTGAGAAGTGAGTTACACTGTGTAACTGTTAAAGTAAAACAAAAACAAAAACAAAACAAAAAACAAACCAAAAACATTCACTATCTGGCCTTTTAGAGGAAAAGTTTGTCAAGCCCAGATTTAGATGCGAAGAGCATCTAAATGTTTTAAATCTGGGACCTGGACATGGTGGCTAAGTGCAAATGTGGGACGGCATTCAGAGGAACAGTGACTGCAGAGACCACCTCTGCTTGCAGGGCTGCCTCTGAGACCTTCCCTCACATCTCCCAGATCAGACTAAAATGCTCCCTTAAATTCTTTCTTCAGTCTGTAGAGGGCAGAACAATTGACCAGAGGTTCTGATTAGCTCATCCTAGGTCAACCTCTCTTCTGGTCCAATCAGTGGTGATGGGGTAGAGCGTCAGTCTCAGTGAGGCGCTGGGAATAGAACACGTTCCTGCAGTTGCTGCTGCAGCCTTTTCAAGTTTGTGAGTTCACCCTGTAGTTTACCAACTCCCCATATTTATTTTCACTGCGCTTGATAAAGATATTTAATAACAAGCAAAACCAGAATCCAGATTCCTCAAGTTCCTGTTGCTACATCTTTCAACCTACTAGGTTTCCCTGTGCAAATTCCTCCCAGCCTGGGGTATCCTGATGTTAGTCCAAAAATATTCCCGAGGTTGGTAGGAAGAAGCTTTTCATTGCAAAAGAGAATCAATCCCTAACCCTAACCGTGCTGGGCCACTCTAGAATGAGACCATGTATCTATCATATTCGTTTTGGCCTAATTACAACCTTTAGTACCAGAGACACCTCCCTGCCTCGCCTTGCACCCCATCTCTGGCCCTGCCTTGCTTCCCTTTGTCTCAGTCTGTGCTCGGTGCTGTGGGATCCAGGACCTGGCTGCCCAGTTAATGGGGTATTGTTCCTGCCCTGCGGGAACAAGGCGAGCTCAGCTGGCCTTAGTCACAGGTCAATTGCTTCATACAAATCCACAGGGAGTGGCAGACGCTCTGACAAGCGGCGGATGGGGTGAGGGGGGAAAGGGGTGTCGGGGGCTGGGCTGGGGACGCCAGGCTCAGAGGCTCCAGGGGCCAGAGGCTGTAAAGTGAAGCCTAGCGGCCAGCCCTGCAGCAATTGTGCAGCCTGAGCCTGAATTCCCCGACTCTCCGAGCTCTCCTAGTTTGGAAGAACAGGTGTCTCCTGTAATCAGACTTTTTCTCTTGGAGCATGAAGGCCGCAGTGAACATTTCCCCATCAGAGCTGGCCTGTGCCCGTGGGGGTGGAAAGAAGCCGTCCTGGTCTCTCAACTCATCAGAGGCACACCTCCCTTGCAGCCCACAAGACCCGCGATTGCTTTAGAGAAGACACTTGCAGCCTCTAAAAAAAAATGTAATAATTACTTTACTTAAGCACGTGATTAAAAAGTTGCTCATACGTGAGTTTCAGTCATAGATTGTACACCATCCTTCACCAGTGCTCATTTCCCTCTACAAGTGTGTCCGGTTCCACCTCCCACCCCTACTGCCTATCTCTGGGGCAGGCAATTTGCCTGTCTCTCTCTGTCTCTGTCTCTCTTTCCCTGTCTCTCTGTGTCTCTCTGTCTCTGTCTCTCTCTTTTTGACACTGTGATTTGCACTACTGTTAATGAAAGGGCACCATGCATGTCACTTTCCCCCCTTTTTTTTGTCTAGAGTGATTAGTTCCAAATATCATTGTCATGTGAACCCTTCTCTAACTGCACTCACAGTTCTTTGTGACAAGTAGTCCCCCTGGCCTTCATCTCTATTGTCCCTAAATATTATCAGCATACTGTCTTTAATTTTTTATATCCCCCACATGAGTGAGATTATTCTATATCCCTTTCCCTCTGATTCATTTAACTCAGCCTAATAATATTCAGATTCATCCATGTCTAAGTAAATTTCATGACTTCATTTTTCCTAAGAGCTGCATAGTATTCCATTGTAGAGACTGCCAAAGTTTCATTAGCCACTCATCTTTTCTCGGGCACTTGAATTGGTTCAAGATTCTGGCTATTGTAAATGGATTAAAGACCTTGAAATCAGGCCCGAAACCATAAAGTACGTAGAGGAAAACTTAGGAAAAACATTTCATTGAATGGCATTGACACTAAAGGTACCTTGAAGGAGGAAACACCACTATCTAAGCAACTGGAAGCAAAGATAAACAATTGGGACTACAGTAAACTGAGAAACTTCTGCACTTCAAAGGATACAAAGGCTACCTATGGAATGGGAAAAACTAATAGCTAACATATAGAAGGTACTAATAGAAATTAGCAAGAAAAAAAATCTAACCTCCTCCAAAAATGGGGAGAAGAAATGAGCAGACATCTCCTTAAAGAAGAAATATAGATGGCTGAAAGACACATGAAATAATGCTCCACATTACACGTTAGGAAAATGCAAATCAAAAGAACAATGAGGTATCATCTTATGCCACAGAGATTGTGATACATCACAAGGAACAAGAACAACCAATGCTGGTTCGGATATAGGGAGAAAGAGACTTTTATTCACTGCTGGTGAGATTTTTGAAAAAACAATCTAGATATTCCTCAAAAATCTAGAAATTGAACTCCCATATGATCTGGCAATACCACTCCAAGGAATATACCCTAGAAATCCAAAACACCAGACAGAAAAGCCCTCTGCATTCCTATGTTTTTGTTTTCTTTGAATAAATTCTAGTAGCCACCCAGAAACATATAGGCCAGACTGCACAGGAAAAATGGGTCTTTTCAAAGAGCATCTCCTTGCAGGACATAGTGGGAGCCCTGGAGGTGAGGGCAAAAGTGTAACTGTTGCCTTGGTGGTCTAGATTCCTAGAGGAGTGGGAAGTGGTTGAATAGGGAATAGACAAGAGAGACATTCCAGGCAGTGGAGAAAGCTTGTGCCAATGTTCTGAGACCTGGAATGAATATTGAAGAGTATATATACAGGTGAGGGTACAGGCTGGGGCCCAGTTAGGGGAAGGACTAGAAATAATAAGAATAGAAGAATCAACTTTTTGTTGAAGTAACATATGTTTATAAACCACATCCACCACCACCAATTTGCCAATATCTTTCTTCCAGTGTCCACAAGATACATGGTTCACTTCCCTACCTTTGGTAATGATAGATAATCCTTTCAACAAAGTTTACAAGTCTATATGTGAAAACAAGTCCAATGCTTATTTTCACTGGATATTTTGTATTTCTTTCTAGTACCTTCTAGTTCTATTCATGTTGCAGCAAGACACATCATTTATTTCATCTCTTCTCATAATGAGTAATATTCTAGTACATATAAGTGTGTATATATATGATAATTCTATTACTTTTTATTATAAACCATGATTTACAAAGTTGTTCATCATACAGTGGTTTTAGGCATCCAATGTCCAACACCAATCCCATCACCAGTGTGACCTTCTCGCCACCTATGGCCACAGTTTTCCACCCTTAAGTCTGTCTCCTAAGCAGGCACAAATTTACTTCATATAGCTTATATATAAACATGCCAAATGGAATTATCAAAAAAGAGGTCAATAAAAGTTAATTTGTATTATTATTATTATAATTCACAATGGTTTTACTAAATTCACTGAGGATTTATCAAGCTAGCTAGTACTAGCAGAGCTTTCTATGTTATTATTTTCACTCCTGGAACTTGGTGGTCTTCAATATGATTTTATCATCATATTTGCAGTACCCTACAGAGATTCCAGCACTCAGCAATTTGGACATGTGCTCCAGAAACTTTGGAGCTGGTGTGATTTTTTTTGGCTTGGTAACTCGATAAGGTTCATTTGAGGAAGTGGGCCATATTTATGCTGGAGGATGTCAGGTGTGGATGGAAGATGCTAGACTTTCCATCAGGTAGGGGAATCTGCCTCACTCCATTCTGAGAATGATCCAGAGTTCTCAGCCTGGAACAGTCCACATGGGACATTTCAGTGACTTAGTATTCTTTTTTTGAGATTAGTTGTGGAGCTGAAAAATGTTGGAGGTGGTGGGGAGCTATGGGACCTTCCAGCAGGATGGGGAGAATATGCCCACCTCTGCTCAGAGAAGGCTCCAGAGTTTTCAGCCTAGAGACTAATTTCATCTGGAACAATTCAACAGCTGGTCATTCTTTTAAAAATTCAATACTACAAGTCTTTTTTCCATACTACAAGTCTCTTTCCATTTTTACTTTTTATTGGGCACTGGGGCTATTTTCATGTCTTGGTTATTCTAAATAGTGCTGCAATGAACATAAATGTGCATATATCTTTTCAAATTAGTATTTTTGTGTTCTTGGGTTAGATAATATGAAGTGGACTAGCTGGATCATATGGTAATTTTATTTTTAATTTTTTAGATGTCTTCATATGATTTTTATTGAGACTGAACTAGTTTACACTTCCATCAAAGGTGAATTAAGTTTTTTTACTCTGCATTTCTTTCTTTCTTTTTCTTTCTTTCTTTCTTTCTTTCTCTTTTTTCTTTCTTTTCTTTCTTTCTTTCTTTTCTTTTCTTTTTTCTTTCTTTTTCTTCTTTCTTTCTTTCTTTCTTCTTTCTTTCTTTCTTTCTTTCTTCTTTTCTTCTTTCTTTCTTTCTTTCTTTCTTCTTTCTCTTTCTTTCTTTCTTTCTTTTCTTTTCTTTCTTTCTTTCTTTCTTTCTTTCTTTCTTTCTTTCTTTCTTTCTTTCTTCTTCTTTCTTCTTATCTTCTTTCTTTCTTTCTCTTTTCTTTCATTCTTTTTTTTGTTTTGTTTTGTTTTGTTTTGGGTCACACCCGGCGGTGCTCAGGGGTTACTCCTGACTGTCTGCTCAGAAATAGCTCCTAGCAGGCACGGGGGACCATATGGGACACCGGGATTTGAACCAACCACCTTTGGTCCTGGATCGGCTGCTTGCAAGGCAAACACCGCTGTGCTATCTCTCCGGGCCCCATTCTTTCTTTTTCTTTCTTCTTCCTTCCTTCCTTCCTTCCTTCCTTCCTTCCTTCCTTCCTTCCTTCCTTCCTTCCTTCCTTCCTTCCTTCCTTCCTTCCTTCCTTCCTTCCTTCCTTCCTTCCTTCCTTCCTTCCTTCCTTCCTTCCTTCCTTCCTTTTCTTTATTTGCTTTTTGAGCCACATACTATGGTGCTCAGGGATTACTCTGAAATCAGGAATCATGGTTGGCAGTTCTTGGGCAGACTATATGGGATGCCAGAAATTGAATTTTGGTAGGCCCTATGCAAAACAAGTACCTTATCTACTGTACTATCTCTGTGGCCCTGATTCTATTATTCTAATTATTATTATTATTATTTTTAAAATATGAGCCATTTTCACTGTAGTGAGGTACTATTTAATTGTCACTTTGATTTGCATTTGCCTAATAATTAATGATGAGTTGATGAACATTATTCAATGTGCCAATCAATCATTTGTGTTTTCTTTGGAGGATGCCTGTTTAACATCTATCCCCATTTAAACTTTTGCTGAATTTGTGAATGCATTCTATATCTTGGCTAATAGCCCTTAGTCATATGTATAGCATGAGGATATTTCTCCCCTTATTAGGATGTCTTTTTATTTTAATAATAGATTTTTTTTTACAGTGAAGATACACAGAACTGAAGACATAGTACAGTGGGTAAGGCAGGTTCAATCCAATATAGCCTCTTGAACCCTGCCAGGAATGAACCTTGAGCACAGACTCAGAAATAAGCCCTAAGCAAAGCCAGGTGTGACAAAAAATAGAAAAACAACAACAACAACAAACACCAAAAATCTGAACAAAAAAAAACCAAAATAATAATACAGTGAAGACACTGTTTAGTCTTTATCTCATTTTTGCTTTTGTTTTCTTTGCCAATAGAATCAAACCATTGAAGAGTCTCTGAGGTCACGATTATGCAGCCATCAGGAGAGATGAAGTCATGAAATTTTCCTATACGTGGATGTACATGAAATCTATTATGCTGAGTGAAATAAATCAGAGGGAGAGAGAGAGGCACAGAATAGTCTCACTCATCTATGGGTTTTAAGAAAAATTAAAGACATTATTGTAATAATGCCCAAAACAATAGAGATGAGGGCTGGAAGGAATGGCTCACAATATGAAGCTTACCACAGAGTAGTGAGTGCAGCTAAGATTACAGGCAAGGGTGAGGAAAGAGGGAGGAGAGGCGTTGGTGGTGGGAATGTTGCACTGGTGAAGGGAGTGTTCTGTTTATGACTAAAACCCAACTACAATCATGCTTGCAATCATGGTGCCTAAATAAAGATTTTATATTAAAAATGATAATATAAAGTTCTGCTTATGTTTTCTTTTATGTATTTTCTGGATAGGAGTCTAATATTATGGTCTTCACTACATTTTGAGTTTAATTTAGTGGTTTAATTTTTTTTTTTCGTTTTGGCTACCTGGTTTTTAAGTACATTGGTTGAGGATTCTTTTCTGCACTTTGTCACATATTATTTGTGCATAAACCTGAGGGGTTAATCCTGGGCTTTCAATTTTGTTCCATGAGTTTGGGGTGTTTGTTTCTATTCTAGCACCATGATGTAATGTTATTTTATAATTACAAACTTTGTAATCTCATGGTCTCCTATCTCCTTAAGATTTATTCAGCTATTGATGATCTTTGTGATTCTATACATTTTAAGAAATATTTGTACTAGTCCTTGGATAGTACCATTGGAATTTTAATAAGGGTTGTATATAAATCAGTAAAGTGCTTTAAGTAGAATCGTCATTTAAAAAATGTTAGTTCTTATCCATGGTCATGAGATAATTTTTAATTTGATATATTAGTCTATTAATTTCTTTGTTGAATTCTAGGTACTTGATTTTAAAATTGTATTTATTTTTTAATTTACTGACTACATGTAGAAATGAGAAATATTTTTGGTTTCTGATTTTGGAAACATACTTGGAAGTTCTTGGAGATTTCTCTTAGAGATTTCTCTTGGTGTTGCTTTGGGGGCTAGGCAGTCAGTGCCAGAGATCAAACGCATACCTCCTACAGTCAAAGGAGGTCCTCATCTTATTGAGCACTCTCTGCAACAGCTTTAGTATACTTATTTTGTACTCTGTTACTTTACTATATAAGTGTATTGTTTCTAAGAACTTTATGATGATGTATCATGTCATCTCTAAGTAGTTGATATTCGAATTTCTTTTTCAATTTGTTTCACTTTAATTTATTTGTCTTCCTTGATTGCTCTGGATAGGACATCCAGTATTATGCTGAATAATAATAATGGGAGTATACATTCTTGCCTTTTGCTTGATAGTAGAAGAAATATTTTAAATTTTTAAATAGCCTTTACTATATTAAAAGACTAGGAATATTGGTCTGTAACTTTCATTTGTAGTGATGCCCCTGTAGATTTTGGTATTTTGGTAATGTTGGCCTCACCAAAACCAGTTAAATCCATATTTCTTCAATTTTCTAGAGGAGCATGAGAGCCTCTACCTACTTTGTTTTTGGCTACTGGCTATGTGCCAGCTATTTTATTTATTTTATTTTTAAACTATTATTTAACCTGTTTTAGCTACATACCTGAAAGTCCTGTTTCAAGAATTAAATAAAAATATTTAGAGCCAGAGTGATAGAACAGTGGGTAGGTTGTTTGCCTTGCACAAGGCCAGTTTGAGTTCAATCCATGGTATGGTTGTCTGAGCACCACGAGGAGTAATTAATGAGTGCAGAGTCATGAATTACCCTTGAACATTGCCGTGTGTGGCCCAGAAAGTAAAAAACATATTTTAATTTTATTTTTATTAATATATTTATTTAAGCACCATAATTACAAACATGTTTGTAGTTAGGTTTCAGTCATAAAAAAGTACACCCCTCTTCACCAGTGCAACTTTCCCACCACCTCTGCTCCGCCCCCCCAACCCCCACTGCCTGTCTTTGAGATAGATTCGAGACAGTCATTCTATTTCTCTTACTACCACTATCATGATAGTTGTTGGTATAGTTATTTCTCTAACTGCACTCACCACTCTTTGTGGTAAGCTTCATATCATGGGCCGGTCCTTTCAAAACTAATTTCTATTATCTCTGGGTATTATTACCATACTATCTTTTATTTTCCTTAAATCCTACAGATGAATGAGACTATTCTGTACCTACCTCTCTCCCTCTGACTCATTTCTCTCAGCATAATAATTTCCATGTCTATCCATGTATAGAAAAATTTCATGACTTCATTTTTTCTGATGGCTGCATAGTATTCCATTGTGTATATGTACCACAGTTTCTTTAGCCACTCATTTGTTGTTGGACATCTGGATCATTTCCAGATTATGGCTATTGCAAATAGTACTGCAATCAATATAGGTGTGCAGAGAGAATTTTTGTATTGTGTTCCTAGGGCATATCCCTAGGAGTGGTATCGCTGAATCATATAGGAGTTAAATTTCCAGTTTTTTGAAGAATCTCTATATTGTTTTCCATAAAGGCTGGACTAAATAGCATTTCCACCCCCAGAGAATGAGAGTTCCTTTCTTCCCACATGGCCTCCAGCATTGATTGTTCTTGTTTTTGTGATGTGTGCAAAAAGTCTCTGTGGCAAGAGATGGTACCTCATTGTTGTTTTGATTTGCATTTCCCTGATTAGAGATGTGGAGCATTTTCTCATGTGCTTTTGTATGCCAACTATTTTATAAACACTTTACTTGTTTACTCATCTCATTTAGTCCTCAAAAATCCTGCAAAGGTAGATTTGATTACTTTTCTCATTTCACCAGTGAGGAAACCAATACTCCACATGTCCCAGGGCTTTCCAAGACCACAAAGTCTAGGGGTGGGGAAGTAATATATTAAGCCCAAGTTGTTTGCCTTTGAGTTTATATCAACTTTGCTCTCTTTTCAGTTCTAGGACACACCTTACTGTGCTCAGGGTACTGTGTGTAAAGGGTCACTCCTGGTAGTGCTCTGGAAGTGATGTCAGGGATCAGACCTGAACCAGCCATGTGCCCTACTCATTATACTATCTCTTCAGTTTCTCAAATTGGCTTTTCTTTGGTCCAGTTACATACCAAGTGGATAAAGAAGGATTTTTAAAATTCCATGAATGTGGAATCAGGCTGATACACCAAATGAATGATAAACACATGAATGAATGACTATGACCTTATCCATTCAGGTAGAAATCACCTTCCTACCTGATTCCAGGCTCTACCCACCAGTCCTGTTTCTGTTAGGGATCTTTTTAGCTCTTGAGGTGTTTTCTGGTCCCTCTGTATTGCCCCTTACTTGGAAGGAGATACTAGCCACATTTTATCTCCGAGCCTGGGTCTTTTTAAGTTAGCCGTCAAAAGAACTTCCAAGTGATCTTAATATCTGGGGAAGTTTCTGAAGGTTTCATAGTCTAGTTTGTGGGGCCCAAAATGAGCTTCTGCAGGCTGTGAGATACCCTGGAACCTGGGTGTGGAGTTAAGAATAATATGATAATAGCCTTCTTACAACTTCTGTGTCTTTCTGGGCTCTGTACCTGGCCATAGCACTGGCACCACGGGACACGTTTTTCCATACAAAGCAGTAACCATAGTTTTGGGATATAAGGCTCAAGCATGGACAGGCCTATTTTCTCCTAATTTATGCAGCTGCTCAGGAGCAAAGTGATTTCAGCTTATGAACATTATGCTTTCATCTGCCTCAACTGGAGATTTCAGCCTAACGCCTCAGTGGTGTCTCTGGGGAACTTTCTGATTTCAATTCCATTTGATGCAAATACTGAGAGTGTGTCTTACCAAGGCCCCAGTCTTCAGTCCTCATTTTGATCAAAAAACTGGGGGAGGGGATATCAGGGGAGTCCCAGGGGTCTCATTGGAGGACAGATCCATTGCAGCCCTCTGTTGTTGACCAGGGTACTTATAGGAGCCACATGAAGTCTTTTATGTGGATCTTTTGGGGCAGCTATACATCTGTTAGCAATTTCAGATCTTGTCCCCATTTGTCCTTAGTTTTCCCCTCTTCAAAATGGAAATTACAAGAGCTATATCCAAGGCATAAAGCAGTCTTTGACTGTTTCCCAACTTTTAGCTTATCTGCCTCCATCAGTTGGGACTGTGCTTTGACCAATGGTGTGAAGGGAGTGGTGGCTGGCTAGGTCTAACATTAGAAGAAGTGACTTTCTAAGAAATTTTGCAGCATTCATTTCCTTATGTCACATACAATGAACCAGATCTTTCACAGGTCTCCATATATGTAAAATAATTGCACATCTCCCAATATACTTAAATCCAACCATCATGCTAAAGCTTTCTACTTCAATTCAAGACTAGCTAGCATTACTTCTTTTTTTTGGGGGGGGGTCACACCTGGCAGTACTTAAGGGTTACTCCTGGCTCTACACTTAGAAATCGCCTTGGTAGGCTCAGGGGACCATACGGGATGCCGGGATTTGAACCACCGACCTTCTGCATGCAAGGCAAGCGCCTTACCTCTATGCTATCTCTCTGGCCCCTACCCATTACTTCTTAATTATTAAAAATAACCCTGAATTCCTATCACTGCATCTGAGTAAGTTTGGTTTAGTCTGTTACAGAATAAAAAATTTAGCCAAGGTGATACTGGGAATCCCTTTTGGTGAGAGCAGCCAGATCAGCCTCATCTGGCCTTACTACTAGGCATAACAGCAAAAGTGGTGATATCTGAGCCAAAGCAAGAACAAGTACCTCAGTATGGAAGGATTTGCTGTGCAACAAAAGATGATGCTCCTGTTTTGTCAGAGGTTGGGAAATTCTAGCCTCCTGTTCAGTGCCTAGCCCTATCAGCACTGATACTATTTCATCATATTATTTATATTATATTATATTTATTATATTATTTATATTATAGCTATTAAAACATTTTGTTATCTGAGATTGATTTACCAAGAATCAGTGTCAAAAAAAAAAAAGAATCAGTGTCAACCCCGCCTCCATTTTAGGGGGCCATACCCACTGGTATTCAGAACTTGCTCCTGGTTCTGTGCTCAGGGATAACTCATGGTGGTGCTTGAGGGACCATATGGGATGGCAGAGGTTGCCTTGCTGTGGCCAAGGCAAATGCCTTGCTTGCTATATTATTTGCTATATTATTGCTCTAGCCCTTCAAAGTCCCCTTTGATATAGGATACCACTTTAGCAGCAGGAGGAGAAGCCAACTGAAGTGATCTTTGTATCATCCTGGCTACTTGTCTTTCTCCCACATTCAGGATGATAAACTGAACATTCAGAGACTTGTAAATTTGATGGTTTCTTTTGTTTCCTTAGCATTCTTAATGAGACCAGGGGATAGACTGGAGTCCTTCACAAGCACTAGGTTGCATTAGGAATGTTTGAAAAGTCTGGTGGGAGCTTGTCTGCCAGAAGCTTGTTTCATGGTCCAAGCAAACATTCTGGGCTTCTGCTATTGAAAAGCTTATGAGGTTTTTGGCTTGGAAGAAAAAGGCCCAAATTTTATTATTTCATTATTTATAAAAACACAAATTCTTTCATTGAATCACTCAAGATACACCATTACAAGGCTGTTCATGATTGAGTTTTATTCAACATCCAACACCCATCATTTCACCAGTGCACATTTCCCATCACCAATGTCCCCATTTCCCTTTTGCATTTTCCCCTGCCTGCCTCTAAGGCAGACATTTTTATGCTCTCTTTCTTTTTTTATTTTTAGATGCTAGTTTGTAATATTATTACTGAAGGGGTATCATGCATATCACTTTATCTCCTTTCAGCATAAAGTTTTCACCTAGAGTGATCATTTCCAACTATTAATGTCATAGTGGTCTTTCCTTTGCTCTAACAGTACTCCCCCACTATTTTTGGCAAGCTTCCTACCATGAACTAGTCCTCCTGGCCTTCATTTCTATGGTCGCTGGAAATTATTACCATACTAACTTTTTCTTATATCCTACAAATGAGTGTGATTATTCTCTTTGACTCAGCATAATATTTCACTCAGCATAATATTCTCCATATCCATCCATGTATAAGCAAATTTCATTTCTGCACTCCTATGTTCATAGTAGCACTATTTACGAAAGAATCTGGAAACAAATCAAGCGTCTGAGGACAAATGAATGAATAAAGAAACTGTGAGTCTCAAAACATGCTGGGTCTCGAAACAAAACTCCATAAAATCAAGAGGATAGAAATTATATCACATGTCCTATCAGACAATGAAGCGCTAAAAATAGAAGTGAATTATAAAACAAAAATGTATAAATAACTTGAAAAACTGAAAATTAAGTAGCTCATTACTCAACAACCAGTGGGTCAGAGAGAAAATCAAAGAGGAAATAAAAAGATTCCTGAAGACAAATGAGAATGAATACATAAATTATCAGAATTTGTGGGGCACAGCAAAAGCAGTATTAAGAGGAAAATTTATAGTTTTGCAAGCATTCATCAGGAAGTAAGAAAGGGCCTACATAAATAACTTAATGGCACAGCTTAAGAAATTAGAAAATGACCAACAAAATGAGCTGAAAGCATGCAGGCAGAAGGAAGTAATAAAACTTAAAGCAGAAATTAATGAACTGGACACTCAAAAAAAAATCCAAAAGTAAAAGTTGGTTCTTTGAAAAAATAAACAAGATCAATAAACCATTAGCAAGAAATCAGAAATTAAAAGGGTACTGTCACAATAGATACTACAGAAATTCAAAGGTTACCCAAGGAATTTGTATGCCACAAAACAAAAGAACCTGAAAGAAATGGATAAATTGAACTCCTCTAACCTCCCAAGGTTGAAGCAAGAAATATCTGAACAGACCTATCACTACTGAAGAAATTGAAATAATAATCAAAAGGCTCATCAATAACAAATGTAGGAAAATGTGGGTAGAACACTTTGACACTGAAGCTAACGGCATTTTCAATGGTTAAACACCACTGGCCAAGCAAAGATAAACAAATGTGATTTCATAAAACTAAGATGCTTCTGTACCTCAAAGGAAACAGTGACTAGGATAAAAGACTCCCTATTGAATAGGAGAAACTATTTACATAATACCCATCTTATAAGGAGTAAATGTCTATGATATACTAGGCAATGGTAGACCTTAACAAGAAAAAAAAAATCAGAGGCCAGAGTGGTGGCACAGTGGTAGGGTGATTGCCTTGCACATGGCTGACCTAGGAAAGACCATGGACCAATCCCCCAGCATCCCATGTGGTCCCCAAGCCAGGAGCGATTTCTGAGCACATAGCCAGGAGTAACTCCTGAGCATTACCAGGTGTGGCCCAAAACCCAACTAAGCAAACAAAATCAAACCCTATTTAAAATATGGGGAGAAGAAATGAACAGACACTTCCTTAAAGAGGAAATAGAGGACTATAAGGTACATGAAAATGCTACACATTTTTAATCATCATGAAAATGCAAATCAAAATGAGATATCATCTTATACCAGAGACTGGCACACATCACAAAAAAAAAAAAAAAAAACAAGACCAATCAGTGCTAGCATGAATGTGGAGAGAAAGGGATTCTCATTCACTGCTGGTGAGAATGTCAACTGGCCCAGAATTTTTGTAAAATAGTATGAATATTCCTAAGATATAGAGATTGAGCTTTCATATGACCCAAAAAAATACCACTCCTAGGAATATATCTTAGGAACCCAAAACACAATGCAGAAAAGCCCTCTGCATTTCTATGTTCATTGTAGCACTATTCACAATAGCCAAAATTGGAAACAACCTAAGTACCTGAGAACAGATGATTGGTTAAAGAAACTGTGGTACATCTACAAAACGACACTATGCAGTTATTAGAAAAAATTAAGTTATGAAATTTTCTTATACATGAGTACATATGAAGAGTATTATGCTGAGTGAAATGAGTCAGAGGGAAACAGAAGACAGGATGTTAGCACTCAATTTTGGGATATAAGAAAAAGATAGTATGATAATAATTTCCAGAGATAATAAAGATGAGGGTCAGGAGGACGAGTTCATGGTAGAAAGCTTGCCACAAATAGTGGGGGAGTGCAGTTAGGGCAGACAGAGACCATTATGACATTGATAGTTGGAAATGATTACTCTGGGTGGGAACTTTTTGCTAAATGACGTGCATGATACACCTTCAATAACAATATGAAAAACCACAATATCTAAACAAAAGAAAAGGAAAAAAAGAGAAACAGATAATGAGAGAGAAAAGAAAAATGTCTCCCCAGAGGCAGGCAGGAAAACTAGGGACATTAGTGATGGGAATGTGCATTGGCAAAGGGTGTTTGTTGTACATTGTATGACTGAAACTCAATCATGAAAACTTTACACTTGTGAAAAAAGCCCAATTGTATTATGAACAACCTTGTAACCATGGTGTTTAAATAAAGCAATTACTTTTTTTTTTGGTTTGTTTGTTTGTTTTTCAGCCACACTCAGTGATGCTCAGGGGTTACTCCTGGCTAAGCACTCAGAAATCGCTCCTGGTTTGGGGGACCATATGGAACGCTGGGGGATCGAACCACAGTCCGTCCTAGCTAGTGCCTACAAGACCTTATGGCCTGTACCACCACTCTGGCCCCAAAATAAAGCAATTACTTTTTAAAAAGAAAAAATGGTGATACATCTATACAATGGAATACTATGTAGCTTATTAAGAAAAACCCAAATTTTAACTCCAGATCAGTTGTGCAATTTATTTTCATGTCAAAGGCAAGAACCCACCAGTGGAAGGATTTTTGCAATAAAAGGCAAAATAGGGTTCTTAATTTCTTTCCTTTCCCTCTTTATTCCAGACTGTGTGCATTTTTGTGTGCATGCATGTGTGTATACATCTTAGAGAATAAAACTAAATATAAATTAAAAAATTGAAACTTAAAACTACTTTTTTGGGTGGAAGAGCTAATACAGCAGGTAAGGCGCTTGTTTTGCACACAGCTGATTTCAATTCCGGGCACTGCATATGGTCTCCTGAGTACCATCAGATGTGATCCCTAAGCACAGAGCCAGGAGAAAGCCCCGAGTACTGCCAGGTGAGGTCCATCTTCCTACCCACCACTTTACCAAAAATCAAAATTAAAAATCTAGCTGAGAATTTTCCTGAACGTCTGCCAAATTCTTAGGGCAGTCTAAAAAATAAAGAAACAAAAAACATGGGGTAATAATGGAATCAGCAAGTGGGGGCTGTTAGGAGATTGTTCTTCTTGGGGTCCTCATCTCTGCATACATCTGCCTTAGTCTCCACAACAGCTCCCTAATGAGAGGCTTAACATCAACATAACATTCTTCAGGGTGAAGAAACCATGTCTTAGAGAAAAGAGGTGACTGGCTCAGGATTGTCCAGGTCTGAGATTTAGAAGTTCATTCTCAAATCCTCATGATTGTTCCTTACTGTGTTTCTGAATAGTCAGCAATGGAGGGGGTGATATCAGGGTGAGAAGATGGGGGTTGGCATCTACCAGGGTCCTTCTACTTCTTGGGCACAGACTGCTTCTAATGCAGGACTACGATTTATTACCTCATAACTTTTCTGTCCCTCAATAGCTTAGAATCAAGGCTATTGGTGTCTTCTCCCACATTCAACCCATTAGCACCTCCCTGGACTGAGCATTTCAGTCCCCCCAAAGCTCCCCATTGACCAAAGAAGAGCTCAAGTTCTGTACTGTGCCCTGCAGAACTTCTCATAGGGGAAAGGGTACTCTGGCACATCTGGCTTGGTTTCCTTTTCTTTTTCTTTTTAAATAATGCGTGCATTGAAATGCTCCTTATGCTCTGTTGAAATAAAATTAATAGGTAACATATCCGTCCACACACGTAATTTAAATATATCTATCTAAATAATATAATGTCCTAACTATACTCTAGAGGAGAATTCAAAGGAAGCTAATATAGCATAAAATAACAGTTCTCTTAGTATATAAACATTGCAACCCAAATTTCCTGCTAGACACAATGAAAGAGCCAGAGCCAGCATCCTGCCTAAGTAGAGTATTGGGAATGTGACACACTAAATACTACCAAAGGCCCAGTAGTAATCAGATATCCCCAGCACTGTGGCCTTCCCTGGAGGTACCTATCAAGGTTGACTAACTCAACAGCAGAGAGCATCACCTCCTTAGAGTTGATATCTGAGTAGCTGTCATAGAAAGAAAGTTCAATGTTCAGCAAAACTAGAGAAAATAAAAATGCTCTGTGCTAAATATAAAAGCAAACTAGATTGTTGGCTCAGGATATTCAAACTAGGGTTCTCATCTGGCGTAATGTTTGGCAGAAGAGGTCTGGGATGATGTGTCCTACTCACTAGATGCTGTGAACACCCCCTCTGTCTGTGCCCCAACCTGCCTTCTGTCCTGCTGGACCCTAGCTCTCCTAAACACTGGTTTCCCAAAGGGGCCCATCTGGGAGGAAAATCCTTCTGTTAGGGATCTAGCTACTGCAAGTAACTAGAGGTAGAAGGGTGACTACTTGGCTTTCCAAGAGTAAAGAGGCCACTGGTGGCCAGAGCAGGGTGAAAATGGGTAGAGAAATAATAGATTAGGAGCAATGTTCACCCAAGCTTACTTCAGACAACATGAAAAGGATCAACAATGTAGACCCAAATAAAGGATTTCTTTTGAAATATCTTGGCAAACATTTGGCAAAGCTGCACCTGAATCTTCCAGCTGAAACACTGAAACACTGAAAGACTGAAACACACTTCCAGTGCAACTATGGGCCAGATTTGTCTCCTGAGAAGGAGATTTTGCTTCTCAATGCTCCACAAACCCTATCAGTTCCTGATGCCTCATTTGCCTATTCACTTGATCTACATCCAAAGCGAGTCTACCAAAGAAGCATTTGTAAACCCTAAAGGGACAGGCTGCCCTGTGGGGCTGGGGCTGGATGGAAAAAGTCACTTCTTCCTTCCCAGCTCCAAAGAGCAGGGACCCTTCACTCTCTGGGAGGCCCTGGGTGAGGCCTCCTGCTGGCTCAGCACAGCCCCTCCCAGCTACCCCCTGCACAGACATCTCAGTAGGGGGCCCAGGCAGGAGCACCCGTGGGGCTGCCTGGGGAAAATAATGAAAATATTTTCCCAGGGAAAGCCAACTCCGCTATTTGTTTTATTTGCTTAAATTATATGTGTTATTTATTTTTTAAGTGGTCTGTCATTATTGGTGAATGGAGAAGGCACCCAGCCTCACAATACAACCAAAATTTTAGATATTGCTATGTAGTTATTAACAGATGAGCTTTTCATCTTTGCAAAATGTGCTGCTACAGGAAGCACTGGGGGGCCGGGTTCTTCATTATTGGGTAATAACAGCCCGGGAGGAAGGGGTGGCTTGAGTCTGGAGAAGCAGAAGTGGTGGGTAGCTTTCAGACCCTCTCCATTGTGATTCTCCTACTTATTTGCGAGTTCACAAAAAAAAAAAAAAAATATGTCTTGGGCATCTGCTATGCAGTTTCAGATGCTGGGAGCAATACCATGAAAGTTAATTATTTCAATCATAAAGCATCACTTTTATGGCTCCAGGTGCTCTTATGAGGGTTGATCACATGCAATCTTGTTTGCTTGTTCTAACTACCCTGTGATAAAAGCTCTAGAAACTAAGATTGCATAGGGAAGAATGAACTTCCTTTAGAAGAGAGGCATTTGGTGAGGAGGAAATGACAGATACATCGTGGCAGGGCTCAGCTGCGGTCAGGATGGTCAGGAAGGCCTCTGTGTTACTGGAGAGGTGTCAACCTGTGAGGAAGATCAGAAAGTGCATGACCCTGGGCAAGGAGAAGGCGGGCACTGCTCCGCTTTGAAAACCTGGCACACTTCAGTATTGGCTTCTGATGTGGCATTGGGCCAGGACTGGCAGGAGCTCTGAGTATTTGACTTGACGCACCCTCCCCTTCTGCTTCTCCAAACTCATGCGACCCCTTCCCCCTGGGCTGTGATTACCCAATAATGAAGAAGCCGCCCCCCAAGGCTTCCTGTAGTAGCACTGAGGACTAAGGAGAGGCTGAGACCATCTGACTGAGCTCCTGTCGCTTTCCTGTCCCTCCTAAACTCACCCTATTCTCTAGTTCTGGGACCTATGACAAGGCTAATACTCAGGAAGCTGCTAAGACCTTCTACAGAGTTTTGGTTTCACCCAAGTTAGTGAATTCAAATTAATAAAAAGGAATTTTTTCTTTTTCTTCCTTCTTCCATCGTTTGGGAATGCCTGTCAGAGCAAAAAGCCAGTTAGGGCAAAGGGCAAATTTGATTAATTGTCAAATACTTGATGTATAAAAAGATATTATAAAATACATAAGAGTTCTGTTAATTTGGGGCTCTCAAGCTATGCTCAGAAGGATTGAGTCACTCCCAGACTCTTAGCCAACCAATTGCTGGGCCTTGAGCTATTCTGGGCCCAGTGGTGCTAGGGACCATGGGGACCACTCCAGCCAGGTGTGGGGGCCCTAGGACTACACCACAGATGCTTGGGAGGCTGTGTAGTTTTAGGGATAGAACACAGATGGAGCAGAAGTTGCACATGTTCCCTCACTGCCATATAATCTCCCAGCCTCTACTTTTAATAAATTGTATTACATATTATGTACAATATACAGTATAATATATAGCATATGTTAATGTATATATTAACAGTATACATATAGTGTATAATTCTTTTATATAGGTGCTACATATATAATATACTCTAGCTATATAGTATATGTAGAGTAAACTATGGTTATATTGATACATATTAATATAAACAATATGTATTGAAAGATATATATTATACACTCAACTATAGCTCATATTCAACATAAAACTCCTACATATTGAATGATGATCACCAGCTCTAAAGTATCTGCTTCCCCTCTGAAGAGAGGGCTCTTTTGAGTACTGGGAGGGGCTGTGTGGAGGGGGCTCCCTACCTTCCTACATGCATTAGTGACATTTTCATTCTGGGGCAGAGAAATGGAGTGAGGGTACTCAGAGTTGAAGGCCCCCATCTGCAACCCTGTCTCATTGGAAATGACCAACTTCTGCAAAGAGACACCATCACTGCCCCAACACAGCAAGTGAACCAAGGGGCACAAGGTGCATGGGACTTTTTGTTTTGTTTTGTTTTGTTTGGGGCCACACCTGAAAGTGCTTAGGGGTTATGCCTGGCTCTGTGCTTCAAAATCACTTCTGGCAGGCTTGGGGGACCATATGGGATGCCGAGAATCAAACCCAGGTCTGTTCAGTTTGGCAGCATGCAAGGCAAACACCTGACCATTGAGCTATCACTCCAGCCCCCTCAATGGAATACCCATGCTGTGAACAGGACTTTTCAGCAAAAATGTTATCTGCAGTGTCAAGCAAAACAGGGTGGAGACACGTTAAAATCAGGCCTCAACCTCCAAAGCCAGGACACTGGAGAGATGCAGGTCTGGAAGCAAAAGCCTATGCAGGAAATAATCCACACACACTGAAGAGGGTAAATGAGTTCAGGAATTACAAAACACAAGCCTTCTGCTCCTAAGAAACAGACATCTCAGTAAGGAAATCCAGAAAAGCAAGAGATCATTTTCCTGAAACCCAACATATTTATTAGGAAGAATCAGACCACACCCAGAGGTGGAGATTACGTGGTCTAAACACCAATCCAAGGTACTACATTCAAAGATGTTTCCAACCAATGAGTAACACGGTGGGATACTGAATGGGACAACATTCAATTAATCCCATATCTCCCCGTAATTGATTTTATGCAGAAATATAAAGTAAAATAAAGTCATATGTATCCCAAAGGAAAGTGAATTTTCTATGGTAAAGATGGATGCCTCTACATAAAAGATAAAGGGAATGGCATAATTTTGCATGGGTGCAGCAAATGTTGGAAAAATAGAAAAACTTTTGGCCTAAAAATCAGGGTGTCACTACCCATGAAGCTCTTCAGAGACAGACCAGAGGTGCCAGATATTGGACCAAGGACTTAGCCTCCTACTGCCCAAATGTTTTTCTTTTATCAAAATGGAACACATACTGGCTTCCCCCTACCCCCTGCAATGAGGGTGAAATAGGTCAAAGATGGACAGTACTCAGCAAGCACTCAATAAAAGCAACTGCTGTATTCAGCAAGCCCTTGATAAACAGAGCTGTGGTGACTTTGTAAGAATCTTTTCGTTACTCCTCTCTGCTAGTGACATGAGTTGTATAACAGTGATTTTTTTGCCTTCCAGTCCTAGACTCTCTCCAGAGACCTAGGTGTCTGGAGCAGCTTGAGCACAGAGGGTTCTATACACCAGTGTTCTTCAACCTTTTTGTGCAAAGGCACACTTTTTCCATAAAAAAAATCATGAGGCACAGCACCATTAGAAAATGTTAAAAAGAAAATTAATCTGCCTATATTGACTATATATAAAGTAATTCTCTTGGATAGGAATCAAATAAACACAAAGAAATTATTTTATAATTACTTTATTATGAAATAATCTAATGATTGGTCTATTTGTGAGCCAAAGCTGCATGTTACAGATGAAATTGGAATTTTTCCCACGCCACACCAGAGAATATCTCACGGCACACTAGTGTGCTGCAGCACATTGGTTGAAAAATGCTGCTATACACATCTGGGTACCAAGGGCAAGAGGAGAGTATACCCATCACTCAGACATCACCACATCACCAAGTGTGTCAGTCAAGGTGCTTCAAGATCCTCCCTCCCCAGAAATCTGCTCCTGAGGACTGTACGTCCATCACTCCATGACATCCAGAAGTCCCTGCAGTCTTCATTCTGGGTTCTTTTTACTGAGATTCTGAAGTCTAACAGCAATGAGGAAGATGAGGAGTATGGAGGAAGAGAAAACAAAAGGTCTCTTCCACGATCACTCCTTGTGTTAAGAAAGCTGCAGTGGGGTCGGCAAGGTGGCGCTAGAGGTAAGGTGTCTGCCTTGCAAGCGCTGGCCAAGATCAAGACCGTGGTTCGATCCCCCGGCGTCCCATATGGTCCCCCCAAGCCAGGGGCAATTTCTGAGCGCTTAGCCAGGAGTAACCCCTGAGCATCAAATGGGTGTGGCCTGAAAAACCAAAAATAAAAAGCTGCTGTGCTTTCCACCTATACATATATATATATATATTATATATATATATACATATATATAAGGACATTAGTCTCAGAGACTTGAAACTCCACTTTCAGAGCTACTCTAGACAAACAGAAGGTAGAAAGCTGCTTTTATCTGAGGTCTTTGCCTTATCCTTACTTACTGAGCAGGGCAGTGTGGATACAGCTACGAAGCACCCTGCACCAAGGCAGGACACCAATTCCTCCTCGGGCTCCATGTTGGGGGCTGATGGTGTGAGGGCACATGGTTGGTGTCAGTAAAGCAAACCTGAAAGAGTAACTATTGTGGGGCAGAAGTCAGGAAAGCAAGAACTTCCCAGGGGAGGCAGCCTCCAGGGAGTGGGTCCTTCTCCCCAAGGCCTGACCGAGATACTTGCTTGGCATCTCACGCCCACGGTGTTGCAAGATAAGGCGGTGAGAACTACTCCACTGCAGCTGAAATCACTTGTTATTTCCCCCCCTTCCCAACTGGGCTCTCCCCGGAGACCCAGGTGTTAATGAAATCAAACAAAATGAAAATGGGTAAATTATTGCAAAGCTATGAACACTCGCAGGGCCATGCCTCACTAGTTTCCAATACCACCTCATTCGGGAGGCTGCAGAGAAGCCGAAGCAATTCTGTCCCATGGGCGAGAGGGTGGAAGGGAGGGACAAAAGAGACAAGATATTGCAATCAGGAGGTCACTGACCCAAGCTTTTGTCTAATTATAGAATTTCATTTCGGGCCAACTGGACTGATGGCTGAGCTTGTTGGCAAATTAGTGGTGAAAAATAAAGCAATTTTTAGCATTCTTGAAAGAGTTGCTGCTCTGATGGGGTGTTGGGGTGCTCAGAGTGGGGGGAAGGGGCCCAATGGAGAAGGGAAGTTTGGGCTAAAAGCAGTCTCTGGTAGATATAGCTTAACTGGGACCTGGGAGAATCTATCCAGGGCTAGGGGATGGGTTCAAGATATTGGGAATTTAAGAACATATGCTGAGCCAGGGGTGACCCTTTCCTCACATCCTCCAAAATCCTGGGGAATTGCCTCCTTTCCCCAACAGTGCCCAGGCCAGGCTCACTTTGCCTTACAGTGCCCTGCTGTCACCATTTGCTTATATGTGGGTATTGGCGAGGCACCTGCAGAGGCTGCTGAAGCCACCACCCTTAAGAGCCCTCTAAGCAAGCACATACTAGCTCTGTTCCCAGAGTATGGTAGGCCATGAGGCTTTTTGAGTTATGCTGAGGATACTTGGTTCTCATTTTTAGCAAGCATTTTTTGGGGGGTCACACCCGGCAGTGCTCAAGGGTTACTCCTGGCTCTATGCTCAGAAATCACTCCTGGTAGGCTCGGGGGACCATATGGGACGCTGGGATTCGAACCAATGTCCCTCTGCGTGAAAGGCAAACGCCTAACCTTCATGCTATCTCTCCGGCCCCAGCAAACATTTTTGAGGTGAGCCTTGGCTGCTCACTCTTTAGTACCTGGTGTTTTTGCTACATTTTTTCCCCCTTGAACTTCTCAAATCCCAATGATACAGCCATTTTGTTGACATTCTGATTTAGATAATCTCACTTTTAGCATTTTCACTGCTCGGTTCTTGCTAGCTTCATGCTAAGCCCCAATGTCCATGAGTTTAGATTTCATGGGCCAATGATCTACTTTGTAAAACAGGTGATCTCTATCTATCACCATCAAAAAGACTCGATTTCCTCACATCAATAGGACATTGCTAGTGCAACATGTGTGAGGACTTTCCTTCTTTGCAAGGCAAATGCCCAACTCGCCAGGCTCTCACTTGGGCCCCATTTGCTCCCTTTTCTTTCTGCTCCATTAACATGCTGTTCTGCTCACCAGGCTCCAGAGCAGGTCTATACTCTGCAGGGGGTGGGGGAAGAGAAGGGAGGGATTCTTCCTGGCTGGAGGTTCCCAGACAAGTCAGGAGGGGACTGGTGTAGAAAAACAAAAGAGGGAAGAAAGCAGGCAGCTGGGCTTGTGGCTCTCTAGGGAGATTTGTGCATGGACACAGAGGTTGAAGGAACATCTGTTGTCAGCCCATTGATGATAGGCTCACAGGTGGCTGTCTTTGGGGTGGGGTACCAGAACAGAATCATGGGAGCATTTCTGGTGATGGAGACAGAAAACATCCCTAAGAGATCTCTAGGAGCAAAAGCAATAGAAAGGTGAGCAATGGTATGAGACGGCTTTTAAAACAGGTACAGTTAGCATTCTGGAAGTTAGAGGAAAACTGGGAGGGGTCGGTCACTGGGTTGGAAGGTTGAGTCCAGCTAGGATTCTCAGTTGCAATGATCAGAAAGCTAAGCCCATCTTTATTTCTCTTTGGCAATGCTCTGCATGGAATTGAAGTGTCTCAAAAGGTGTCTAAAAAAGATTTGAAACTGTGCTGCATCTGGGTGAGGGAGTGAGCTGGGTATCATTCAAAGTCACTCCTGACCCACAATTCCTTGAGGAAAGGCACAACTTGCTGGGGTTCCTGGAGGAGAGGGGTGACCCACAGGGATGCATGTCAGAGCAGGAGGTGCAGGAGGTGCAGGAGTGAAGGCAGTCTCTCCTGTGGGCCATCTGAGCGGAATCACAGTTGTAGGAATCTTGCTTTTTTGTTTTGTTTTGTTTTTTTTGGGTCACACTTAGCAGTGCTCAGGGGTTACTCCTGGCTCTATGCTCAGAAATCGCCCCTGGCAGGCGCAGGGAACCATATGGGATGCCGGGATTCGAACCACCATCCTTCTGCATGAAAGGCAAACGCCTTACTTCCATGCTATCTCTCCGGCCCCCGGAATCTTGTTTTAAAATACATTTATCCAATCTATCAAGGCTGGATTTTTGCATATCCATTTATATACCTGGAGTTGGGCAGAATGGACTTGCAAGTGGAAAATGTTTGAAAAACCAGAGCCTTATATTGGTCCCCCTCACCCCCTCTCCTGGGGACAAGGCAGCCCGGTGAATGGCTTAGGTTGATTTTGGGTGTAAGGGTCACCCTCATCCTCTACATCTGAACTCTAGTATCCAGCCAGGGCTTGATATGGGACTGGGAAAATGTTGATTTGGGGGTTTGCTAGATTGGACCTATAAGCACATATGCAGGTAAGGTGTTGATTCTCTCTAGGAGTAAGAGTTGGAGGAAGGGTAGTGTGAGGGCTTCTCCCCTATTGCTTATGGTCTCAACATCAGAGGCAGACTAAAAAACATCAAACGCTGTTCACCCTTTGTCTCTGTGCTGTACTTAACAAGGCAGGGAATGAGAAACAGAAACTAAGGAAATATAGCCATCATTCCTGGTGAGCCGCCAGTGGGGTATTGTCCTCTGGGCAGTCAGGCTCAGGAAATGCACCTAGTCATCAAGGAGACATGGACCCACTGCTGGAACTGGGGAACCCAGGAAGTCATGAAGTGGGGAAGAATGTCTCCCCAGCATGTGGTGCTTATTGCAGGCCTCCAATCCAGGGTGAAAAGGCTGATGCACTGGAGGGCTGAGGGGCAGTTGGGGCATCCAGTCACAAGGACATGATACTGGGGAACTGGACCAAGGATCTTCAGGTCTCAAATGTTCTAATACTGCTACTCCCACCACTTTCTCCCCTTGGTAATAACTCTGAAAAAGGGTTTTCTTGCCTGTGTACATTTGAGATGAGGGCTCCTCTGGGAGCAGGCCACCAGGAGCTCTGCTTCTAGAAATATGAGTCTCAAATTTGTTCAGATCTATTCTCCATCCCTGTCTCCTCTTGCCCCAACCTATCACCCCTGGGAAGGACAGAGTGCAGGTCTGTCTGACTCCTTTTCCACAGTGGGAGTCTTTGGGGACTCCACGCTATCAGCAACCACCAGGAGCTCTATCACAGGCTGGGTCTCCGGAGGGGTCTGTGCATGATGAGTCTTCCACAGTGGATGAGTTTTCTCAGCTCATCAAGTGGAAAACATCACAACAAGGAATATACAGTGTGTGGTACCTGTTGAGGCTGACACCAGCTTACCAAGTCTTGCTTCCTCGAATTAAAATGGCCTCAGCAGTCTGCTGCTTCTAGTCCCCATTATTCCCAAGATTTTAGGGGGGTACAAGGGTATCCTGAGCCTCTCTATCTGTGTAGCCAGGATGATGTGGAGCTCTGCTGGGAGCCCTTGGGGTAACCTTTGGTGCTGAGGGTTCGGCTCCATACTCTAGTCCATGTTCCACCAAGTTCACACTCCTTGGTGCAGCCCCTCAGCCTGGCTCCTCTGCCCACTTAGTGGGACTTGCTAATAGTAGGGATTGTCCTCCATGACATTAAACCCATTGCCACTAGCAGCAAATGGCCCCTCAATTCCCTGTGCCCACTTCCAGCCCCTCCCTCTTCTTCTACTTGTGCCCCTGCCTCTCCTTTATATTTATAAGCACTTGTCCAAATCCTTCTGGTGAATCTGCATCTGGGGGCTGCCTGCTTGCCAAACTGGTCCCTTGCTCCCAAGTACACTTCCCAGGATGGTGATGACTGGTCATATCCTCCAGGAGAAGGACTTGTGCCAACACCAAGTACCCGACTTTGGCTACTCTCCCTCCACGCTGATTCTATTTCTCTACTTCCTCCCCAGTACATGTCTTTTACCCCCAGGAACCCCTAAGCCGATGGATGACCTCTCTGAATCCCTGATGAGAATCTGATCCTCTGTGGGATGTGGGTGGGGGCTTTCTGGGCCATTTGTGAGAGACTCAGCTCAAGTCATTAGTAGGGGAGCTAAGGCCTCTTTCCTGCTTGTTCTGCAAACTGAATGGGTTCATGGTTTTTTGCTTGGTCTCTGCCCTTCCTCTTCTAGGGTTTCCAGCAGAACATACTCTGTTCACCAACAGTGCTCACTGCAGTGTTCTTCATAGGAGCTCCAAACTGGAAAGCCACTAAGTCCATAACCACTAGAATGCTGCCGTTCTTCTTGATTCCTGTTGACTAAGAGCTGGGGATGGGTTGGGTAGGCCAATGTATTTTGAGTGTGAAAATAGGCAACAAGCAGTGAATAACGAATTCCAACTCATGCACATTAAGGCAGTTAGACCACTGTGTGGCTCTAACCAAGTGGTATGCTGCCATAGTGACCATATTACCACCACTAAAGGGTCAACAAACAGCACACCTGACATCTACCTGCATGTTGCACGCTCAGGTTATCCCACAAAAAGTATGACGAATTTATTTCATTGGCTCACACAGCGAACTCCTGTTCTGCTCTGAGAACTAGGGAACAATGATTCTCCTCAACTCACAGTGTAGACCCCAGAGGGCAGCCAGGAAGGATGTTTCTGCTGACACAAGGCCAGAAAGAAGATTACTCTGAGCTGGACACTGGCTGCTCAAGTTTGGGCGATGTGAAGGCAAAGAAGGGTGAGTGAGCGGACTTGGGTTTTCTAGAAAGTGCTTCTGCACAGTTGCTCTTGCCCTATTATTAGATGTGGCTGCTGGGCGTGTTCTTCTCAAGAAAGGAGAAAGGGAATCCATCTGTCCACGCAGGCTTATGTCCCTCTATTATGTATGATATGCTTCAATTTCTTCAGAAATACATTAGCAGCCTCCGTCTAAACCTGCTGGGGACACGCTGAGCCTGATAAGAGAGGAAAGAGATTACATTCTGAAGGAGCTGCATGAATTAGCAAGAATTTCCTGACAGGAGTCAGGAGAGGACCCCAGAGAGAGGATTTCTGAAGTGTTTGATCAAGGGGACCAGAACCTCAGTGTGAATAAGCAAGGATTGTGTTGAGTTTGGGGTACTTTCCTAGGACAGAGGAGTTAATATCCTGGCAAAGGTCTCAGGAGTTGGGGCAAGTTCAGTGCCCTGAATTCTTTACCAGGTACCTTGGGAAAGGAAATGAGATGGTCCAGGAAGGGGTCACTTAGCTGTAACTGGGTGGCTCTGGCAGAGGGTGGAGGAGAGAAATGGCTGAGGAGAATGTACAGGGCATAGCATCAGAGGCCAGTGAACCTCTAGAGAATTCAGATTTATTGTGGAGCCAGAAAATACACATTCATCATAGACATCAGGAATACTCTGATAGGACACAGGTCCACTGGTATCACCTCAGTGGGACTTGCATCCTATATATATACCTATATATACATATATATACCTATATATACATATATATACATATATATATATATATATATATATATATATATATATATATATATATATATATACCTAGGCTTCTGTTCAGACAAGCAGCTGCAGAGCTGGACTCTAGTAGCCAGAGGGACGAAGGGTTTCTGGCTTATCTAAAGAGAGGGCTCTAAATGATCTCAATTGCCTGAAAAGCCAGACAGAAACCCTGAAGCAAAGTGAGAAGACAAGGAACTCAATATTTATATAGTAAAATAGTCAGGCAGTGTGAAGGTTGTATGCCAGCGTGCACAGACGGGAAGGCAGGTGAATGCAGAGTGCTAGAGAACCTCTGCTTCTAGCTAAGAGGCAGTTGCAAGATTTAGATTTGTTCTTGTGCCTAAAATAACCCAAAGTGGACACATGATTCTTAAGACACTGGACTTCAGGTAGTTGTTTGGAATGGGAACTGGATGAGGTGAATCCTTTAATTGTCTCAGTTTCAATGCCATGGCAGAGCCAGAAGAAGTTAAGAAGGTCCTTGATTTAAGCAAACATAGATTTTTTTTTTCAGGTAGAACTCATAGAACAGAGGACTGCAGAGGTAGAAGCAGCAGAGAAGGAAAATTCCAGAGAACTAGAGTAAGATTCTCTTTTTAGCAGAGAATTGAAGCACCTGTGAGTGAGGAACCAGCCCATGGTTAGACCATAATCCTTTGGCAGGACTGGAGGGAGTCACTATCATTCTCATACAGAATTGGCAATAGATTTGTTCTTAAGAGTCAGAGTGGAAAATGTCAACATACACAGGACAGTAGATTGCTTAGGCTATGTCTACTATGTCTTATAAATAAGACCCTAAATAATTAAAATGTCAACATTGTCAAGTTACTTATTAATATCCCAAAGTTCAAAACTATCTTTAGGTAGATTAGATACGCATCATACAATAAAATGAAATTCATAACTTCTTTGTTGGACATTCAGGAATGCAGAGAATAAAGAATAAAAGAGTTCTCATGATGAGGAGATAAACCAATCTAATGAAATGGATTAGAATAGAACAGAACTTAAAATTAGCAGAAAAGGACACTGGAAGTTATTATAACTGTATTTCACATATGAAAATGCTAAGTAATAATATGAGAAATATTTTAAAAGACAAATATTTAAATCTAATTTTATACTGTAATGTGTGAAATGAAAGAAACTTTGGATAGAATTAATAGAAGATTTATTAGAAAATTGATAAACTTATAGACAAAGTCATAGAAATGATTCAAACTGAGGTATATACAGAGAAAAATATCACAACAAAAATGAGAAAGTTATCTATGAGCTGTGGCACAAGTTGCAGAGTTCCCAAGGGAAAGATGACAGAAAGGGGGGGGGATTTATTTTGAAGAAATAATTACAAAAACACTTTTTGATATTTTTTTTTAAGATGATTTGGCTGGAGTGGTAATACTGTGGGTAGAGGTCATTTGACTTTTTTTTAAAATTTTTTTTGGGTCACACCCAGCTGTGCTCAGGGGTTACTCCTGGCTATCTGCTCAGAAATAGCTCCTGGCAGGCACACGGGGGACCATATGGGACGCCGGGATTCGAACCATCCACCTTAGATCCTGGGTCAGCTGCTTGCAAGGCAAACGCCGCTGTGCTATCTCTCCAGCCCCGAGGTCATTTGACTTGACTCAATCAACCCAGGCTTGAGACCTGGCATTCCATATGGTTCCCTGAGCTCCTCTAGAAGTAATCCTGAGTGCAGAGCCAAGAGTAACCCCTAAGCTCTACCAGTATTCTCCCCTGCAAAAAAAAGATGGTTTTGTTTATCCAATAAATTACAATGGGAAAACACATGGCCTTGTTCTCCCTCTGGATTGTGAAAATGGTGATGATAGGGGGCCGGAGAGATAGCATGGAAGTAAGGCATTTACCTTACATGCAGAAGGTCAGTGGTTCCAATCCCGGCATCCCATATGGTCCCCCAAGCCTGCCAGGAGCGATTTCTGAGCGTAGTGTCAGGAGTAACTTCTGAGTGCTGCTGGGTGTGAATCCCACCCCCCCAAAAAAAGAAAATGGTGATGATAGGATGCTTTGAAGGGTCCCCACATAGTTTATGCTGTGCTATACATTTTATAGATACTTAGTAAGTAAATGTGCCTTACATGGTAGGAATTCAAGGAGATGCTAAACATGCTCGAACCTTGACCAACAACCATATTTCTCTTTGGAAGTGCCACTATAGGACCTGGTTATATTCCCAGAGCAAGGTATAGGAGACCCTTTCTTCCTGTATCTATGGCATAGGCCATCAGATGCAAGAGCTGACTGTGTCCCGCAGAAGCCAGACACAAGCCCCCTTGGTCTGGATGCCACCATCTTGCTGGATAGACACTTCAGCATCATTGCCGGTTGAACAGCATCTCCTTGGGATGCTCACTGAGCAGTGTGTTTATCTTCAAAATGCGAAATGTATGAAGTGCTGTAATTAAACCAGCAGGGGTGGGGATGGAGCGCTGGCTCCAAACGCTTTCTTTGAAGATGAAAGTCATTAGATTTCAATGAAAATCTAGGAAGCAGCATCCCACCGACACAAGAATATTTAACCTACAGCATAGAGCAGAGCAAGCAATTGATAGCATGATTGATAATAACTTGATTGCAGTAATTGCAGAGGGGAATTTGAAAATGGTTAGATTAGCAGGAAGCAGGCAATGAGTCGATGGCATCTTTGTTGAGCCAATTCTTTTTTTTTTTTTTTTTAGAATGTTGAAGTTTCCCCACATTCCACATTCTTTTTTTGGCCCGGAAAATCCTGAAATCTGTGTAAGCAGGCAAGCCAGGAGCCCCTGAATCAGGGAAATTTTACCCAAACAAACTATCCAGAGAAAACTGGTTTTCAGAGTTGTAGCCAATTCAGTCAGCACCTACTCACTCCCACAGCAAATTGTTCAGTGTATACAAGGAGTTTCCTGTTGGCGTGATCTGCTGCTGCTGCCAGCTAAGCACAGAGCAGAGCAGAAGCTAAGAAGTTAGTGATCTTGTCTCTTGGACACTTTTCGGGGCAGTCAAAAGGCCTTGGTAAAGAAGCTCGGACAGTCCCCTTGAACTCTGTTTGGGAGACAACATGAAAGCCTGCTCAGGAGCATACTCTGGCCGACACTGTCTCACTCTCTCACCTTACTTTCTTTATTTTGGGGGGGGGGCACACCCGGCGGTGCTCAGGGGTTACTCCTGGCTGTCTGCTCAGAAATAGCTCCTGGCAGGTACAGGGGACCATATGGGACACCGGGATTTGAACCAACCACCTTAGGTCCTGGATTGGCTGCTTGCAAGGCAAACACTGCTGTGCTATTTCTCCAGGCCCTCACCTTACTTTCTAAAACATCTAAATAACACATGGTGACGAGATCCCTATAGGTGATTCAGCTTTAAAGGAGCCCACTGTATACTGGTAAGTGTCTTCAGGAGTGAGAGATGAAGTATTCTTAAGTGATTTAGCTGAGACACTGACCAATCAGATGGGACAGCCTTAATGCTAGGGCATCTCCCAGCTGTTCCACTCAGTGTGTGTGCTGGGAGGGGCCAGGTGACTTTTACCTTTGAAAGGCCAGGAAAAGCCAGAGGTAGTTATTGGGCCACCAGAGAGGTATTTCTGAGCTTCAGGCAATGATAACCATGAGAATGAGCAAAGAAGAGCAGTTTATTTCAATGTTTGACTCAACCCATACCAACTGTAAATACTGAAGATGTTGGAATGTACCAACCCAATGGTCAAGGAACCAGGAAGCTACTAGAAAGAGCAGATCAGTAAAGCTAAAAGGCTCCTTGCTGCTGCTTGTGGCTGTTTATGTTTCTTTTGCTAAGCAGAGCACATAGGCCCTCTCTTGTAGAAAGAGTACTTCAGTGGAGGAAAGAAGATGATGGCAGTAAAACAGGGAGTGGAGTGTAGGCAATGCTGAGACAGGTCATGCTTGTAGAGGCAACATGTCCTTGTAGAGTATAGTGGTGGGCCCACTAGTGCCAATGGGAGATATGAGTACTTATGTGACACACCCCAATTCATAGACTAAAGCATCTTGTAAGCCCATAGAAGCATACTTGTGTGACTGTTTCTGGGAGTAGGCTGCCATTGATAACCCTGCTTTAGAGTGGGCTTTGATGTCAAGTTGATAATAATGAGGGGCTTCTGGGTAAAGTGGAGCTGCAGACCTCAACTCTCTGGCCTCTGAGCTTCTTTCAGAGATCCCTTCCTCTGAATCCTTGTATTTTATTTTATTTTATTTTATTTTATTTTATTTTATTTTATTTTATTTTATTTGACATTTACTAGGCTATGTTCTGTGCTTTCTCCTGGTGGTTCTATGCTGGTTTATTCCTGGAAAAACTCAAGGGATTTAAAATATTATATATTATCATTCACATTATTCATTATTCAATATTATTCATAGTTGAATTCTAAAGAGAAAGGTAAGTGGTGAATATTTTTGTTTTGCCTTTTCCACATTTTTGTAGCTGTCCTATCCCTTTCTTAACAGCGGTTGAAAATCCCAGGGTACCTGCTATTCTGTCACCCATGCCACCTTCATTGGGTAAAGATATCTTGCCCATCCTGCCCAGACTATCCATCATCTTCTTGATCTCTGAATTCTGTGGGGCTAAACTCACTCTCCCGATTATTCCAGGAGTAGGGACATGCCCCAAGCCCACCTAATTCTAACTAAGCTCCAGGTATTAGTTTATGAGTGGATTCTCTTCTGGAGCCATTGGGACAAGAGGAAATTATGGAATTGTGTCAAAGACTATTAGCAGTCATTTTATTCTCTTCTGAGAAAAGACAGCTTGAAACTGAAGCTGGACATAAAAAATGGAACAAAAATGAAGCATCTTATGAAGACAGAGAAAAATACTAATATCACAGAAGACCTCTAGATCCAGCCATTCCTGGAATTCATGTTCTTCCATTGTAACATAGGCCAATGCACTCCCTTCGCAGCTTAAATCAACTGGAGCTGTAAATCTGTCATTACGAACAAAGTAAGTCTCAAGTTATAGACTGGGTAAAAAAAACTGAAGCAGTTAATCTTGCATTATTCCTTCATACTTGTACCTTCTGGATATAACTTCATATGTTCCTATAACAGCAGGAACATAAACAAATGATGGAGAAAAAGAAAAGCATACTCCTGCAAGGTCCCAGCCCTTGTATTCATTCCTGCAGCCACACACATACACAAACACAAAAGTGTAGGAGTGGGCTGGAGAATGTTTTAAATCTATTTCTGTCATATCAGTTTGGGTAAAATTTCTTATAGTATTTAAAAACAATTTAATTGATTCAAATTCTGTGAATCACTGCTAATTCTGTTTTTCACACACACAATTTCAATACCACACCCATCACTAGTGTACCCACCTCCCTCCCTGAAGAACCCCAATGCCCCTCCCTTAGAGGTCCCTTAGAGTCCTCCCCACATTAACTCAATTGTGTGGATAATTTTCCCAAAGTTTTGCCCTTTGTATCTTTAAGTCTCACATATGGGAGAGATCATTCTGTATTTTTTCTTTCCTTCTGACTGACTTCATTCAGTATAATATTCTCTAATGATTTTATTATTTTTTAGTTCTGCAAAGTATTTCATTAACTGACCTATCATGCTCTATCATTCTTGCCTGTGATATAATGATTTAACATCTACACAGACTACAAGGTGATAGATAAGTCCAGTGACTTAATCATCATACAAAATTTCACTTTTGTTTTTGTTTTTGTTTATGGACTACACTCAATTGAGTTCAGAGCTTACTCCCAGCTCTGCACTTAGGAATCACTCCTGCAGGGCCCATAGGTGGCCTGGGATTGACCCAGGATTATCCATGTGCAAAGCAAGTACCCTACTGGCTAGATTATCTCTCTGGCCCCCAAATTTTACATTTTTTTTATATGAGAACCTCCAAGGTATGAAGGCTCCCATGACAGCTTTCAAATGAACATCATTCTAACCATCTATGATGGCATTGGAGTTGGAGAAAGATAGTACAGTGGGGAGGGCACTTGCCTTGCATGCAGCCTACTGGGTTCATTTCCTGGCACCCTATATGGTCCTCTGAATTTTGTAAAAAGTGATCCCTGAGTGTAGGGCCAGGAGCAAGCCCTGAGCACTACTGAATGTAGACCCTAAATTAAAAAGAATAAAATTAAGGCATTTCAGCTGAAGCAAAAGGGCAGATATAGAGGCTGTGACCTTGGGACAGCTACCTCTGATATCTGCACACCATCTGCTCGAGGATTGGAAAGGGTCTCTCCAACCACATGGGGGAGTAGAAAGAAGCTTAGACTTCTGGGTTTTCTGGGACTCCCCTTTCCTGACACTGTGGAGAACCTGAGTATTGGTTTTGGTAACTGGGAGCTTCAGCCTCCATTCTTGACTGTCTTGAGTCTGCACTCCAGGTAGATGCTAGGCATCTGCAAGGTCTGAGAGGTCATGGATGCTTTGAATAGTCTCTGTGTAAGCCTTCCCCATTACTACTACACTGCCTCCATAAAGGGGAATCTGAGGCTGTTCCTTTTGTTTCTTGGGATATCGAACCCCCTCCCCCAGAAAGTTTAGCTTGTGAACTAAACTGGTGAGTGATTGAAGGGATGGATAACAGAGGGACTTGGCCAAATTTCTCCTACATTCATTGTTGGGGAATAGAGTTCAGGATCTGGGATGCCACCCCATCAGAGGTGACAAGCCTGAGTGTCTCCTTCTGATGGAAGCCAACAGTTCATTCCAGCTCTGGATACCAGAAGGGATTCACTTCCACTGTCAGCCTCAGCTTCAGAGCCTCCAATTCCTATATGTAGTCCAAGCACTTCACACTCTGGATGCAGTTCAAACTCTCTTCTCTCCTTCCATCTTCTCATTGCTAAATCTCTATCTAGTTCCTCAAAGTCATTTCATCTCCATTCTTTCCTAATGGAATAAGCATCTGCCATATGCTGACCACACAGGACTGAGGCACATCAGGGTCAACCAGCTCAAGTGCCTTAGAGTTTCACTTTGGGTTAGGGGGCTATCACTACACTTGGGGTTCCATTGTGCCTTGATACTCACTTATCATTATTTAATTCACTCCTATGTACCTTTTAAAAAACTTACACATGAATTAGAGCAAGAGTACACCAGGTGGGGTGCTGACCTTGAATGCAGCCAGCCCAGAGTACATTCCTGGCAATGTATGTGGTCCACTGGCACTGCTAGGGGAGTTCCCTGAGCACCTCTGTGGTATGGCTTCCCATACAAACAAATAAAACTAAAATTAATTCATTTTTAAAAAGGAACTTCCTTCAAGCTTCTTAATAAATAAATTGTTGGGGTTGGGAAGATAACTCAAAGTACTGGAGCTTTGTATGCAGGAGTATCTGGTTTGATCCTAAGTACCACATGGTTTCCCAAGGACCACCAGAAATGACTCTCCAAATAATTTCCAGAAGTAGCTATATCCTGAACACTCTGGAGCATGACCCCAAAACCAATCCAGAAAAAAGAAGAAAAAATAAAATATGATCTTTGTTCCTTACAATAAACACAAAAATTCTAGAAAATACTAGATACATTTAGTAGTAAAAATAAATCAGGGCACAGATTCATACTTTATAGAACATAACTATTGTATCTTAGGGTCACTGCCAGGGAAGCAAGTATTCATAGACAAACATCCCAATGGGGAGAGGAGGCTGCCATGTTTAGTCAGTGAGGAGGTTCTGACATTCAGCAGCTCTTATATCAGATCTCAGTAACTTTACCAGAGCCTTTAAGAAGTGTGCTGAGTGAACACTTGTCATAGTGAATTGGCTTAGACTTCAGAAAATCAAACCCTGAACCTCAGACCCCATCTATAGAACCAGCATGGTTTTCTACATCAGCACAGGAATCGGACTTTTACCAGGGAAGACCCTAATGCTGCCCTGACATTGACTTGCTCCAGAGTGGTTCATATGACACCCTGATGACTTGGTTAACAGCAACAACTTGCTTTTAGGGCAGGGTTCTTTGCATTGCCACCTAATGGGGAGATGAAACCAGAAGACACTCCCTGTCACCCTGGCTTCCACGTAGGCTCTGCAGGATCTTTAACTACAGAAACCTGATCACAACAACTGTGATTATGAAGAGGTTTTACAGGGACCACAGAGAAAGACTTTGGGGTTAGACAACTTAGTATGCCTGGAGCCTGTATTGGATCTTATGCCAGGATGCCTGTTTTTAGGCCAAAGGTTTTTCCTTTCTATTTATCCTATCTTTTGCTGACCCTGTGCAAACAAAAACAAACAAAAAAACCCCCAAACTCCCCAAAACAACAACAAAAACCCTGCCACTCACACACTTTTATTACTATTTATTATTTTATCTCTCTCTCTCTCTCTCTCTCTCTCTCTCTCTCTCTCTCTCTCTCTCTCTCTCTTTGTGCCACACTAGGCAGTGCTTAGGGGTATTATCTCTTATCTTTTAAAAGGCTCCTGCCTTTTTCATAGAACCTTGGGACACAGGTTACTTTGTTTTTACCATATATTCCCACATTTTTCTATAAAACTCAGAGAAAAGGAATAAAGAAAGGATGGGGACTAAGGACCAAGTAATCTCAGATGCATTGGTGGATATAAAAAAGGACAGAACTAAATATTTAAGCTAAAGCCAACAACAATGAAATCAAGAGACCCAAACTCTAACAATCTAAACGTTAAATAAACCTGTTACACTAGCAGGCCTGGGGGCAAAGAGTGATGGTATAGGATGCACTCTGGGTCCATTGAAGGAGGGAGGTTGAAATTGGTGGTAGGAAGGGCCCTGACTCCTTGTATATCTAAAATTCAACTATGAAGGACTCTGTAGATCACAATTGTTTTAATAAAATAAAATTAAAAAATAAAATAAAAGCAAGCAACTCAGTAGGAAAACAAAAGGGGGGATGCTGATGTTTGAGAGGTGTGGCAGTCTTGCATAAACTAAGTCTGCTGGACTTATCTGCTATTAGCCCTGGGACAGCTGCTGCTGCCTAGCACTGGCTTGGAGGTGCCATTATGATTCCTGAAGCCCATCCTCTGTGTCTGGGATTTTGGGAGAACTGTTTAAGAAACATGTATGGTGATGCTGACACATGTGTATTCTAGAGAAGCAGGAGTTGGCCACCAAACCACAGGCTGACTGAGGTTTACCTCCATTTGCCAATAGTTCCTTTGAGAAACCAAGAACTGAAAGTTAACTGGGTGCTGAATATAAATAACCAGTCAATATAGAAAATGCCAAATGTCCCCTTTGGAATTCTAAGCATGTCTGTTCCAGTTTGCTAGTGATTCTCTGAAAAGGGTTGGGGATGAGGTTACACCTATCTTAGGAGTGGGGAGCAGTGCTTTGTTTTGCAATACGAGTAGTTGGTGATGCCAGCTGAGTCTAGGTTTGAAAGCTCTGCAGGGGCAGCTATAAAGTCAGATGTGGAGGCAGCTTTGGTCAGAGTCTGCCAGCTCTGTGAGTTTGGGCAGGTCAGTTAGCAACCCTGGCCTCAATTTATTCATCTGCTGAGAAATTAGACCAAAAGTGTGAGTGAGTGGACCAGCATTGGGATGCTGGGATAAAGTTATGAAATTAGAATAAGACCAAGGCTACCTGCAGCCACATGGGAATCTACTCCAAGTTAGTCTCCTTAGTGTGGTTACTTTGAATTAAACATCCATGTTCTCAGCAACCATATACTGGCCATTGCATGAGGCTTTCTGGGGTGTCCAGTGTGAGATACCAGCCTCCCACACTGCCCATTAGAGGTCTTGGGTTCACTGTGAAAGTCAGGGGTCCCACTTAGCTCTCTGTCCTGGTGTCTGTGCTCATCTGAAGGTTGATCTTAGACACTTGGTTGCTTCCCTGCATCCATTGGAACTGATGAACATGCATTTTGTGGCCCACATTGTATTTCATGAGATAACTATCCTAGATTTTTTTTATTTGTTTTTGGGCCACACCTGGTGATGCTCAGGGGTTACTTCTGGCTATGTGCTCAGAAATTGCTCCTGGCTTGGGGGACCATATGGGATGCTGAGGGATCAAACTGTGGTCCTTCTTAGGCTAGCATGGGCAAGACCTTACAGCTTGTGCCACCATTCCAGCCCCAGCTGTCCTAGATTTTATGATCATTTTTTCTGTAAAAAATTGGAGTGTGACCTTTATGTAAAACTTTAAAACTTGTGCTAGTATTATTGGAAAACAGAAACAAAAACCCAAATGAGGGTGTGATGATTATTGTGGTGGTGACAATTATGCAGTGAAATACAGTAACATGGAAGTAGAAGAGACATGTGAACAGAGGCATGGAGAGTCAGCATGAGCATCCCTATATTTTTTTATCACCATGATCAGTATTAATCTACATTTTCTCTGAGGATGGAAGTCAGAGCCAACAAGCATCTTGGCCATCCTGTAATGGACACGGACAGGTGGATTTACCTGTTATGGCAGCACAACTAAGCAGATCCTTTCTGTCACTAGTACCCTTAGCCCACAGTATTGGGTTTACAGCTAAGTTCTTTGGAGCCCAGAGACAGCTAAATAACTAATAAGACAATCAGGGGAGCTCCTTACTTGTTTTACTTTGTTCTCCACTGTGCCCCTACTATGTGGCACAGGACCTGTCACATAGTAACTACTCAATGAATATTGCTCAATGCAATGAATAAATTGACATATAAGAAGTTTCCAGGCATCAGGGCAGATGGCCACAAAGGTGAGGCTATATTTGGGTGGACCATGGTTCAGTCCTAGAGCACTAATTCGTTGGTAGTGAATGCCCTGGAGAAAACATGCCTTGATTTAGACTCCATAATCTTGACTCCTAAGCCACAGCAGAAGTGTAAATATGATTTGAACACATTCTACTCTTCACCTTCTGGCCTCTTCCTCTTATACCAGTTTGCCCTCATTCCCCTACCCACCATCAAGACCATAGTTCTCTGCAACACCTTCATGATGGTTTACTTCTTGTTTTTACTTCATCCTTAGTCACAGTTGTAAACCATAACTAGAACTATTGTAGTGGAGCTGTGGCTGCATGACACTTAAGGGTTGTTCTAGAATTCTTGATCTCTCTCTTTGCCTGGAATCTATCATAAAGTTTTATTATCCGTGCCTCAAAAGCATGTCTCCAACCTCTCTATGCTACTGTTTGTCACCCTGCTTGGTGTTCATTCTGTCCCAAGGTCCCATCTCCAGTGACACTGACTTATTCTCTGCAGCCCAGACTTGATACTACAGTTTTCTTGTGCACTGCAACCTTGGTAGGAATTTCTTCTTTCTCCTGTGACCCCGTTATTACTCAGGCCTCTGTTCAAGGCTGCCTCCTGCCTCTTCAGTGCCCTGCTTTATTTCCTATGAATTCTATCCCAGCCTATGATTTTCTTGCCCACTTCTTGTCAATTTCTAGGCCAATTTCTAGTTTCTACACCAACAGGGTTTTCGTAGTCAGCTCTATTGGCATTTTGGGCTGCCTCATGCTTTGTAGGGAAACTTCCTGGGCACTGGAGGATGCTAAGCAGCAAGCCTGGGTTAATTGTGAGGTGTCAATAGCACCCACTCCTCAGCTGGGACAACCAAACATGCCTATGTGGTGTGTGTGTGTGTGTGTGTGTGTGTGTGTGTGTATGAGAGAGAAAGAGAGAGAGAGAGAGAGAGAGAGAGAGAGAGAGAGAGAGAGAGAGAGAGAGAGAGAGAGAAAGAGAGTGTCACGTTAGACAGTGACTGCCATTACTTTCCTTGTTCATCTCTGAACCCCCAGTGCCCAGAACTCTGCTCAGTAAGTAATAGCTGAATGAATTGGTGAGAGCTTCATTAAAATAGGGGCAGGGGGACCATGCAGTACCTAGAACCATCTTGTTGCCCTCCGAGGTTCAATGTGGCTCATTGTGGGAAAGGCAGACAAAATGATCTCTGAGGACTTGGGCAGCAGAAAGCACATGAGCTCCTATAACCGGGGTCTTCATCAGGGCTGGCTGACCCAGGAGGAGGCCCTATGCACCCTGACAGGCTGTCAGTTTTTTTTTTTTAATGCAACACTGAAAGAAAAGTTTGCAGCCACGACATGGCACAATCTGAAGAAGATAAATCACAGTTACTTGCAGCCGCTGACAGCAGTTTAAGCCGCTGCAATCATCGGGTTCCAAGGGAGAGGCTTCTTTTATCTTCCTAAATGCAAAAAGTCGAGTTGAAATTGGCAATCTCAAGGCCCTCTCAGCGACCGGGCTTTTTACATAAATATCAGCAAGCAGTAAGTAAATTCTGTTGACGAAATGTAATAAAACAAAGACTGTTTCAAATATGACCATTCCCCGATGCATTCTGAAGCCTCGTCCCACTCACTTATTACTCGCTGCTGAGATTATAAGGTTTGCTTTTATCTGTCAGAAATCAATATTTCAAACATCGGATAAAAGAGGAAATTGAACTGGGAATAGGCTGAAGTGCTGTAAAAACTACAAAGCACAATTATCAAAAAGCACTTAAAGTGCTTAATAGGACACACATATAAAAATGCTCAAATTAATGTCAGGGAGTCATAATGAGAACTTTTCCTATGCTTTTTCATCCCCACTCCACGTAATTTGAAGGCTGGCCAGTCCATCAATATGGTTTTCAATTTCTATGATGCCCCAAGGAGCTTGGGGTCGACATTTGTTAGAAATGAACCATTACATATGATTGGTTAATATTTCAGTTTATTGGAGATACATTATTTTGTATGGAGTGTTTAAGTTGTTGAGGTTTAACCATTACAAACAGTTATGACAAAAATAGATCTTGGTTAAATAGCCTGCACAGCTCTGATCTTAACAGACAGGACTGCAACTTGAAAACTGGATTTCTAGAAGCAGGGTGCTAAAAGGGGTAAAGTTGTGGGGAGATCAAATGGAGGGAGGGGTCCTTTGCTATGTCCTATGCCAATAGCATGTATCAGCAAGTGAATGAAGCCGTAGGGAGTTATTTTTTTAATCTAATCTTATTTGCCTCTTTTTTTTAACTTTTATTCTTAAAACACAAATATCTTCCCATCCCCTTTATGATAAATATGTTTGTGCATTCTGATAAATAGTTGTTATCTATACTAGCCATACCTGCAAACTACTTCTAAGAAAGAGTCATTGAGTTAAGTTTTCCAAGTGAAGAGGTAAAATCTAGACTCTTGTGTTGGCCACCATGAGACCTGCCCATTAGTTGTGGGTCACTTTTGTGCCTCAAAGAACTTTCTGAGTTTGCTTCATTTGATATGGTAGAATACTGGAATAAAACTGAGACCCCTTTATTGGTCCTCTGAAGTTTCATGCTGTGTCTTGTGCTCTCTACCTGTGCCCTCCTGCCTCTCACCTGTCCCAGGTACTTCATTCCTTGGATCTGTAGTGTGGTTCCTTCTTAGCTCAGGCTCTTAATATGCCTTGAATGTTTTCTTCTGCACCCCCCCCCTTTTTTTTTGTTGGGTTTTGAGCTATACCCAAAGGTGTTCATGGTTTATTGCTGGTTCTATGTTCAGGGATGACTCCAGGGGACCATATGTGGTGTTAGGAATTGTATCCTAGTTGACTGTGTGCAAGGCAAGGCTGCATTACTGAAGTACTATCTCTTTAACCTGCTTCTTCCTCTTTACAATGGCCTAAAGCTTCTCTAATTTCCTGTCTTGGCTCTTCTTAGCTGCCCATCTGTCCTCCAACAGAAACTACTGTGACCAGTGGTTTTCCTATTCTGTTTGAATTATTTACCCCTATTTCTTTTTCTACAAATAGCCAGTTCCAAATACAGTTTTAACTACTGTTTGCTGTGTCCAGTTCCAGGTCTCTGAATTTCATAAGTGCAAGTGGAATGAATGAACAAATAAGAAATAAATAAAAACAACAATTCATTAGCTCGTCTGTGCACTCTGGCTCCATTCCTGATGAAGCCCTAAGACTCGTTTTGCTTCTGGGCATGATGCCTCTGGAAAAAATGATGCCTCTCCTATGCTCACCCTGTTTCTTTAGTCTGGAGGACTCTCCTTTGATTCCCTTCGGTCACTGATGTCAATTCCTTTATTTGCCCAAGATCATTCCTCCAGGAAGTCCTCCTGCTCCTTAATTGTGCTGATGCTGGGCCAGCCTAGAGCCCTTAGGGTATCCATGCCTCTTCCATAAGATTCATCAGCTCCTGGACTAATTCCCTAGATTATTTCCAGTCCTGTCTCCGAAACTTGACAAGCAGGAATCCAGGTAGAACTGGAGCACAACAGTTATAGGTGAGGGTGCTAAATTCTGGAATTCCCTTGTCACCAGGTCACACTGCCTCCGGATGGTTCTGAGACACCGTCATGCACAGGGCTATTAATCTGGACCTATGGCCCTGCTGGAGCTGTTTGAAGGCTGGAAGTAAGGCAGGTATAAGGGAGATAGAAGTCCATGCAGATACTGGGAGGGACTTTGGGGAGGGAGATTTCCTCTGTGTGTGTGTTTGTATGCACATGTATCATTATTGCATGTGTGTGCATGCATGTGTGTGTGTTTCTGTGTTGTGTGGTGCCCCGGCTGACAGCTGTACCTTCTGTCTGCTCATAGCTCTGGACCTAAGCTCTCTTCTTCCCGATATCCTTCCCCCTTGGCACACATAGTCCAGAAGAGGATTTGCCATCACAGGGCTGAAGGATGCAAAGGGCAGCATGGAGGGGCACCCTCTTCCTGTTTAGCAGTTCCCTGGCCATGGCCTGTGCCTTCCTGGAGCTCACACCTTCTCAAGAGTATGGTTGCTCTCTGGAAAAGGTACTCTGTAAGAGCAGAGGGCAGCACTGTACCAAGTGACAAGAGTGTAGTGCCAGAGGCCTGGGGCCCAACTACTATCTCACTTACAGGCTCTCCAAGACCTGCAGCACATTCAAGTTCTCTCAAATGGGGAGACAGAGGGCCAGAAAGTTTGCTCAGTGGTCTGAGAATGTACTTGAAGAGTAGAAGATCAAGTTTGCGCTTTGTCATAGCATGGCCTCCTAAGCATCTCTGAGAGCAAGCTGGATATAGTCCCAAAAGGAAAATTCACAATAAGATGGAATGGTAGAAAATCAGGACATAATTCAACCCACTGGAACATGTACTTTTCATGTAAGAATCCTGGGTTCCATCACTGACACTGCTTGATTCTCTGAACACTGCTGGGTATGGTCCCAAACCAAACCAAACCAACAAACAGATAAAAAAAATGTGGAGGTGGGCAGATGTTTAGAAGCCCTGCCACCCCTACACTGCTGGCATCTGCTGGTTTGAGGGGAGGAGAACTAGTGTTGGCAAGGCCACAGGGGCAGAGTGTCAGAAGAGCTAAGTACAAGCAGCCTGGTAGAGCAGAAATGCAGCAGGCTGGAGGACCCACTCAGCCTTCCAGCAACACAGTCCGTAGGGGGGTCTGCCATAGAGAGGCATGATCAAAGCCACTACAGCTTTAACCCTAGTGGGCTCTTAATAGGACTCCTGGCTGCACTGACCACTGCTAGCTTCTTGCTTCCTGGGCAGCTTTCCCCATACAAGAAGCATGACTTCAGCCCCAGGCCAGCTCTCTGGTCTCAGAGAGGGCAATTACATGCCCAAGGCTATGCCAGGAGCATCTCTCTGTTTTGGCTGCACAGGACCAGTGAGAATATCACCTTTTAAGATGGAGAAAGTCAGACTCAGCAAGGGCAATTAAGGTACCAAAAGACCACAGAGCCAGGAGTAAGAATCTCAAATCTTTGGTCTGATAACATAGCTTCTATTATCCACTATCCCCAAGTAGCATAACTACCGATATTTATTGCTCCATAGTCTAGGAGATTGGATGAGGGTGGCCCTTGAGGATTTATCAAGGACAGTTCTTAGAGTGGAGTCAGGGAGTAGGGATATCAGGAAAGGCCAGCAGGCACTGACCCTGAGGTGTCTGGCCAGGAGAGAGGCTGGGCTCCTGAAACACTGGGGAGCAAAGATGTGGTACTTCATCTTTCTGATCTTTGGTTCCAGCAGTGTAAGGATCACCCAGAGAAGAAGCAGCGAATGCTGGTCTGGGCTATGGGCACCTTCCACAGGGGCTCTGCTCTCCGAAGGTGGGGAGAGACAGTCTCACCTGCTGGGACCATTAAATTTCACTTTTCAAAGCAGCAAAGTGCTTCTCAATGAGGTGCTCTGGAGAGAAAGGAGATGTCGGCACCCACAAAGGAGGAGCATTACTCTAAGTAGAGGATTTTGTAATTATATTCATTTGAAATAATCAAGCATTTCCACCTATTAGGAAAGTTGTATGGAGGTGCTGGAGAAAGGGATCCAGCCATCTCCCAGGGCTGCTTCTTATTGTTCATGCAAAGAAAAGGAACTGCAGGCATAGATTAGTCTCTTCTGCTGAGCATGGCCCGAGGGAGCAGAGAAGGAGGGCCCAGCTCTGGGTCACTGTGCCCTGGCAAGCAGAAGCCTGCAACAGACAGGCTGCTTAGTGGGAGGGGTTGCAGTAACCGGTGGCAGGACATGTGTGTTTGCAGGGTGGGGGGCCGCACTTCTGAGCAAGATGCCTAGGAGAACTTGGTGACAAAAGATATAGTCAGCAACACTGTCCTATCCATATCCAGAGAGGCTGGTGTGACATGGGTACGATTTGCTGTGAATTTGCTTTCAGTGAATTTCTATGTAAATTAAAACAGCCACAGGTGTTCATGCTGGACTGTACTGAGTCAGGAGTCCCAGTCCTTGCAGGGTCCAGACAGGCGATGTCAGCTTCAGTAACATTATAGGACAGTGAACAAAGAACCAATACTACACTGGCTAGTTGTAGTCTATGTCTATTGTCTATGGGCATTTTTATTTGTACATGGAGGACAGACAGACAGACTTCAGACAGGCAGGCAGACAGACAGAAACAGAGAAACAGAAAGAGACAGACAGAGACAGACAGAGAAACAAAGAGAGAGAAGATAAGAAAACCCCTTTTTTCCCTGTGGGCCCTAGGCTTCTTTCTCCCCAGTGGTGGCTTCACTGCTCCACCACTCTGCTAAATTGGCCTTTTCCCTTTTTGTTGATTGTAACTAAGATCCAAAGTGATCCCCCCACATTTTTTTTCCTTTTTCCTTCCAGAAGCAATCTAAGTAACATGAAAGCTTAGCAAATGGGTTGTGAGGATCCCTGTTATTTATTTTGCTCCCTGAATCTCAAAACTACGAGTTACTACTTGGGGGGGGGGAATGGATAGCAGGGTTAGAATACAGAGAAGTATTTAGTCCATAGGAAGTAACCCTTGGCATAAGCACCCCTGTCTTAGGAACCACCTTAATACTCCTATTCCTCTTGGCATTTAATATTCACTTCATGTGAAAATGATCACTGGTAGTCAACAGAAATGACTACTGATCTCCAAGATATGGGGCTTCATATAGTGCCCAGAAAGCTACTGTAGGCCAAGCCCTTGGCCAAAGATGAACTGGTGGAAGAAGAAAACAATCAGGGTGAGATGGAGCTAGTGCTTCAATATTGGTTGCTCAATAATTGATAGTTCAGTCCTTTGAAGGGCAGTGTCAAAGAGAACACCGAGACTTGGCAAGTCTTGGCAACCTTTAAGTAGTTAGGCCCAACTCTCCTTCCCGGTGTCTGAACCAGGGACAATGATCACAAAAAGAAGAATGGCTTGTCGTGCTTTTAATTGGTTTTGATGGAGGGCCCAGAGAGATAGCACAGCGGCGTTTGCCTTGCAAGCAGCCGATCCAGGACCAAAGATGGTTGGTTTGAATCCCCGTGTCCCATATGGTCCCTGTGCCTGCCAGGAGCTATTTCTGAGCAGACAGCCAGGAGTAACCCCTGAGCACCGCCGGGTGTGACCCAAAAACCAAAAAAAAAAAAAATGGTTTTGATGGAGCACAAATCCTTCAATCAATGGTTGAATCTTTATCTTAAAAAACAATACTATATGGAAATGTAAGAAAATACTATGCCTGTAATGTTTAAGGAGTTATGTAAGTTTTATGGCTTTAGATTGCCTTGTGTGCTGTTAAGAAATATTATAATGTGTTACAATCTGGGGACTTGAGGGACAAAGTAATTGTACATGGATTCTGTCTTATTTATCTTAATGTTCTTTGGCTGAAATTTCAAAGTTAAGATATCAGCAAGGGGACTTCTGAGAATTATGTTATGGGTGATTGTCCTTCCACTGTAACTTTACCTTGTCCTCTTTCTTTGCACCCTTGTTCTCATAATTAAAAACAAACAAAAAAAAAAAAAACAAAAAAAAACACAAAAAAAAAACCAATACTGTATTCTGCTCCCTGCGTGCACTTTGCTCAGGGAACCTTCAAACAAAGCCACATATGTTCACAATGCTGTGCTCCATTATCTGCATGAGGCCTTGGGCAGTCCTTCCACTCAAGAAATGTTGGAATCCAATTCCAGAAACTTTCATAGGAAACATGACCCTCTTCAATAAAGACCTTTGAGAATAGACCTAGTCCAGGCCTGGCCAGAGACATAAGCCTCCTTCTGATTGTGTCCTGTTTGATCTCCAGTACATATTCCTAAAAATTATTCCAGTTCAACTTGGTGGCTCCAGTGGTCCTGGGCTTAAAGACCACCTGTGGGCTTAGGTCTCAGGACTACTCTACTCTTTGCCTCCTGCCTGAGCCTACAGAGCACACAGGCGCCAGGCAAGAATGACCACAGCTGCTCTGCAGCTCAGGGCCACCCAGGGATTCTGGCCGCTGCGGCTGCTCTAATTACTTTTTCATCTTGCCTCCTTCTCAGACACTCTGCATGCTGATGGGGCAGAGCAGGGTCTCCACTGGGCTGGAGTGGTATTTTTTTTAGCATCTCAACCAGTGTCCAGTTGACTGAGACATTTCGGGGAAGAAGCAGGTGCATTTACTTTTCAAGTATTATTTTACTAATCAATTGAAAAATTACCTTCATGAATGACAGAAGTGCAGACCTTTGGAGTATTTCATTAAAGGAAGCAAACATTAATTACGAATCCAGCCCAACCTTGCACAGACATAAATTATGGGCCTGATCTATTTTCTCTGTGCTTAATTGCAAGCAGTGACTAGTTCCTTAAATTATTATCTGCTAGGCTTCCAATGGAAAGAGAATTTATGGAGTGGTGTCCTGAGGCTTTGCTGGTGCCCAGTATCTCAGTGGAGATGAATAGAGAGTGAGAAGACACACCAGACACCCAAGTGGAGAGAGGTACATCAGGGGATGAGTGCCATCTTTTTCAAAGAATAAAGGTGGGGACATTTCCCACTCTTTCCACCAGCCATAGACCACTTCTGGTGGTGGTGGTGGTGGTGGTGGTGGTGGTGGTGGTGGTGGTGGTGGTGGTGGTGGTTGGTGGTGCTCTCCTGACTTGATGGAAGTCCTACTGAAACAGGTGAATCAGAAACAGGAATCCCTTCCTCAATTCAACTACCGCCATCTGCTGGAAAATGTCCCAATTACTGTGTATCCATGGAGGGCCATGCTAGGATGTCCCCAAGGTGAATATCTCCCCCTACAGTTGTGCAGCTCAATTTATCCACCATTTCCAGAGGTCAGCAGTGCTGTTCTTGAGTCTAAATGAAGCTCTTACTTTAATATTTGGGGGCATGAACACATGGCAGTGCTCAGGGCTTATTCATGAGTTCAGGAATCATTCCTGGTGGAGTTCAGGGAACCATCTAGGGTACCAAAGATCAAACCTGGGTTGGCCATGTGCAAAGCAAGCACCTTAGCAGCTGCACCAACTCTTGTCTTGAAGCTCTCTCTTTAACATGATTCCATCTCACTCCACCCACCCTTGACATTGCTATACCTCTTAGGTAGGAAGCCTGGAATAAAGGACTACAGTCAGTGTTTGGGGATCCCATGAGAGGGAAAGCTAGACTTTCTGAGATTGTTCTAGAAGTTTCCACCTTGAAATCTTTGTTTTAAAAAGAGTCTCAGCATGGGGCCAGAGTGATGATGCAGCAGTAAGGCATTTGCCTTGCACGCGGCTGACCCAGGACAGACCACAGTTCAATCCCCAGCATACCCAAGCCAGGAGCGATTTCTGAGTGCATAGCCAGGAGTAACCCCTGAGCATCACTGGATGTGGCCCAAAAACAAAAAAACAAAAATTAAAAAATTAAAAGGAATCTCAGCAAATATGAGTTTACAGATCTAAGAGACTGGGCAACTTCATCTCTCCAATGTGATGAGAGGCAGAATGTGTCCCCCTTCACCTGCCTGCTCAGCCTGAGGTCCTTAGTCACTGCAGAGAAGGTCTTACCTTACAGTGCAGAACAAAGGGTGGGGCTGGGCAGGGCCAGGGGCTGTCTCCAGCTAGGCCAGACTGGTCCATTTACATGGTCACAGGAAGATCAAATTAGGCTGGATTGCTGGCAGACGGGAGAAGTGCAGCAGGGAACCCCTCTTCCCAGGAATGTATGAGGGCCTACATTTCAGTTTTATCACATACAATTTGTAGTTTCAAACTTGAATGCAGTCAAGCCCTGCTTCTGAGTTTCTTTCATTTTATCCTTCCTTCCTTCCTTCCTTCCTTCCTTCCTTCCTTCCTTCCTTCCTTCCTTCCTTCCTTCCTTCCTTCCTTCCTTCCTTCCTTCCTTCCTTCCTTCCTTCCTTCCTTCCTTCCTTCCTTCCTTCCTTCCTTTTTTCCTTCCTTCCTTTTTTCCTTCCTTCCTTCCTGGTTTTTGTGTCAGACCCGGCTGTGCTTATGGATCACTCCTGGTGGTACTCAGGTAGCCACATGCAATGCTGAAAATCAAACTCTGGTTGGCTCTTTCCAAGGCAAGCACTTTCCTCCCATATTATCTCTCCATCCTACATTTGTTTTTTAACCAGAAGAGCAGTTTCCATGGCTTCCTTCTGTATTCTACATGAGCAACCTGGCTATGGCATGTTCTCCAACAAGGACAGATCTGATAATACCCACCCCAAGTGACAAGAAGGCCTGCCCTAGATTGATGCCTGGGGAGAAGGGCTGAAAAACCCTAACTTTCTGGTGCTGGCCTGCCTGTTGACAGTCTGAGAAGGAAAAAAAGACATCAAAGAGGTGAACACATTCATCAGCTACTGCCTCTAAAGTCCCCAAGGAGAGGATATCTCAGTGGAGCCGACATTTCCTTCTGTGAGATGGAGTCCTATTTGGGAGCAGATGTGCAGGTTGGGAAGCTGGAGAAATTTTAGACTGGGCCTCTACAAAGATAGGAGGATTGTGGGTAGAAACCCAGTGTGACTAGAGCAATATGTTGTGAGCTAGAGCTCCATGGCCTCAGCCTGTTTGCAGTAGGAGGGACAAGGGTTAGGCAGTAACAACATGGAGAGTAACAACATGGAGATTACAACATGGAGCAGACCAACAGCAGGATCTGAATGTGGGAGCTGAGCAGCTGCTCACGGTAACTTGAGAGCAGCTGTGCTACACCTCCCATTGACCAAATGTGGCCAGAAGTTGAGACAGGAGACCCAAGTCCTACAATTCACGCATCTTAATGTCCAAGGGTCTTAGTAGGGATGTGGATGATAGAGAGAAGCTCTGGAACAGCAAAAGGGCTCCCTATTCCCTGCCCTATGGCTTTGATTGGCCTGGGTGTGGGAGGGAGGTTCATACTGATATGTTTGTTTGGGGGAAATAAAAAAATCATCAAGGAAAGACTTACTCCTGGCTTTGAGTTTCAGGATCATCCTGACAGTACTTAGGAGGCCATATGGAATCCCAAGAATAAACTGGGATCCACTCTATGTAAGGTAAGCACCCTACTCCTCTACCATCTCTCCATCTCATTCATGCTAATCTTGAGGGGCTAAAGCTCTGCCATCTCTAATCTCTATCTGATGCCCAGACCCTTTGCTGATTCTGTAAACTTCACCCTAACTTACTATTTAGAGACTTCCAGGGCTCATGAGTGGGTCTTCTCAGAACACAAGCTGCGACAACTGCTTCCAGCACCCCAGAGTCTGGTGCAAAGCTGCAGGCAGTCACTGTTGTTATCTCAGGATTGCCTTGCCATCAGGTGGCTTCCCAGTGTGTAAAGTGTTAGATGAAATCCCTTTTGGGGATGGACTATAAATGCGCTCCCTGCAGGCAGTTTCAAGGATAACTTTCTCCTATAATATTCCTTCCTTTGTTCCTTCTAATTAAGATTGTTTAGGTTTTTTTCCTGGTTCAAGCAGAAATCCTCCAGGATGGGCTCTTTTAAGATACCCCTAAAGATCCCAGAAGCTTCCCATAGACACTGCTCATTTTCCGCTGTGCTAATAGGTCTGAATTTGAGGCTCTTGGTGAGTGAACTTGGGCAATTCACTTCCTTTCCATAGATTGTTTTCTCAGCAGCAAAATGGATGTAACAGTTGCAAAACTACTGGGTCATTATGAGGATGATGAAAGAGAATAGATGTCTATAGCAGGGACCATGTCTATAGCAGGGACAAGTTCTTTTGTTTTGGTCCACACCCAGTGGCTCTCAGGGCTTACTCCTGACTCTGCATTCAGAAATCACTCCTGGCAGTCTTGCAAGACCATATAGGATGCTGGGGATTAAACCCCAGTGCAACACAAATGCCCTACCTGCTTTGTTATTGCTCTGGCCCCTACAAGTTTATTTTTCTTTGGATTTATTTATTTATTTATTGGGAAGCCTGGTCCTGCTCTGACTCTGTCCTCTTTCTGAATGTCACCTTAGGTAATCTTTTCCTCAGACTCACTGACCCAATTGGTAAGTTGAGGAACTCTATGTTTTCCAGCATAGCTGGCCTACAGATCTGTTGAAGGGGACTCTTTTTGCTGATCTTGTTCAGATCCGACAAAATCAGCTGGGTCTTCTCAGCACTAACAGGAAAATAGAAAAAAGCTGGGTTGGTGCAGGGGATTCTTACTAACCCCTGCTTTATTTTTATAGAATAATTCAATTCAGCAATTTAATTCTACAAATATTTATTGGGTGCCTATCAGAGTCAGGTTAAGCCAAAGGTTCGGAGAATTACTTTTATATTTGAATTCTGTTCTATGCTAACATGTGGTATGAACTGTCTAGGTCTAGGTAAATCTTACAGGGCCAGTGCAAGGTAGATTCCCAGGAATGCGGGTGCTGATACTACTTTTTTTGTGACTTTCAATCCCCCATGACGGCATCTCATGTGCCTCCTCATTATAATGTGATATTCACATGTGAGTATTTGATTAAGATTGGAATTGTCCATACTAGAATGTTTGTTCCTTTGGGTGTATGAATGATCAAGGCTGTTCGCACCTAATGAAGTGCCTGGCATACATGAAACTCAATGAATGTTTGTAAATGAATCCATGAATGAAGGTGAGAGGGAAAGGGTGGGAAGGAGGAATCAGACATCATGGAAAGATCTATTCCTCCTTCTTAATGGAATCTTGGCTAAGACCTTTGTCCTGTTTAAGGGGAATTTCCTCTTCTGTCAATGATACAACAATGAACGCTGCTTTCCCAGTAGGCTTTACATTAGAATCTTGCCTCTCTGCAATCTGACTGCCCTGGCCACATGATAAATTTTCTTTCCTTCTTTCAGGTGCAAGACTTAATTCCATATTTGTAAGCATTGTGAAGTGAACACTATACCAAGAGTGTTTAGCACTATCAACACTCAGTTACAAATCTCATTGTCTGTGATCAGAACTTTTGAGATCTACTTGCTTAGTCAACTTCATTCCAGGACTTGTTGATTTTGTTTTCTGGTTCAGAACCTGTGAAAGTGGGACCCAATCAGCTGCACGTTAATGGAGTTCCCAGGCAAATGGGCTCCCTGGCCTGCAGCTGGCATTGGACCTTTTGTAGGAAAACCTTTTTAGGAATGTTTAGTTCTGACTTTCTGCAGGTTCCAAATGAGGCCCCCAGTGAATCTGTGTTGATGCCCTTGCCTGCGCTCCCTCCAGTCTGCCAGACCAGCCTTAGTTCTCCCGCAGTGGCACCAACCAGACACCCTGGCAGCTTGGCACGCCCTATTCCGCTCCAGTAAGCACCAGGTAATTTGTGTCAAATGTTAATCTCAACTCTTATCCTGCCCCTCCATATCTGGGCTTTTTTCGGGGGGTTTGAGGGGAACTCCTGAATTTCTCCTTTGGTTCATTGTCCTCCCATGCTGTGCAAATTACACAGTAGGCGTGCCTACCAGTCGGGCCCTGCCACCTTCAAGGGGAGCTGTACACTCTAATCAGGGCTCCTGGCAGGGTGCAACCGTTGCCCCAAATGGAGAGACAAAGAAAACTTGAGTGGCAGGATGCCCGGCTTGGGCTGGAGAAGGCTCTCAGCCCTCAGGGATAGCAGCACAACCCTATTGCTCAGAACAGAAGCCCTGCCCAGACAGCTCATCGTGAGTGCCCAGTTCTTCTGTCCAGCTCAGGGACCTACCGGACTCCTTGCAGGGTGGCATGAGGGTTGGAATGCGCTCTGTGCTAGGAATCCTCCTCCACTCCTTAGGCCCCAGTTTGCCCATTTATAAAATGGGATCACAGCCCATTATGAGCCAAGGAGACGATCATGTTGCTGTCCATTGAACAGTGACATCTCTACTACATTCCTGTCCCCTTGTCTGCACCCCCAGAGGAGCCCAATAATCCCACATCCTCTACTCCCTACCCTTTGGGACATGCCTAGTGTGGCTGCAGAAATAAATGTAGGTTTTTAGTATATGAGTTAGCTCTAGTCCAGGGAAATATGGGCCTCCTCAGTAGGGTGGTCCCTTGGCATTTATCAGAGCAGGATCAAAAATTAAGGACAAAGACCTTTCAGGCAACCTAGACATGGTCCTGCTATCTGGGCATGTGTCCAACACCAGTTACTTTGGTTCTAAAGTCCCTCCTCTCTCTGTTGGTGTCCATGATCCTGGCACCCATGTATTTAAGCAAAATTGACTTTGGATGTGGTTCATACAAAGCCCAGGAATGGGCAGCAATCTTTCTCAGAACTCCAATGAAAAAACATAATGTAGTTAATATTAAATAAAGACATTGGGCGACCTTTCCCCTTTGCTGCTCTGTGCTACTGTGTCCTTGATCAAGGCCTGTTTTGTTTATGATTAATGAATGACTCACCTTGGACCACTTTGTGTCTTCTCCTTGTTATGAATTCGAAGAGGGCCTGTCGATTTTTGACACACAGAGGGACTGAGCAAAAATCTGGGGGAAATGTTGACTATGCTGATGCTTTGCAGGGGTGAATGAATGTCTGAACATCCTGGCAGCTGGCACGTCCCATGGCAGACTCTCAGCTTACAATTTATACCCCTTCCCCCAAAGAGTACTTGTGCTAAATCTGTCAGATACTCCCTTCTTCCCCTCCTTTCTCTCTCTTTATCCATCCCACCCCATGTATCTATTGATTCTAGAGAGCCCTGATTAGCACAGCCACAACCTTCCAAGTACTTCTCTAGTTCTCAAGTGCTCCTGTCTGAAGTCCCACTTACTAAAGTTCCCAGACACTGACTCCCTCTGACCCTTCAGCCTATATGAACATGTAGCTGGGAGCCCTGGGAAAACTCCAGTTCAGAATGGATGGTGTGGTCAGCTTTGGCAGCATTAAGGCTGCTGAGTATACCAGGTCTTAGAACAGGAAGCCGCAGGGCCTTGTGACCCTTCCCTTCTGACCCCTGGAGCTGCTGACCATAGGCAATTTCAGGGTCACCATCTTCTCATAATCATAGAAGTGGCTGCATGTTGCCTATCACCCCTTCATGGAACAACTCTGGGTTCCAATGTCAAGTCCTTCTGGAGGACTTTAATAGCATTCTCACCAACCACTGTCCTTCCTGCTGGCTGCTGGACAGCTTCAGCACCTGCCATATGCCAGGCAAGGACAAGACACTTAGATCTTGGATGTTCTGCTTTAAAGGAGTTTAATCAGAGTCAGAAATGGTCCAATGCCAGGAACAGGCTACTTTGTGCTTCTGAGGTTTCTGAGAAGAGAAGAGCTTCATCCTTTGGCAATCCAAAACTGGGCATTTGAAAAACAGGGCTGTTTTGGAGAAGCTGTATGTATGCAGCTTTGAGCCGAGCATTCATGTGGAGGCAAAAAGGTTAGTCCTGCCATGTCCCCAGGGCTCTGGACTCTTCAGGGCTGCTGACAGGCAGCACAGGGAAGTTTTTTGGATGCCCACCTGCTGTAGGGACTGCCACACATGCTAAATCCTGAGTTCTACCTGAGCAACCTTATACCATCCTAGGAACAAGTATTTAGATCCCAAAGTTGGGCTGGCTCCCCAATAGGGATGGATTGCCCTGTCTCCTAGATTCATGTTCCTGGAACCAGCTGGGGCTTGCATCCTCAGATTGTTTGTTTTGGGGGCTGCTGAAACAATGTGCCACAAATTGGGTGACTTAGAAAAACAAATGTGTTGCCTCTTTAGGTGCTGGAGTCACAGTCCACTGCCAAGTCCACAGGGCCAACCCCTCTGAACCTGAGTAGACTCCTTCCTTGCCTCTTCTGGCTGCCAGGGCTCTTTATTCAGAGTCCATCCTTCACTCTCCACCTACACCACAATCTGACTTTTGTTTGGTAGTTCTGTATGACCTTCCCTCTTCAGGGACACTCATCATAGAAGACTTAGGGTCCATCTCAAGCCAAGGCAACCTCTTCTTAACTACAAAGGTACCTTGTTATTCAAGGATTCTGTTTTTGCTAATTTTACCTGCTTGCTACATTTTATTTGTAATGCAAAATCAATACACATGGTCATTTACAGATATGCCTGGAGCAGGAAAAAATTGAGCTGCCTGATTTACCACTGGGGGAAGGGGTAGCAAATAGCTCTGTCTTCTTGATTCCTCTGTCATAAAGTGCATTTTTTATGGTTCCTTTAGTGCTACGCTTTTCTACATTTCTGTGTGCTCTTGGCTGTGGCCCTTAGCAGTAGTGCTGAAGTGCTGCCGACGATCCCAAGGAGTGAGAAGGCTATGAGATGCCTTGGGCAGAAATGTGATTGTCGATAAATTTGGTTCAGGCAGTAGTCCTAGCACTACTGGCTGTGGGCTCAGTGCTAATGAGTCACCTGCATATCTCAGATAGGAAACACTAAGATAAACAGAAATACACATGAGAAACATGCCCGAAATGAAAGGATTGGTTGAGAGAAGCCTGTGCTGAAGGCCTGGTCTCTCCCAAGAACTACGGCCATGTTTGCTGGAACTGCAGCTGAGTTCCAGGCAACGCCAGGACTGTGTTGTTGTGAATCATCAGGCTCAGCTGCAATTATGTCCACAAATGCTATCTCTGGGTAAGCTTGAATTTTGACGTTCCAAGTGTTCATATTTGTGGGGGGATCACTGGGTAAGTCAGTCCAAACTCTAAGCCATGACTCTCTCCCACCCATTGTCTATACCGATCCCATGCCTTGTAAGAATGCAGATATTTCAGGTCTTGCCCCAGAAAGTGAGTTCAGTTGGTCGAATTTCCAGGAATCTGCATTGTCAGGACCTGCCTTGGTCATTGTGAAGATTACTCAGGAAAGTGTGACTTTCTCTTAAGCAGCTCATGTCTCACCATCTCATGTCTCACAAGGTGGGTACATAGTAGTCACTCTAGCATCTTCCCCACACTCAGCACTGTGAAGGGGTATATCCTTTCCCCAACACTCTGGTCTCATTTGTTCTCTCCTTGGGTTCTCAAGAATCCTTGAGATAGGCAAGATGGTACTATATGATATCTAGATGCCACTGTCCCTTTCTTGCCTAAAATGAGAAACAATTATTTTTTCTTTAATAAAAGACCTATAAAAATACTAGAGTGCTACTTATCTCAATGTTTTTACCTGCCTCCTTTATTATTTTGGTTAGGGGCCATATCCAATGGTGCTCAGGAATTACTACTGACTCTGTGTTCAAAAATTACTCCTGGCAGTCAAGAGGGCTTTAGGAGACCATATGAGCTGCTGGGGATCAAAACTGGGTCAGGCACCTGCCAGGTAAGTACCCTCCCATAGTCAATCACTCTCTGTGCTTCCCCATTTAGGTTATCTTGACCCTCAATTTCATCTTCTTGTTAGATCACAGTGCTGGAGGTCTGACCCAGGACATCACTCTGACAAAACATATGCTGAGCCATATTTCTTTCTATCTAACTAGACCAAGAACTGTTAGAAATGATTGGGCGTTGTGAGAGAGGCATGAGGGAAGGAAATGCTACTCAAGGAAAGCAGCAAAAATAAAAAATACAAAAAAGGACATTTGAGAACAAACGGGCTAGAGATAAAGGCACTTGGCTTATTTTAAAATAGATTTCTTCATGATTTATTATTAGTAAATGGTTAATTTTCAAACTTTTGTTTTGTTTCTGGGCCACATCTGGCAATGATCAAGGGTTATGCTGGCTCTGCACTCAGGAATTATTCCTGGCAGTGCTAGGAGAATCCTATGAGATGCTGGGGATTAAACTCAGGTCAGTAGTATACAAGGCAAGTGCCCCTGTATCTACTGTACTGGTCATTTACACCTTTTCTGTTTTTGTTTTCTTGGCTTATTTTTTTGGCTTTGTTTTGTTTTGAGGCTATACCCAGTGGTGCTCAGTGGTTACTCCTAGCTTTACACCCAGGGATCACTCCTGGCAGTGTTTTGGGGAGTATATTGGATGGCTGGAATTGAACCCATGTCTGCTGCATTCCCTATTTCAGTACTTAAAACTTATTATATAAAACCTATTTTATATAAAATAATTTAAACCTATTTTATATAAAATTGCTCAAATGAACAAAGTTTAAGAAGCCCTTCTTAAATTACCTGCATATCACAGATAGAAACACTATTTAAGATAATCTAGTATGTCATATAAGAGGGCTAGGGAGATAATGCAAGTACTAGAGCACGTGTCAAGCAAGTTGAGGCCCTGAGTTCAATTTCTGGTTCCACTTGGCCCCAAACACTGCCACACGTGGCCTCATGGCCCCCTCTTCACTGCTTCTGTGGCCTCTAAAACTATCTCCACCCAAGTTTGGTGAATAACTGGTGGTTGCTTGCAGTTAAACTTCTGTCATGGAGGAAACTGGGAGAAGAAAGCCAGGGTCACTGGTGAGTGTAGGATGGTTTCTTTTTCCACTGCAAAAATGGCCTGTTGGCTACTGATCAGTGTGGACACCTCCATTGCTCCAACTACCGCTCAACAGCACCACTCATACAAACCCCAGATTTGTCCTGGCATCTCATTTCTCCACTAATGCTCCTACCAGTTCCCCTTTGTGAGTTCCCTTTAACCCCTGTCAACCTGATCCTTTTGTTCTTTGGGGGTTAGAAGCTTTCATTTGTGTCCTTTCCTCTAAGAGCAAAGCCATCTGGGAGGATACATTAGCCTGTTGATCTAGAACTGTCCGGACCTGGACAGCATCCTGCAGCTTCTGATTCTCACTGAATCAGTCAGATGATTTATGCTTTGCCCTCTGCCCTGTAGCCAAAGCTTTCCCTGCCCATTTGGGACAGCCTTGGAACCTACTGTCTGGGGCAGGGGCTAACAGTGAAACCACCCATCACTGTCACTTTCCTGCCTCTTTAGGCTTGTCAGCACCTTGCAGCTGCCTCCTCCAGCATGGCCTGAGACCCTATTCCTTCCCAAGGAGCCCCAGAGCAAAGATGGAGAGACCTCATCGGTCTCTGTCAGGTCCAACCCCCAGAGCAAGGCGAATGCCAGCTGGGTGCTTCTAACATGCCCGGCCTAGCTCTGGGCCAAGAACAAGGTTGTCCTGACTTGTGGCCCATGGCACGTCTACACACTTGGCAAGCTGTTGTCTGGCTGCTGTCCCTGTCAGAGTGGCTTCCCAGAGACTCTACTCACTCCTTTCTGACAGTGTTCCACATTCAAGAAGCCATGGGGGTGGGGTAGTGACTCAAATCTCCCTTGCCAGAGTAGAGCCTGATCCACCTCATCCAATCCACCTGTTCCCATGTGGTGAGTAAGGCTTATGGGTGGCTGAGGTGCTCAAGTGATTAAATTAGGGTTTGTGAGGCAAACACGTTAGACTTCAGTCTGGACCCTAGAGGGACATTAGCTACTGCTGTGTTCAAGGTTGAGCTCCTTAAATTGTGCATGTGATGTCACAGGAGATTCAGACCTGGATGTGGGGCTTGTGGAAAGTTTGGTTTTAAAGTAACTGTGTGGTGCCAGAGAGATAGACCAATGGGTAGGGATCTTGCCTTATATGTGGCTGATCTAGTTCAATCCCTGGCATCTCATATGGTCCCCTGACCCACCAGGTGTGATACCTTAACCAAAGGAAGAAACAAAATAAAATCGGTATATTTTTTTTTAACCAGTAAATTGTTTGTTATACATGGAGTCAGTAAAAATTTATCTGGCAAAAAAATAAGTGAAAAATAAAAGTTAATGGGGCTGGAGTGATAGCGCAGTGGTAACCTTGCATGCGACTGATCCAGGACGGACCTAGTTTCAATAGCCTGCTACCCATATGATCCCCTAAGCCAGGAGCAATTTCTTTTTATTTCCCCATATTTAGCCAATTAATTATATTTTAATATAACAAATAGGGGAATTCATATCTCAGAATCTCAAACAGCCACACTATATTATGTAACTTGTAATCATAAGTCTAACATAGTAGGAATGTGGAAGAATCTGAGCACATAGCCAGGAATCACCCCTGAGTGTCACTGGGTGTGGCCCAAAAACAAAACAAGATAAAAATGTTAAGAAGGCAGGATTAGGAACCCCGGAAGGCAGTTCTCAGAGGGGTTCCGAACTGGTACCTCAGACTCAGATGTCCTAGGGCTCTCTTCGCCTCATGTGATGAACAAGTCTTCATCTTTAGAGGCTACCTTTATGAAGAGACTCAAGGTTCCTGCAAGGATGAGAGGCCATATCATTATGCAAGTGTAGGGAGTTGAAAGCAAATTCCAAGGAAGGGAAATCCTTCAGGGCATTCACCTGGGTCCTAGAAATAATTTCAGGCCCTTGAGGAGGAGACCCACTAGGGTCTGAGAGTAGGGCTGATCTTGGGTCCAAGGATCTACCCTAGAAGGAAGTGGGGTAGAGGGAAGCTGAGTCCATAGCTGGGGTTGCTGACCAGCAGTGAGGAACTGACCAGCTGCCAAGGCCTGGTTAGAGCTCTTGTGCATGCCTGTGAGTGTGTGAATAAATAGGGGGTATGAATATGAACATATGCATTGATGTAAGTGTGATCATGTATGGGAGTTGCGCATGAGCATACATGAGCCTTCATGTGAGTGTGTGTCAGTCATGTGCGAGTCGAGTGTGTACGTGAATGTGAGTGTGTGCACGTGCATGAGTGCATTGTACATGCATGTATGTGAGTACATGTGTGGACTGCACATATGTGTGGATGCATGCATGTGTGCGCGAACTGGTGAACTGGTGTGAGCCTATGTGTGAGGGCATGTGTAAATATGCATGAATGTGCATTTTGTCTCATTTCAGGGAAACCACCTTGTTAGTGGAGCTGAGAGCAGTGCAGACATAGCTGCCTCTGTCCTGGTGGGTGTATAAAAGAAAGGTTTTGTCCTGGATACTCGTGTGCCCTCTGGGCTCCAGTACAAGTGCTTACAGCTAGTCCATGAATTCTGGGTTGACTTTCCTCCACCCTCCACCTCATTGTGCAGATCTGGACACAGAAGGGATCTGCTTTGGAGAGAGTTACACTCAGACGGGCTCCAAATGTCTGTCCCAGGCTTCTGGGTTCCCGTTTTAGTGGAGGGCTCTAAACTGAAAACTAAACCTAAAAGCTGAGGAGAGGTCTCCATAACAGATCCCACCTGGGCAGAGAGGCCTCTCTGATGGGCAGGGGCTGCACAGGGCAGATGCTGGCCTGGGAGTGAGGAGGGTGATGATTCTGTTCCTGCTGCCTTTAGAGGGCACAGGCTAAGCCCTTCCTCCTGCAGCAGAAACCCCCAACTCAGGACTTTTGCCCTTCTAGAATTATCATCAGCATTTCCCAAAGTGGCTGCACTGCCCTGAGGTGAGAGCCAGGTAAGGTGGGAGGCTCTGCTTACTGTTTGCTTAACAAGGCAGTTTTCTAGAGGTCATGGCTGTTTTTTTTGTGTTTTTTGTTTGTTTGTTTGTTTGTTTTTTTCTGATAGGGACAGTAAGTTTGGGACCCTCTGACATGAAGCATTCTGAATTCCCTAGAGTTGTTCAGGAGTCCTGCCACTCAGGAGCACAGCTCAGTGAGGAAGCCAGTGAGAACTAGCTCAGTTAGGCTCCCTGCAGTGGCCCTCCAGTGGTGTCCATGACATCACTGATACCACCCATCCCTCTTCTTTCTGGGGTCTCATTAGACTCTCCGGGCAGGGTAGGGGACACTGTGATGAGCTTCTGCTCTTAGGAGCTGATAGACAAGATACAAACAAGCACCAGAGACTGCGCCTATAGGAAGGTAGCCAGGCAGGGGGAGAGGCAAGGAGAGTTGTTGCCTAAACAGTTTCCCAGTTCAGACAAAAGACAAAGGTCAGGAAGGATGGGCAGGACCCCAAGGTCTGAGATGGGGACTCTCATTCTGGTGAATGACACAATGTGGCAGAGGATTTTCAGGTGGGCCCAGTGTCCTCCACATCTCTTGACTGTCAGTCCAAGAATAGCCATCCTAATCACACTCGTGTGTGGGGGTCAAAATGCAGAATGTTGTATTACCCAGCAACTGAGACATGTTCTGCAGTAGGCAAGGCTCACAGGGGCTATTGTATAGATGCAGTGGAGACAAAGTATGTGCCAGAAGATTCTGAATGACACAGCCTGTGAGAGCTGCTGGTGTAGATACACAGATATGAGCAGGAAGGAATGGAGGAGTATGCTCCAAAGTGAGGGGTGATGGAACAAGCCAAGAAAAGGGCAGGATAATGTGGAACTAGTTAAAGCAGAGAAGACACTCAGGATGCTGGGAATGACAGCAGACATCCCCGAGGAGTGAAGGACAGAGATACTGAAACAGGGAAGGACAGCCTTGGGGATGGGGGTTGCCTTGTCACGAACCACAAAGCAGTGAGCAGGAGGTGAGGTCCACCTGTCACCCTGGGGCCAGCTGCTCACTCACGCTAACAGCCTGACTGTCGGGCGAGGCAGGACAAATGAGCAGGGCAGGCCCGGTGCGGGCCAGAGAGAGGGGTCTCTGCACCCATGAGGTCATCCCTCTAATGATGTATGGCCAGAGAAGAGATGGGTTAATGATCTCCGGCACGGCCCTGCAGTAACACCCAGGCATTTCGTAATCCAGCGTGTGATGGATTAAAGCATGTTAATACCAGGAGTATACATTAAGGGAAATGATTGGGCTGGTATGCTAAATGGCAAAATAAAAACGCTTTTAGAAACTTCCGTGATTAATTGGTCTGCCCTTTGAGTTTGTACCATGATAAAGTAAAGCTCGTTTCTCCTGGTCACTGCCCAGGCAATTCCTCTAGAGCTCTGGCCCTCCCAGGACCCCTGAGAAACCAGGCTCTGGCTGGAGGGAAGCCAGACCTGCAGTCTGGGACACTCTCATCTACTTTCCCTGTCCCCAGACATTTTTCTGCTCATCGCCAGGGTCATCGCCCAGGTGAGTTCACAGATCTCGGGGTGCCCCAGATGAAACTAGCATGCAGCTGCCCAGTATTCAGCATGAAGCTTGGTGCAGAGCCTGTGCACAGGAGGCGATGAGGGCCTTGTTCTACATCTGAGACCCACCACAGCACAGCCACATGCTCATGCCCAGCCCTGTCTTTGTGTCCTTGCCTCTAACATGGAAGCAGAAATAGGGTTCACGAGCTACAAGAAGTATGAATCATATGCTCACCTGGTCTTTGGGCACAAGTACCATGTGCTGGGCATGGACTGTTCACAGCCCCATCATTTAGCATAGATATACATGGGGTCCCAGGTACCATGGAACCTCCCCAGCTTCACAGATAAGAAAAATGAAGGTGGAGAGCTGTTGTGTATGTAAATACTTTGGGGGATTACTATGTTGCTCACCCTAAACTGATTAGGTGATTGTGCCCTACCCTAGGGTGTGACCTGGCATTCTGCCCCCACCCTAGGGTAGGACCTGATTCTGCTTCCACCATTGGTTGGTATCTGATCCCACCATTGGGTGGTACCTGACTCTGGAGTATAAAAACAAGGGTCTTTGGAAGTCCGGGGCTTTTGCTGGAACTGAAGCTGAGTCTTTGGACTTCAGTTTTGTCTTCCGAATAAAGCGACTATTTCCACGAACCTGACTGTCTGCGAGCTGTTTACCCGCCATTTCACCTCAGAACCGTGGGCTAGACAGGGTGGCAGACGCGTGCTCCGAGCTGGAAGAAAAGGGCCTCATCCTCCATCCCACCATCAGTCAATCTCTTCAGGGGCTGACCTGCTACAGAGAGCCAGTGCTGACGTTCTTGTATAAGTGAAGGGCCAGAGTTAGAGATGACAAAGCCACTGCTGAACCTTCATCCAAAGTCTCCAGAGCCCTGCATGCCCCCCTCCCTGTCCATCCGCCCATCCTTACTCTTGAGCCAAGGCAGGAGGAGCCTAGGGCTAAAATCAGACACCTCCTGCTGGAGGCTGCATGCCCTTCCTTGACCACCTGACAGGCATATCACATACTGGTGTGGTGCTGAGGCTGTGGCAAAGGGATAAGGGTCCAGCAGGACTGGTTCCCTCTGAAACAACAGTCACACACCCCACACCCAAAGCTCCTCATCCTCCTGTGACAAGAAGGCAATGAGGAGATTGAGACAGTGCCAGGAGCTTGCTGAAGAGGGAGTCCCACAATCCTAAAGCATCTGTTCTGCCATTGCAGTGGCTAGGGCCTGGCTCTCCTGTAGCTCCCTGGCTGCACTCAAGACTCACTCCTTTTTCTGTACTCAAAGATCATCCTGGAAGTGCTCAAGGAGCTCTATGGGGCAACAGGGATTGAACCTTGGTTGGCTGCGTGCAAGGCAAGAGCCCCACTGTCTGTACTATCCTTCTAGGCTCCTGCAGAAGTTCTAAGAGAAATTTAATCACAAATGGCAGATACCAACTTCTGAACAATTTTTCCTGACTTTGGAACCTTTCCAGGGGTCCATCTGCCTGCACAACACCCTCAGTTCTATCCACCTGCTGCCTGCAGAAAGAATAGACATGGGCCCTTCTCTCTCTATTTGCATGCTACCATTCTTGGCTAACAAGCCTAGTGCTCAATCATGGGTCTGGGAGCCTGAACAGAAAGGAGCAAAACCTCACACTGGCCTCTATGATGGCTTCATATCTGCATGACTCAGGAGAGCAATAGACCCTGGACAGCGTACCTGGGAAAAGAGAGTAATCTGGCATGGTGCCTGTTGCTTCCCTCCCTGTGAGAGTCTCTCAGACTCAGGGCTGGCAGCTTCAGCTGGGATGCTACTGCTGACGCCATATACTCTGAGGACCTGAGGGTGAGCAGAGATCTCTAATGGGTCCAAAGGGCCAGGTGAGAGGGTGCAGGACCCCCAACTCCTAAGAGAATATGGAAAGGGTCAGGATAACTGGGGGAGCCCCCAAGACATCATGGACTATAAGGATATGAGAAGTACCAAGTAGCCCCTGGGACCATGTGCTCATGGAGTTCAAATGATAGTCCAATGGGTAGGGCACTTGCCTTATATATACCCGATCTGTGTTTGATCCCCAGTTCTTCTTATTGTCCCCACAGCCCACCAGGAGTAATCCTTAAGCACAGAGCCAGGAGTAAGAATCCTGAACAAAGCTGGGTATGGCACCAAATAACAAAACCAAATGACAATGTCAAGTCTTTCCAGAGATGCACTCCTCAGCTCCCACCCTTTGGCCCCTGCTTTTCCTTAATTGTGGACCAGGAAAGAATGACCGATCTGGGCCACTGTCCCTCAGACACCTTACTAGGGTCACCTGGAATTTGACTGCATTGTAGGGGCCACTTTAGCCTTATCTTGTCTATCTAACACACACACACACACACACACACCCTGCCCACTGACTCCTACCCAGACCCTGGCTTCTGGGAGCTTATGTGGAGGGGGTGTAAACAGTGGCCCACCATCATTTTGGTCCACCCTAAGAGGACTGGAAATGACAACATTCTCCCAGAAATAGGGTGGGGGATAAACTTATTTTTTTCTGCCAGGGGGACAAGTTGTGCTGAGGAACTAGGCATGCGGGCATGAGGCCAAAGGGGGCAGTGAGGTCTGCTTCCCCAAGTGCACAGAGGGGCAAATGCCAGGTTCCAGGCTACTTTGGAATGTGACATGTGTTCATGTCTTAAGGCTTTTCTGAAGAGTGGAAAACCTGGACTGTTTTCTCCTTTACATTTACTGATTTTTAAGTATCAGTCAGGAATTCAAAAAATGTTTCAATAGCGTGAAGAGTGAATGAAACTCATATCACATTCAAACCACAGGTTAGCGTATCACTGTGTATGACTGTGAGTTGCTTTGGACCCTTGACTTGTGTACAGTACCCTACAGTGCATATGATGCCTCTAGAGAAGACCTCATCTAGTGCTCAGTAAAGTCGTGGAGGAAAGATGCCAGAGGCTCGGTTTCTTTCTTTCTTTCTTTCTTTCTTTCTTTCTTTCTTTCTTTCTTTCTTTCTTTCTTTCTTTCTTTCTTTCTTTCTTTCTTTCTTTCTTTCTTTCTTTCTTTCTTTCTTTCTTTCTTTCTTTCTTTCTTTCTTTCTTTCTTTCTTTCTTTCTTTCTTTCTTTCTTTCTTTCTTTCTTTCTTTCTTTCTTTCTTTCTTTCTTTCTTTCTTTCTTTCTTTCTTTCTTTCTTTCTTTCTTTCTTTCTTTCTTTCTTTCTTTCTTTCTTTCTTCTTTCTTTCTTTCTTTCTTTCTTTCTTTCTTTCTTTCTTTCTTTCTTTCTTTCTTTCTTTCTTTCTTTCTTTCTTTCTTTCTTTCTCTCTCTCTCTTTCTTTCTTTCTCTTTCTTTCTTTCTTTCTTTCTTTCTTTCTTTCTTTCTTTCTTTCTTTCTTTCTTTCTTTCTTTCTTTCTTTCTTTCTTTCTTTCTTTCTTTCTTTCTTTCTTTCTTTCTTTCTTCCTTCCTTTCTTTTTTCCTTATTTCCTTCCTTTTCCTTCCTTCCTTCCTTCCTTCCTTCCTTCCTTCCTTCCTTTCTTTCTTTCTTTCTTTCTTTCTTTCTTTCTTTCTTTCTTTCTTTCTTTCTTTCTTTCTTTCTTTCTTTCTTTCTTTCTTTCTTTCTTTCTTTCTTTCTTTCTTTGTTTTCTTCCTTCCTTCTTTCCTTTTCATCTTCCTTTTCTTTTCTATTTCTTTCCTTCCTTTTATTTTCTATTTTTTCCTCTTTTTTCTATTTCTTTCTTTTTTCCTCATTTTTCTTTTTTCTCTCTTAATTTTTTCTTTCCTTACATCTTTCTTGCCTTTTTCTCTTTTTTTGAATTTTATATCTCGTATACTTTTTATTTATTCAAATTTGTTATTTATTAGGAATTACTGAAATATAATTAAATTTCTCATTATCATTGTGGAAACGGCTTTGAGAGCTAGTCAGATGCTTCCTATTTCAACCAGTCACAATTTGCCATTGATAAATAAACAGAAGTCAGGAATGATTATGTTTATTTTATAATATGATATACCTGTTCAGAAAAGAGACCTAGGAAATAACTTAAGTGTGCTTCTTGATTTCATCATACACAGCAAGCATGCATATCAGGTATATACATCACACACAAAAGCAGTCCCTCTATGCCTCTCAGGACATTGGAACAGGCATCCTTGAAAAAAACTTTGGTCCCTTCATCATGAGCAATATTCCTCCAGCCGTCAATCTTGCTGGCATATATGATGTCAGTTCCTTTGCACCCTAACTACATTCTCATGTGGCAATGACCTCTATAAACCAATAGGATGGGAGTTGTTCTAGTTAGTGGTTATTTTCTCGAGCATGGCTGTGTTTAGAAAGTGAAACTTCAGAGAAACTAAGCAATTGAATGAACAGTCGAGAAAGTATTGGGGCTCAGACTTCCCCTGTCTCTGCAGAGCTCTGAACAAAAGTCCAGGGTAGTTGTTTGGAGGCAAGAGCTCCAAGGTGGAATGCAAAATGTTAGCCTTGCTTCTCCTGCTCCTGGTTCTCAGCACACACTCTTCCAGTTCTCTATGCTTTTGCATCCGTGGCTATGACCTGAAAGTGAAAGTGAGGTGAAAGTGAGGCCTGCACCTGTGCCTGCTTCTGGGAGAACTGGGGGTAGCCATAAACTTTGGATTTACAGTGTGCAGTGCAGTGTCCCCTCTCAGAAAATTCTGGGTCTGTGAATACTGTTGACAAAATGTGACAGTCTGAAGCTTCTTGAAGCAATAGTATGTGGAAAAGTAGACAGTTAGATAGGCTAACTTCACTTTTGTGTGTGTAGGTTTAAGACTGGTGGTGGTGGGAGGAATGAGAGAGCAAGATACATCAAAACAACAGCACTTTTAAAATACTATGATTATAGAGGGGTTCCATTTCAATCCTACAATTTTCTGTATTTTCTATAATCAACATGCATTAATTTTGAAAAAGAACAAGGGACCAGAGAGAAAATATAGGGGTAAGATGCACCCCAATTCAGATCTCAAACTAACCCAACCCAAACCCCCAAGCCTTTTGTTACTTGAGATTATTGAACATAGTCCTGGAGACCTGTGAGTACACCAACATGGCCAAGCAATCCCTGACACTTAGGACCCCAGCTACAAGGCATCTTTTGCCCCACTTCCTAGAATCATTGGCTTGGTTGGCTGAGAATTGCTAGGAGGAGCTTCATGTGTCTTGAGCACCACTTTAGAATACCCCCACCTCCAAAAGTAAAATCAGAATAGGATAATTGTTTGGCGTGGTTTTTGTATTTCTGGCCACACCCTGCTGTGCTCAGGACTTACTCCTGACTATATTTGGGAACCACTCCTGAAAGGGCTCAGGGTGTGGTAACTGTTTCAAACTTGAGTTGGCATGTGCAAGGTCAGCACCCTACCTGCTGTACTATTTCTCTGGCTCCCACTTTATTTAAACAAAATTATTTCTCGGTATTCTGGGTGCATGGGGGAAAAGGTTTCAAATGTCCTCTTCCTTCCTAGCTATCTGGTTTCCAGAGTCACCCAATGACAGTAGGTATCTCTGCTGGACTTTCTGAAACTGTCCTAAGAGTAGACTTTGGCACTCAGTTCTTTGGGATTCCTAAGCAATAGGCGCCCAGGACTCGCTGATTCCATCCCCAAAACTGACTGCCCTCAACTGCCAGTGAGTCCCACCAGGGCAGGATCTGTTACAACAAACCACCTTCTCTCCTTTACTGAGCAGGAGGAGAGAGGAGCACCATGCATGGCCATCCTGGCAGCTATCAGGCTGGTCAAGCAGAGGAACCTTCTTATCCCTTGTGTCTTAGAATCTTCCTGGCAGATCCACCCTCCTAGGCAGAGCACTGCAGTTGGATGACTCATCTGGAAGAAGCTCTTAAGAGCTCAGGAGAGAATCTGAACACATGGGTAGCAGCCATGTGCATGAAGAACAAATAAATGAATGAATGAATGAATGAATGAGACAAGCAGCTCTGGGGCCCAACAGTGGCTTCTGACAAAAATTCTTTTCCTTTGGACACATATCTCTGGAAGGAAAAAGAACAAGAAAATCCACAATCTGAATAAGTCTCCTAAAAATATGGATGATTGTACAATCTGACAAATATAGCTTTTGGGGACTATGAAGTTCTGGTCTAAAATTACATTTAATTATTGTTACATTTTAGACTTTGTAGGAAATAACAGTACAGAAGTGTGACTTTCAAATTAGCATTTGAAAGTGTCTGTGAGGTAGGTGAGGGTTTTAACAAATTGTGGGGTTTTGAGCCTAAAATTACATGACATTTATTTGCAAGCGCAGAATTAGGTTGATCAGTTATTGTTCAAGCTCCTCTTTTAGAGAGATGAATGGCTATTGTGTTTTATTCCACCACACACAAACTTATTTTGTGCCTTCCCACACTGTGTTTTCCAAAGGGCAAACCTGAGCTCTGCTCCATGCCTTGACCTAACCGTCATGAGACGCAGGAGATGAAGGAAGAGTCATTTCGTCTCATTATAGGACAGCACAGCAGCCCTTCCTCAACCCATTAATTCATTTCTTATAGTTTTTCTTGTCACATCTACTTGCTTTATAGCTTACTAACTTGCAAGTTATAGTTGTAATTTATGGTCAAAATTGAGTGGTAGCAAATCAAGGAATATTTCCATTGATTACCCTAAATTGTCTAATCTCCTGTATGTTTTTAGAACTTGATTGGGTGGTATTTACTGATTGCCTTCATCTAATTTAAAAATCAATCAATAGCAACAATGAGTGCTGGGGGATAAATTGAGTCTAATGCAGCCTAACCCAGCAAATATCCATCAGCGGTCTGTGCTCAGTCACATCTGTGGGTAGTCTGAATGCATAAAATCCACAACAGCCTGGAGCCGGGCGCCCAGGGCAGGGGCTCTGAGATTCCCGCTGGCATCTCCTGCCTCTCGTATTGTCTATTTAGGGTGATTGCCCTCTGCAAAAGCAAACATATTTCACTACAATAAAGCTGTAGCACGGGAGATAAAAAACAGTGTCTGATTGCATTTCAAGGCTTGCCCGTCCATCTTCTTTTTTCCCCCACACCCTCAGAGGATATTAATGGGAATTAACATAACACCAGCCTTTCCTTGTTAACTGCTCCAGCTATTCCAGAGAGAAACCGTCACGTACTCATGAATTCATCTTTTGGACACTTGTGTGTGCCTGTTTTTATTTTTATCCAAATGCTTCTAGGGCATTCACCATGGATCAGCCATGCTGCATATCGACCCATGAGATCATTTAGTACTTACGTACATCCAGGGAGGGTGATGCAGCTTACATGACTGGCGAGGTCAGAAGGTGGAGGGTGGTGTGAAGCTCTTGGGCTGCACACCACAGCCAAATGCTAAATGCATCCTGGAGAAGATGAAGGGGGCCAATTGTAAGATCCTGGTATTATACTTCATAGGGAGTCAAACCTGTACACGAACGTCAAATAAAGACAACATTGGATAAAATCAGCACCATCTTTGTCATGTGAACTGTGAGTTGTTACGAGGTAAAATGGAGGGCAGAGAGAAAAAGAATTTCATTGAAAGACTGGAATCAAAATTTATTATTATTTTTAAAACTGTCTCAGATGGTTGGACCCCAGTGAAAAACTTTTCTCAGGCTCCCTAGCAGGGGCAGAGTTAGAAAAATCTTTATATGTAATTTGTGTTGACTTGCAAGGTCTTGACACCTCAAGTCCTGCAGACTTGAGCTCCCCCATCTCACTTACTGGGCCCCGAGAGCATCTTAAGCCTCAGGGCCTGACAACTGCTGGTAGGGTTGAGGATGTTAAAATACCCATCAGCAGTCGACCATTCAGTGTTCGACCTTGCCAGTTCTTGAATGGCAAAAATCCACTGCTATCATGGGAAAGCATCATAAATGAAGGAAAACCAAGTGCTTGATTCCATCCTTAGTAAAGCCTTTCTCTGATACCAGGTCTGGTAAACCAAAAAAAATGCCTTGCAATTTTGACATCAAACTAACCTTCTAGGAAAAATTCTTTTCCCTTAGTGACATTGGTCTAGTACTTGATCCTCCTCTCTCTGTTTCTTCCTCGTGTTGACCCTCTTCTCATTCTAGCCCTTGCTGAGTCCACTTGTCAGTTATTATCCTTCTTTTCTGACCTGTAAGAACAGACTAGTATTTTAGTTGGGCACAGTCTAAGTTTTAAATCGACCAAGTTGCAGGTTGGTGTGGCAGGTGGCTAGTTTAACTTATTGTATGAACTTTTGCGAGCTGTTTCTGAAAACAATGATTTTAAAATGTGGGCAGAGAGCTAGTATGGTGGGTAAAGTGATTACCTTGCATGCATCCAACTAGATTTGAGCCCAAAATCAGGAATAAGACTTTGACAAGTCATATGTACTCTCCCTGAACAAAAAATAAATAATATGAAATAAAAGATTTAGTATGAACAATGATGAAAATATTTTGCTGCTGACCCTTATTACTATAGGGCTTCATTCTTGATCTAAACTTAGAATTGATGAATTCTAGGTAAAAAAAGGAAAAATATTGACAGATTGTATATTGCACAAAACCTACATTGAATTATTATAGCAATGTTATTCATATTCACCACTACTGGAAGAAACCAAAATGTTCTTCTGAGGACAGCCATCCTTAAAATCAAGGGTCTTCCACCTCCCTCCCTCCCAAACACACAGCCCCTGTTTAATTATGAGAAGAACAGAAAATTTATTTGAGGGCCATTCTGAAAAGTACCCAACACAACTTGTTCCCAACAATTCAAAAACAGTCAAGCTAATTAGAAACAAACAAACAAACAAAAAAGTCTGAGAAGTTCCAACAGCTCAGAAGAACCTGAGGATTAAATGTAAAGCTACATCTTAGATGCAATCCTGCAATAGGAAGTAGGTAAAAATTAAAGCAATCTTATGGGCTTTCATTTGATCAAGGTGCATCAATAGTGTATTTTTCTTTTTGAAAATCTACCATAATATTTACACTGATGCTAAAATGTGAAAGTAAAATGCTACAGTGAGCTGCCTGTACTATCTTTGTAATTTCTTTTTATAAATAAAAACTTATTTGAGATTTTAAAGTATACAGATGGAAAAAGGAGTTGGTGCTCAAATCTGTTTTTTTTTTTTTTTCTGCTCTTTGTATTACTTCCTGGACCAATAGATCCATGACAGCCATCTTGGAATGAGAAGATGAACCAGCCTAGGCCTCTTTGGATGATGGACCATCATGCTAGATGGAGACAAGATCCTTAAGAATTTGGTGCAGCAAAACCACCACATTAGGCCTGACACGACAGACTACTCTCCAGATATGTAAAATTGAGATAAATCCTGGTCTTATATAAGTCTTTTTATTTTAGATCTTTCTCATAGCCAAATCAAATGCTTGGTTTTTTGCTTGTTTTGACTTAAGACACTTACTCCCTGGGTGGGTATTTGGGCTACTGTTCATAATGTTGTTCAGAGGCCCATGCCTGGTCTCTGTAGATTGAAAACTCCCTAGAGATGTTTTATTATGAAGGAGCAGAGACCACTGCTTTGTGGCACTGGTGTAATACCTTTTCCATTTTTATCAGCATCTTCTGCTCCTTTAGATACACAGAATATGGGGACCTCAGAACCTCAAGGTTATTCTCCACTTACCTTTGTTTTCTTACTGGGAAACTGAGACCTTTACAGAGGAGATAGAGCTGGGACCAGACACCTGTATTTAATCTTTTTGAGATCCTTCTTCCACAGCTCCCAGTAGTTTCTGGATTCATTTCAGAGAACACTCGGAACTGGTTGTGATAAAAGGTGTGCATGTCTATGTGGGCCAAATTCAAAGTTTGCAGCCTCCCCAGAAAGCTAAACTGCTTCTGGTGTTTAGGTCACATACAGAATTTCCAAGATTTCATTTTTTAAAGAGAAGGCTGATGTTAAAAATAAAAATGTGTCAAGCCCATGGTATATATCTTATGTGGAGCTATAAAAGCCACACTTACAGGAGCACCCTGTATGCTCACAGCACAACAAATACTAGGCTCTCTCCTGTGTGATTTCATTCACTTCCACCCATATGTTGCCCACTGGGTACTTGGTGGAAGCTCATTTTATACAGAGACAAACTGAGGTCTAAAGAGGTAAGGAAACTGGCCAGAGGCCACTCTCAGATTTGCTTGAGTCCATGCCAGTCTGGCCTGGACTGGCTTATCTGGCCTGCCCTCCTCTGCCATCCTGCCCATAGCTGCTGACCCCGCCATCTCCATCAGCAACCTCCCAAGTAGCCCGGGGATCTTGCAGCCTTGGGAACTTCTCTTGGTGACTAGGAGCCCCCAAAAAACCAGCTCTGGGCAGCCTACAAGAGCCATTCCCCTCTTCTGAGCCTGCCCCAATTGTGACCACTGGCAATCTGACCCTTTGTCCCCCACTGAAACTAGGCAGGAGGGCCAATGTATCAACCAGGGAGGACCCAGTGATTACTGATGCCCATCATCGGACATCTGAGTATCTGTCATGAGGATGAGGTGGTGGTGGAGGGGAGAGGATACCACTTACACAAATTCACGCCCACCATGTCTGAGCCAGCATCATTTTTGAAAAATTGAAAGGAGCCCATTAGCATCATTAGGCCCACCTGCGAGAGCCTCACTAGTGATGGAAGAGGTTGCTCGGCCTCCACTGTGGCGGGTCATTAGTTAAAAGGGGGCTGGGGTGTAGGGTGGGGCGGGGGGCTGGGCGAAGGGCACATCCCTCCACAGGGCTCCCTTTGGAGAAAGGAGCCGGAGACAAATGATTCAAGTCTGAATTCCATATACACCGGAGATTGCTTATCGATCCGCATGCGGGAATATGCGGGCTGGCCCCGGGGAGCAGCAAGTATTTTCCCAGGGAGTTAATAACGTGGCGGCTGAGCTGTCTTGTCCAATTCACTGAAGCCAGGCCTCTAATCAGCACGGAGTTTCTTATTTTGAGAATTCTTGCCACTTGTGTATGAGCCCCCCCACCCGCCCCTTCCACGCGGCTGGGCCCCTGTCAGTGATTGAAATGACAGCCCGTGGATGGGGAGGCTAATCAAATTGTTTATTATCGACCTAAATCAATATGTATAGATTGTCGAAACATCACTGTCACGCCACCAAAAAGTCATACTAATAATTCCCTGGCTGCAGATGTAATGCGGCCGCATTTCTCCAACTTGAATTACATCTGAATTTCGGTGAGCAAAAACAATTAGAATGGGGGGGCCTGGGAAGGGGGCCTCGGGCTGTGTGCTGGAGAGCATGTTTACACAGCTCGATACAGCTGCATTAGGTATTAATGATGGACTGTCACTTTGGCCTGCTTAAACACGAGTCCTCAGCTGGGGGTGGGGGCACTGGCCTGCCCAGGGGAGTCAGGGATGTGTCGAAGACCTGCTCTTTGGGTAGGGCTGGGCTCTGTTCTCCTATGTTGTCTGCAGTGCTGGGAAGGCCGGATTATAGGGGAACCAAAAGGGCAGGCAGAGATGGGGGCACTCTGTGCTGGGATTTCTTGGGAAGACACACCCTGGAGACCTATCAACTTCTTCCCTCTGGCCTGGTGTCCTCTCCCTGTTGGCCAGTTTGAGCAGCAGGGGGACTTTTCAGGGACTAACCACTGACGAGTGTCATTGAGCTCTTTGGACACATGCATGGCTTCCTAGAAGCAGCATTGCTGGACAATCAAAGACTTGTTAGGAAACAGGAAGATCTGACATCTGGGTGCTTGAGCAGAAGAGTTTTCTCTGGGAAGGCATGTGCTCACAGGTACTCACTAGTTAGCTTTTGGAGGGGAATTCATGGCACCCTCATCCTAGGACCCCAAATTGGGGCTGATACCCTTGTGGGCAGAGCTGTCTGTCTACTGGGGACTGACCTGGGGTTGAGCTGCCTCAGGGTCATCAGTCCTCTTGATCACTCCACAAGGTGGATGCTATTATTTCTCACAATTTTCTGTAGAGAAACTAAAGCATGGGTTGGTAAGGTCTTGACTATAGTCAAGTTACTAAAATGGAAACTTGAGAGATCTGTAGCCAGACCTGCTCTCTAAGTGGGGATATGCCATCCAGCGGCAGCCTGGACTGGCCAGTGTATATGTGTCTCTGTGTGTCTGTGTGTGCGTTTGTTGGGGGGGGTGTCAAGGATTCACCCTCAGGAGCTTAGCTTTGGCTTCTGGACAGTTATTGAACTTGGCATTTTCTGTCTCCTGCAGAGTTGCAAGTGGGGATGAGGAAATGGGATTTTTGCAAGAGACGTTGGGGGGTGGGGGGCAGGTGGTAGTAGTGGTGAGGGAACTCTAACCATTCTGGGTTACTGTCCATGCTCTTAGTTTCCTCGGACCCCATTCCTGCTGTCCCAGGAGCCTCTGGAGGGAGGGAAAGGGGCTGCCTCTCCCCCTCAGCACCTGGAGGCAGGGTGCTATCTCCCAGAACCACAGTGCACCATGTACATGAGGAGGTGTGTTAGTTAGACACACCTGGGTGTGCCATCGCTTCCTGCTGGGATCACTCCCATTGGAATGTATGGCATGTTCCTCATCCTTTAATTCCCTGGTGACATCCACTCCACTCCAGTGTCAAAGCTGGCCAGAACATTGTTATTTCTCCACCGACCTGGAATCTGGACTCCGAATCCAAAGACATCCTTCCTGCTTCCTACACACAAGTCAAGCAGGCTCTGTGGGTGCTGAGTACCCTGCCATGGGGCGTGGCTCACCATGAGAGGCAGGGATAATGGTTCCCTTGCCTTGGCTCCCACATGCTGCAGCTGGAAGGCCCCAAGAGACTGGCTGTGACCCCAGCTCCAATTGGGCTGGCACACTCTGTACATGGCTGGTTGGTGCCATGTGCAGTACAGCGAGGGAGTCTTCCACACTGGCAGCAGGGAGTACCCTGGGACCTTCTAGAGATTACTCTCCCACCCTGACAAACCTCAGCAATGCCACAATTTGCTCAAATCCTCAGAAACAAACCTGCCTTCAGTTTCCCCCAGCCTTTCCTTTTACTGGAAAGCAGCGTCCCCTGTTCTTATGCAGCATGAAAGCATGCTTCCTGCATACTCAGTTTAGCCAAAGACCAGGCACCCTACACTCTGCAAAGCAGAGCTCATGTGGCAACCCCCCAGCTTTTCAAGTTCAAGAGGGTTCTCAACTTGGCAAATGCATTTCTCCTTGTCCCTAGAGGAGGGAGAAATAAACCCACCAGCAAAAAATACATTACACTGGGCATTAAATTTCTGTGACAGAAATAACTCATTTTTCATGACACACTATAATAATAGCAAATTATGGAACACAATGAATCTATTCTCATTAAAGTCTGTATGGAGAAAAGCAAAGAATACAAAATATATACATTTGCTTAAAGGAAAAATGCCATGTAATATAAAAGATACTCTCATCGCTATTTCTAATTACAAAGAAGATAAAATCACTAAAAAAATTTTTACAGCATCTAATTACCCAAAAAAATAGAAACACAAAACAAAATAACTATAAAATTAATAATGAAGAAGTGTATTAAATGACTGTAGTTTTCTTTTTTTTTTTTTTTTTTGGGCCACACCCGGTAACGCTCAGGGGTTACTCCTGGCTATGCGCTCAGAAGTCGCTCCTGGCTTGGGGGACCATATGGGACGCCGGGGGATCGAACCGCGGTCCGTCTTCTAGGCTAGCGCAGGTAAGGCAGGCACCTTACCTCCAGCGCCACCGCCCGGCCCCTAAATGACTGTAGTTTTCACAATGGCTCCTCTTCCGAGGGGAATGAAACAGAACTCTGTAACTTGGGTTTGTGAACTCAGCTGTAGAACTTTCTCTCGAGTGCTTTGCTAGGTGTCCAGTGGGTGTCTTCCCTTGCTTCATTCTCAGGTAATACCGAGACTGAGGAAATATCTACACCTGAAGAAACAGAGGCTCTGAAAGGCTCAGTCACAGGCCTCATTGTTGGAGAAGCTATATATTCTGCTTTTAGGAGTCCCCCAAGCAACTGTAGTTTATCATGCCCATCAGTACTAGCCAATCATCCACCTTCTCATATCACCCATCTAGTCATCAGCCATGAAAACTGGAACCTGGGAACTTGACTTTCAAGGTCTAGAGCTCTGATGGTCATTGAGGAACTCTAAATGATGAGTGTGGGCACAGATCCTTACCTCCCACGAGTGGGCCTCTCTAGCTGACCCCATTCTGCCAGGAACATGCTTGGCCAGGCCCCTTGTTCAGGGATGGAGAGTTTGAGTCCACGGACCATATATAGAGCACTCGTGAAATTATGGGGCCTGGGCCTGGTGCATAGCTGGATAGATATGTGTGCTTCTCATCAGCTATCTAGATTTTATTGTCTAAGTTATACTTTATAAATACCCACATGGTCCTGGGCAGAAAAAAAGGTGCTGACATTTGTATCAGTGATCAAAAGACTGCAGATGTAAAATGGGAAACCAGACCTGGAGCAGGATGGCTGGCAAGGGTGTCACACAGTGGAATTATGGGTTAGAAGAGTTGGTGCAGCCCAAGAACTGTGTCCCTGCTGAGCAAAGGCTGGGTCTAAGACAGAGTCCCCAGGACCTGGTGACCCCTGAGTGGCTGGAATGCTCCCCAGAGTTTCTGGGTAGGTGAGGGGACCATTCTGAGACTCAGAACTGGAGGGGAGATAGCTAAAGACAAAAAGTGATGAGTGTGTTGGGACACCCTGTTTTTAGGCCAAAGGTTAATTCTATCTATTTTCCACCACTTTGGCTGTGGCAATGCAGAAAATTGCCACTTTTTTAAAAATCTTTTAGATAAAGGCTCTTGCCTTTTTTTATAGAACCTTGGGACATGAATAATTCTGTTCTACCTCATATTTCTGCATTTTTCTACAAAATTAAGATGGAAGGCCAAGGGCCAAGTAGTGTTAGGTGCATTGGTGGAGATTAAAAAGGACAGAATTAAATATCCAAGCAAAAGTCAACAACAATGGAATCAAAAGACCTAAACTCTAACAATCTAAACTTTAAATGGCCCTGTTATACTGGCATACCAGGGGCAAAGGGTGGTGGTATAGGATGTACTCTGGGAGCATTGGTGGAGGGAGATGGACACTGGTGGTGGGATTGGCCCTGATTCATTGCATCTCTGAAATCCAGCTATAAAGGACTTTGTAAATCACAATGGTTTCAATAAAATAAAAATTAAAAAATAGAAAAGAAAGTGGTGAGTGGGGTATAGGGCTTTTTGAGTTTGCAGGCCTGAGGGTTTCTTGCCTTTCTTGTGGATATCTAAAGGCATCAATGTTGTCAAGCAGGTTTCTGGGACCCAACCCCTGTGGCCCATTCAAGAAATGGCCACACAATGTTCCCTAGAGGGGGTGAACAGGAGGTAGAGCACTTGTCTTGAAAGCCAACCCCAGTTTGATCCTCCTCACTTCAAATGGTCTTCCAATCACGACCAGGATTGATCTCCAAGTGCAGAGTTGGGAGTAAGTCCCAAGAGAGTGGCCCTCAAACCAACAAAAATGAACAAATAAACAAAACAATGTCCCCTAGAGACTCAGGTGAAACTCCAGTCAGTCTAGAAATCTGTATGTCTCTCACATGACCTCCCCCCCCCACACACACACACAACCACTCCAACCTTCCCAGGGCCTTAGAGCACAGTCACCCCCTCCTCTGCCCAATTCAGATCCACCCACTCACAGCTCCCCTGCTCCTTCAGGGCTGCCTTTACTGCCTCAAGTCTGCATTGTGGCAGTGATGTCTACAACATAAACTAAGTTACTTCGAGACATTTCAGAATTCCTCCTGGTGGGGCCAGCAGGAGGTGACCAGAAGCTCAGAGCACTTGCTTCGAACCTGTGATTCCTAGAGTCACCTACATACTAACATGACCAAGCTCAATCTTGGTGTGGGGACTCCAGGACCTCGACAGGGTGTCTTCTTGACACATAGACATGTGTGTTAGAGCATAAGCTATGACAGGATGGGCACTGTGGCAAGAAGTCCACATCAATGAGGACCCTGTGATCAGCACCTCCATGAAGATGATCCCAAGAAACAGTATGCAAGTATTGTGGCGACAGTGAGTAACCCTGGGGAACACAGGAACTGAATGTGTGAGCACTGTGACCAAGTGTACCCCACCCCTGCCACCTGACCCTCAACAAGGATGTCTTCACTGGGGGGAAGTTTTAGCCAGGTGCAGAGGCCTGAACCTCCTTGTTTCAGGATTTGCCTTTGTTCAGAAATAGGGCAAAAGTGGTGCTGGGGTTCACTCCTCATGTAGCAGAATGGGGGAGGAGGAGCCCGCCTGATGGGGCTAGGAGGCGCCTCTGCAGTCAGAATTATAAGCCCCCAAATTTCAGCTTTGGGCCTGTTGGGCCCTGGTTAGGGGCTTCCAGTCTGCCCAAACACTGCAGGTATCTCAGCAACCCCTTCCCCACACACACATTGGGGTACTTATGAGAACCACCCCAAATCCTCAAATCCTCACTCTGCTTAGACATGGCACCTACAGACCTCTGAATTCAGTTTCCTCCTCCTCCCTGCTACCCACAACCCTGCTTCCAGAACTGAACCCTGGATGAAACTGAACCTCATTCTGCTGCTTCCTCCAGCCTCTCCTATAACATCTACCCCCAGGCCCCTCTGCCAACGGCCCCAAGGGAACAGCCACAGTTCATCAGTTTTTTGTTGCTTGTCTTTTCTCTTTGAGTCTGTATGAGGCCCTTATCCCTTGCTTGAAGCTTCATTTTCTTTGTGGCCCCACGCCCAGCTCTGTGCTCAGGAGTGACCCCTGGTGGTGCCTGGGGGAATTATGCGGTGCAGGTGATGGAACTAGAGTTGCAGTAAAACCACTTGTCAGTTAAGTGCCTTCATCTTTGGGTTCTCTCTCTAGTCCATGGTACTTTATTTTATTTTACATTTTGCTTTATTTTTTAAATATACTATATTTGCTTGTGCCCTACAGCTTCCTCAGGGCTCACTTCTGTCTCATCCTTCATTGGTCTCTGGGGATCATATAGGAGAATACCAGAGATTAAACCTGGGTTGACCACGTGGAAAACAAGTGTCCTACTCACTGTCCTATCTCTCCAGCCCCAGCAAATGTAAAGTGTCACTCAATAGAAAAAAATATAACAGAGTTGTTTGTGGTTTGTATTCCTGCACTGAAATGCCAACTCTGCAGAGAGGGGCGTCTCACGTGTCTAGGTCCAAAATTAAGGGTGGTGATCCACCGATATTGTGGAGTACACACAATTTTCCATCTGGTTCTCATATAATTAATAATTAACAAATAATTAATAATAATTAATACATAATTAATAATCACCTTCAAGTACAAGCTAACATGGTGGTTTCACCTTGTACCAAGCAGTGTTTTAAGTGCTTTTTTAAAATGGGATTCCATAAGAAGGTGGATATCCTTGTTTTACAGACAAGACACTTGAAACAGAGAGATTAAGAAACTCACCATTGCTCTTGAGTCTGAGTTTGGGGTGAATCAAGAAGGATACAGATGCTTTAGAAAATTTGGAGTCAGGGGGTTTGTTTGATTCACAAGATCTTCCTGTTCCCCTCAAAAGCCCCCAAACCCCATCCAGACCTACCCAATCCAGCTGCAACAGAACATACACACTGGACCCTTTTCTCCCTTATCTGCACCCACCTGTCAGGGGCTTCCTGGAAAGGGTCCCCCTAGAACAAAAACTTTGCTAGGCAGGATGTAGGAATGAGCTCTGCAGCCTCAGCTGGTGGGGCTGGGAGGTGTCCTGATCAAACTGTGGCAGGAATCTTCCCTCTGCCACCAGTCCTATCATCACCTCCCTCCTGCCCTTTTTCTTGCCATACTCAGATGGGTCCAGAAATCACCTTCATCAGGCCCCAACTAACAGCAGGAAGAGAACCCAAAGCTGGGAACGTGCACCACGTAAGTCATAACTAAGTCCTGCTATTTCCCTCATAAAAAAGCAACAACTAACTGATCTACTTTGGCCCATACTTATCTGCCTAGGGTGATAAACTACCTCAAAGCAGGGAAGAGGTATTTCATATCAGGATCACCTACTGTACCCACATACATAGCAATTGCTCTCTAAATGAGTGCCCTTGTTGATTTGCTCTTCCTTAGGTCCTTCCTTATTTCTGGAAGAGCTCAAAATCCAACTTGTCCTATCAAGTCCCCCTCTCCTGACCCAGAGACCCTGAAATCTCTTTAAAGTCCAAGGACTCATGCCCTAACTGCTCCCTCCACCCTCCCTGACATGCACTGACCTCCCCTCCCTCCCCAGCCTGTGTGTCTCTGCAAGATGATCCTGACCCCTGCTCACAGCTTGGTGACAAAATATTGTTTTACAGTGATAAGCATCTCGTAAGACAATATTTGGAAAGTTATTATCTCAGTGTCTCTGGTTGAAGACATGGAATGATACCACCCAAAGCCCGATCTGCTATTTGCAGCCAGCAACTAGGGCAACTGGGGACAGGACATAGGAGGTATGGTGTGGGGGTGGGATGCTTGATCTTCGAGCAATTTGCCATTGATTGGACCCCACATGGCCGATAAGGTCTAATCAGAACCCCAAGGGGAAGCCATGACTCTTAGCAGTTAGAAGTACTGGCAGGGGAGGAGGGAGAATTTGAGTGGCCCAGTGTGGGTAATGAGATCGCCGAGGATGAATGAATTTCTCCGAGAGGCTGTTCATGTTTACATGGCCAGCTGCTGGGGTGGGAAGAGGCTTCTCTCAGTGGAGTGGGTTATGGTGATGTTTTTGTCCAGTGATTCTCTGTGATTGCACCAGACCCCAAGGTCTGACCTTTTCTCACCACTTCTCTGTCCAAGCAAGAACAAGCTCTATCATTCATTCCTGGCTGCCTGGAAAGCTCTTATCCCTCAGATTCTAGGGGCAGAGTTCCCCAGTGAACAATTCTTCATGCCCAGAGATGTCCTGGGCACAGTGTGACAGGTCAGTCAAGGTCCTAGATTCTGCTTTCTCAATACTAGTAGCTCCTCCTTCCAGGCAGAACAACCAGAAATGATCATTCTCAATTTTTGCCAAATGTGTGTGCCCTAAAAAAGAGCTATGTGCTCCATTCCTACCCAAGAACTCTGATTTTTTTTTCTTCTCTCCAACCCATGAGCAGATATGCATTCTGCAGGACTCAGTGAGGCACAGTTTTTGTCCATATAATGCTCACTGAAGGCCAGTAAGAGGGACTGAGGGGGCATATCCAGGATCCACAAAAATGGGGTACAAAGGCCAAATTGAGCCTATGCCTCTCAATAACTCCTGCCCTTTGCTTCTTTCATGACCTTACCCACTTCAGCCTGACCATATCCCCCATCTCTGTACAAACCCCTCACTGCTAGTTCTGTCCATTAACATAGGAGGCCACTGCAAGTAGGAAGAAAGGAGTGACAGCCATTAGGGCACTTTCCAGAAGCTACCATCTGGCCTTTGGATAAAGAGGATAGGTAAACTGTTCTCTAGATCCTTGAATTCCCTTCTCATTTTCTCCCTCCAGGAAGGGTTAACAGTCTAAAGGAGGAAAGTGTCAGCTGTGTGCAAAGCAAGTGCCTTAACCCCAGTGGTCTCTCTCTGGCCTCAGAAATCTTTATGTATTAATATAAAACAGTAAACTAATGTAAATACAAGGTGCACCCGATTTTCTGTGTAGCGTATTTTAACTTACTATTGCCAATCTGGAAAGGTGCCTGACTCCTCACTGTCCCCCTGACCATACAAAGAGTGGGCAGATGGAGAGGTCAGAACTGGAATGAATTATGTTTTAGCTAGAGAGGATAGAAAGGAAGTTTCTAATGTGATAAAGTTGACTGCTCCAAGCCATAGATTTAAAGTTGCTTTTGCTGTTTGGAACAAGTCTCTTAGCAATTCATTGGTAGAGCATGGGAGGCACATGGCTATGAAGAAAATCATGATAGTCATCCACAAACCAGAAATAAAGGGGACAGCATGGGATAAAAAGAGGAAAGAGAAAAAGAAGCTGCAGGTCTGTGGCCTTCCTACAGCATCACTGATAGCAGCCTGTATCCTTGTGGGAGTTCCTAGACAATGATTCTGGACTTGAGTACTATAGTAGGAGATCCAGAGAAGCTATTCTGTGATCTAGAAGCTGCATATCTGTGTCCCCAGCATACCCCCACCTCTTTCTTCTCTGTTATATAGTTTCTCCCTGGCAGAGAGAAAGCACACATGTTGTGTTTTTTTTTCCCTTCAGGAAACCTGCTCCTAAACTGTAGTCATAACTCCCAGTAACAACCCATTGCTGCAGTTCAGAGATCTTTTATAGCCTATTTTAGGCATTTGATTATTGCCTGACTAATAATAGGGACTCGTTTCATCAAAGAATAGACTGGAGGATATAGTGTAAATCGTAGTGTATAATTGCTCAGTGACTGCCATTGAAAATTCCTAGTTACTGGAGTAAGAGAGCTTCCCTTAGGTACGAGCAGCTATTTTTTTTTTTTATGTAATAATAATTAGGGTGTAGAAAGCAAGCAGAGAAACTCACCCAGAGAGCTCACTTACTAAAATAAGAGGAGAAAAGAGGAGAAGAGGAAGAAAGGGGTAAATCCTGAAATATCTATTAGGTCCCTTCAAGAGGCAAGGATACACTGAGCCAATACTAGCAGCACCCTGCACAGAGAGTCAGTGACATGGACTTGGGAATGGGTGGTAGGGGGTATTCACACCACAAACTTGTTTGACATAAGCAGAAAATGATGAGTTGATACATTCTGTAAATGAGAGCACTTCTCTGTTTCTTCAACTCACTGCCAGGGGGGACATATACTTTCAACACACACATACACACACACACACACACACACACACACACACACACACACACACATACACACATACACAGACCAGATAAGACCTTGAATTGAACCCCTTAAAGGTGGGTCTCTGGGCTCTCTACTTTCTGGTGCCCTCAATATTTACAGTGCAGAGGATTATGCTTAACAGAAGACCCCAGAAGACCATTATTGGCAGGTGCTGGGGGCAGCATTGGTCCAGGGTCTGGGTTCCTGCCTCTAGAAAAAGATGTTGGTGTCACTTGGAATTCACCCATGAACAATATTGTCTCCTGCCTCCCTCTCTCTGGGCCTAAAATGCAGAACAACTTGGCCTCTGACTTTTGAAGTTAGGTGTAAAAACTGCCAAACTACTTGCCTGGCTGCTTCCTCTGATAGCAGGGAAAAACCTTCTGACAGTCCTTTGTTCATTTCTAGTCTAAATAAATATGTAAAAGTGACGGCACTGAATGCTGAAAGGATGCCTGCGCTGTATTAACTGGTTTGAGTTAATTAACTCATTTCACTCTCACAGCAGCCAGAAGCTTCGAGGTTGGGTTGTGCTGCTTACTCTGCAGTTGGAAGGTGATGGTCCAGAGAGATAAGCCACAAACATGCAACCATGAGGCACAAAGCAGGGTGCTGGGCTGACTCTATGCTTACCCAGCACCATTAGGATTCACCATTAGGTGAATCATGGAACTGTATCTCTCCCAGGTCCTCTTTCTGGACCAAAACCTCTGGGCAGGTGCTGGGAATCCCAGGGAAGAAGCCCAACCACAGACCCAATAGTCCTCTGGATGCTGGCCCAGCCTCCCACATGCTCTTACTTCCAGAAACCAACAAGTATTTTCAAAATTCACCAGATCACTCCCTTAATATGGTCCTATTTTCCAAATTTGGGTCAAAGAACAGCTTTGGACTGGATACTTGTATGTGAAGGCCTTGAGCTACATACACACTTTAAAACAGGACTCAGCATTCTGGTTTAACTCCCAGCTTGTCTCCTAGTTTCTTCTGCAAAATGGGAAGAGTTTTTGCCTGAACAGATTAACTCATCCATCTAACTTGTGTTGTGTTCATCTGCTCAGCTTGTGGGTTCCCCAGGCTGGGCTGTGATGCCTCGTCTTATCTAGATAGATAGTGAGTGCTTCTCCCAGCCTTGCTGAAAGGGCACTGTCGCCCCCACTTTACTGTTCCTTGCAGCAATGGGCCACCTTTGAGTTTAGACAATGCTCTATTAATCTTTGCAGGAACCTATTTCTGAGTGGACTGATTTGTCCTTTGAGGCTTAATAACAATTGGTTGGGCCTCACATTCCATCTCTGACTGGAAATCTAACCCCTAATCCCTTGATAGATTTGCATATCTTACCCAATTGTGCTCCAAATGCTGCTCCATTTTTTCCTGCTGCTTCTGCTCTCTTGCATCCACTCTCTTACCGGCAGGCTCAGATTTAGCCAAAATATCACACCTAGTTCAATCTCAATTTCAATAATTTTCAATAAATAATTTTTTTGAAATAAAACTGTCTAGTGGCAGATTGTAATATTCCCATATAAAGAATTTATTTATTGAGAATTTACCTGGGTGCCTTGTACTTTACCTGGCAACCCTTACTAGGATTTTATTTTATATATATAAATATATATATATATCTTTATTTAAACAGCTTGATTACAAATATGATTGTAGTTGGGTTTCAGTCATGTAAGTTATTGGGAATTTAACCACTGTGAGATTTTCATTTCCTGGTACCTGCCAGCACCCTCAAAGTCTCCAACCTGAGATTGTCTCATAGCTACATAGTGGAAGCCAGGCCTTGCCTTGTGTCAGAGCCTATTGTGTTGGTGTGTGCCAACTACAGGGCAGAGTGCCACAGGCCAGCCTGCCCTCAGAACAGAGGTGTACTTTCTCACAATTGGGGTGGAGGTGCCAGGCTATGTTCAAAGCATGGGCAGGAGCCTGACTTCTGAGGTCTTTTCCTCCAAGTAGACCCTGTGCATTTAGGGAATTTCCCTTATTGTCTGTGTCTGAATCTTTCCTTCTAGTAGACTGGGTCTACCCCCATCAAACCATTTTTACCGACTCACTCTTTATAGGCCTGGATTCCAAGTAGTCATGTTGCAAGAATCTGGGGGCTAAGATTTCAACATGTGCATTAGTGGGATGCAGAATTCTAAACCTTAAGACAGTGCAGTTGGTGACTAGCACCACCAGTGTCAAGCATACCCACAAAATGCACAGTGCTAAGGCTCTTTGGTTGTCTAAGGCTGCGCTCAGCATGGGGAGGAAGTAAGGTTGTTCTGAGTAAAGGGCAAGAAACAAGGTGGCATAGTCAGAAGGAGAGAGGATTAGGGTGCCCTATGGGAAGAACCAGAAATGAGATTGTATTAAGGGAAGAGCAAGACTGAGGCCTGGAATGAGGGTCACTGCAGGAAAGAAGTTGCACTGTGGGAAGAGTTGTATGAATGAGGTTGTACAAAAATAACTAGAAATGAGGCTGCACTATGGGACATGTCAACGATGCAATGGAGCCAGAGTTGCCTGCCCTGCCCTGTAGGTGGGTAGCATGTGTCACTGCCCATGCTCTGCTCTCAGGGAATCAGCCCACGTCATGTTTGCAAGACCCTCAGGCTTCATCTAGTGGGCTTCATCTCTGCTTCCAAACCCTCAACTCACACATATACATGCTTTCCTTATTTTCCTAGTTTAGATTTTTTTCCCTTTATTCTATTTTTTTATTTTTTGATTAAAACATGATTTACAAAGTTATTCATAGCTGAGTTTTAGATGTACAATGTTCCAGCACCAGTCCCATCACCAGTGTCAGCTTCCCTCCACCACTGTTTCCTCCTTCCCCCACCTGCCCTCCTTCACAGTCAGCTTTTAAATTTGATGTACTTCGAATCCCATGTTTCCAGTGTTGTTGGCTTTGTGGCTTGGGTATATAGTGATGCCACTGCTTTATACTCCAGATGTACTTGAGGCCTTTGACCCCTGCTTTCCTTGCCCCACTTGTTCCTGCCATGAAAGTCTGTCTGGAATTCTCATCCAAGGGAGTGAATGGCACTTATTTGCCCACCTGCTTCTGGGAATCTAGAGTAAGAATAAACTTAGTTCACTAATCTTGGGCCAATCACATTACTGCTTCATCTCCATATATTCTCTCTTCCTTCCTCTTCTACTACCACTTGCCTTCCTTCTCCAGTGTACTCTGTGCCTCTCCAGTGGACCAGATACTGAGCAAGGCAGGGCTCCAACAAAGTTGGGTTCCTACCTCACCAGCTGATGGCACAGTGACCAATGCACATCATGGAACCACAGCTCACAGGCAAAAGGATCATCAGTCACCAGGGAACAGCAGTGGCTCCAAGGCAGGGAAGAGCTGCTTCACCCCAATTTCCACTGACCTATAGTTCAAGTTGGGTGTGGCACAAGGTCAGCAGCCCCAGCAAGTCCCCGACATCGCATGCAGGTGAAGGAGCTTAGCTGAATGAAGTGTTGCTGATACCAGAAGTTCCAGTTCAACAGCTGTGGCTGGAAAAGGAATTTTGATGTAGGAGACTTGGGTCAGGATTGGTCAGACTTAGGTCAGACTATGGTCAGGGTTAGAGAGGTGCAACTTTCCTTTCCATTGGTGAGGTGAAGCTGCTTTTGAGAAAAAATGCAAAGGAAAGTGAGGCTTGTGCATCTCTTTCTTATTCTTTTTCTTTTTGTCTTTTCCTTTTCTTTCCATTCCTGGCCTCCCTTTCCCTCTTCTCCCTTTCCTTCTCTTCCTGTTTCTTTCCTTTCCATCTCTTCCTGTCTCTTCATTTCCATCACTTCCTGTCTCTTCCAGTCTTTCTTTCTTTCTTTCTTTCTTTCTTTCTTTCTTTCTTTCTTTCTTTCTTTCTTTCTTTCTTTCTTTCTTTCTTTCTTTCTTTCTTTCTTTCTTTCTTTCTTTCTTTCTTTCTTTCTTTCTTTCTTTTTCTCTCTCTCTCTCTCTCTCTCTCTCTCTCTTTCTTTCTTTCTTTCTTTCTTTCTTTCTTTCTTTCTTTCTTTCTTTCTTTCTTTCTTTCTTTCTTTCTTTCTTTCTTTCTTTCTTTCTTTCTTTCTTTCTTTCTTTCTTTCTTTCTTTCTTTCTTTCTTTCTTTCTTTCCTATATGCAAGGAAAATACCTTCCCCATGATACTATTTCTCAGTATGCTCTTCTTTGAGGAAGAATTTATGGTTAGATACCTCAAGCCAGATGTCTTGAGATAACATTTTTGTTGCATAGAGAGATCTACAGCTGTGAAGTATTTGATCCAAAATATTTACGTTATAGAAATTTCATGTAAGGTTCTGGATTTCCAGTCTGTTGAATAAGAGGATTCTTGACCACATGAGATTTGCACCCCAATTTTGGAAACTGAGGGTGTGAGAGTAATCTGGCTGGGACATCTATCACACTATTGATCTCCAGGATTAAGTAGGCTGATCTCACTGGCTTGGCAGTTTCCCCCATTCTTTCTCACTGCTTCATGTGCGTCCCCTTTTGAAAGCTGAGTGCCCAGTCAAATAGAGACAAATAATTTTTTGGTTGCTGTACTTCCTTGCTAGAACCACCAAACAAGCTCTCAAAGTGAAAATGTTGGGGACTGAATATAGTTCCATAGAACATTGGCATGATTCTCTTTTTTGCCCAGCTTACTCTGGCACTCTCAACATTCCTGAGCTCCTGTGCCACCAAATTCAGTGCTTATACATCTGTCTAGGTCACGTCCTTTATTCTACATCCTCTTTACTGGGAAGATGGTGCTTTGCACTGATGTGTCCTCTTGTTGTCCCCTGAGACATACTGGACCTAGGAAACGGTAATGAAAATCTTAAGCCTTGATCTAATATTGACCCAGAACTAGTTTTTGGAAGAACAGGACAGGCATGATTGAGGCCCAAGTTCAGGCTATGTAAGTAAGTGAAATGAGTCGCCTGTGACCTTAGCATAGTACCTGGGTCTCAGCTATATCCTCATCAGCAGGACTAGGAAGAGCTTTCTGTGGAAGGCACCACATTTGCTTGGTGTGGCTGCCCTGGCTAACAGCACAGACAGTGCTTTTGCTCCTCTTGCACACAGAAGCCTGTTCTTTGAGGTCAGGCAGCTGCTATGACAGGGTGCAGTACTGGGGCTGAACCCACATGGCTCGCCCCTGTCCTTCGCTGTTACTGTGAAGATTAGCATTGGGTCTCTTAGCTATGGGGCTCTCATAGCCTTAGGCATGGTATTTCCTGGATGTCCCATCTCTTAGATGGGCATGGGCATGTGGGATGTGCTGGAGATATACCTCATGACTTCATGCCTGCATAGTGATCTTCCTGAGAGGGGCCAAGATTTATTGAGCTACAGGACCACTTGGGGACTTTTATCTCCTCCAGCTGACCACAGCCGGTCCACTAACTGCCTCTACCTCATCATCACAGGCTCATTTTGAAAAGTCTTATAGATTTTAGAAGCCATGCCACTGACTTCCAGGGTTCTGTTCCTAGAACCTGCTCCACTTCTCCAGCCATGGCCTCATAATCATCACTGAGCACTTGACTTAATGTTCTATGTTCAGGAGCTCCCTAGTTCCTCTCTTTAAATGGCTCATTCCATGACTCCCTATATAGGCACACTACACATTGGGCAGACACCACTAGTATAAGTGTGTGGGTGTCTTTCAGCTGTCAACTTCAGCAAGGTAGATAGAGTCTGAGCAGAGGGGACATCAGAAGGAAAAGTATGCTGTGTACAGGATGAGAGGGCTATGTGAGTATGTGTATGAAAACATTCTGAGTGTGTGTATGTGTGAGAGGGAACATGTGTGTAAAAATGTGTGTAGAAGTGTTAGTCTGAGTGTAAAAAATGTGTGATAGCATGATTGAGCGTGAGAATGTATGAATATGTGAGTATGTGTGTATTGTGTTAGAGTGAGAGTGCATGTGTGTGAATGTATACACAAGTATATGTGTGATTGTGTGTATTGGAACCACAAGAACAGCCCTGTGTACCTATGGATGTGCCAGGGCCCCAATCTCTTAGTTTTTCAGCAGTGATTAGAAATTCCAATAATGTTTCTGGTTCTTCTCAATTGAGTCCTCCCCAGTGGTGTGATGTCACTTTCGCAAGTACTCCCCCAGTAGTGCAGGCCTCATAATTCAGAGCTTGGACTCAGTGATTTGGTGCTGCTCGGATCTGGTAGTGTTTGAGTCACCAGGGTTATGGACAGAGTGTTTGGAGACCCTGTAGTATGGGGAATCAAACTCGGGTTTTGTGCTCTGTCCCTTTGCACTGTCTCCCTCATCCCTGTGATTCAAGTGTTTTATTGCTGGCTGCCACATCTTGTTCTCAGCTATGGAGAAAAGGAATGAACAGTGTGTGAGCCTAGGCTGCAGATGGTAGGTGCAAGCACCAAAGGTGTGTGGAGTTGAAGGAGCTGTAGTTTGCCATTGGTCCAGCCCCATGAGCACTTGGGAATCAGATCTTCTCTTTCCTTCCTCTCCAGTCTGATCTATGCCCCATTGACCACTCTGAGTTTGCTCCATGCGGTTCATGGCACGTCTTCTCATACTTCAATGATAGGAGGCACTGCATCCTCCACAGACACACAAGGTCTGGGGGGGTGACCCAGGGCACAATGGTAAGTCAACAATCAAGTTGCCTGTAGAAGGTGTTGCTAGGAGGGGTCTCCAGTCAACAAGGCAACATCAGCTTCTCCTGGTAATTCTGGTCAGGTCACTGCAGCTTGGGGTACTTGCATACTATTTGCAAATCGACAGAGTGAGTTTTGTATTTTTTTATTTTGTTTACTGTATTTTAGCATTTACTATTTTAAAATCACTTGAAAATGTGCAGTTGAATAGAAAAAAGTACATGACAAATATAACTTTTAAGAATGAAGGTAAAGAGACAAGGAAGGTAGGAAGAACAGTCCTGCTTTTTTGTTTATTTATTTATTTGTAGAGAAAGGATGAGTCCCTAACAATGGAGAGGGGAGGGTAAGAGGTTATTTCTCAGCTCACTTACAAGGGCTGGGCTTGGAGAAAAATGCACAAGATGTGGTGTGCCAGGACATTTTTGATCATGCACAGCCTTGTCCTCAGTATTGTACCAGGTTCTTCTACCCCCATATGAAGCCGAGACTAATGGTCCCTTAAGACTGTAGTGCCCCTGGGACAAGGAAAAAGAGGGAGGATAGCCACCTTCTCTAGATATAAATGTCCAAGCAAGGACGGACTCTTCCCAGGATTGCAGAGAGCAAGGAAGAGCGTTTTGCCCTGTTGTGGGTGCAAAGTTTTCCTCTTCACACTGCAGGTGGTGAACTTACTGCCCATTGTTTAACTAGAATACCTCAATTGACTTTCCCTTAGGGTCAAGTGTCACAAATATGTGAATAGTGACAATAATTCTCTCTTCCTCTATTCATTTACAAAGTTGGGCTAGACAAAGAGGCTCAATGTCTCTTCTAACTCTGGAACTTTAAAACTACAAGTTTTTTTACTTTGAGATTCTTGGTCTTATATAGTATCAACAATTTCATTCATCCTTCTGTCTAACCATCCAAACACACTGAATTCATTTACCCACCCATCTACTCATCCATCCATTTTTTTATTTTCCAGTGAGCATGAAAAGGCAAGGTACAGTAATCTGTCACTCATCCATCTATTCCCACATTCATTAATCCATTCATCTTTCCATGCATCTCTCATACCTCCATATATCATCTGTTCATTCATTATATACTTATATATTCATTATGTGCATATCATCATGTGATTACATATGTAGCAAATGAACTAGAATAAACTTAACAAGAGTCAGAAGCCTCTAGCAAACAAGCAAATGGAGTTAAATGGTGCAGACAGGTAAGATTAAGAGAGGAGCTTGTCACTGGAGACTTTAAGGGAAGAGGTGAACTGCTGAAAGAACTGGACAGAAACTTGGAGAAGTTTCAACTTGAATTGAAGCTTCTGAGGTCTGGTATTTCTCATACCTGTGATTTCCCTCTCCAAGGCTGGGCCTGAGGACAACAAGAGAAGTATTATATTTGGAGAACTTGCTTTTGCTGCTGGATCCAACGTGGTTCCCAGTCAATTCAGAGGCTGCTCAAATTTGTTCTTGGTGTTCCGCCTCTACTTTCCTTCTGCCTCTATTTTAAGAACCAGAGGCATCTTTCAAAATCTTTTTTTTTTTTTAATGAGGAGAGGGAGATAGGGATAAAAAGATGTATGATAGGGATTCTGCTCACACCACTTATCACTTTTGCTTCCTAAATAATCATTGGTCCTTTGAAAGTGCCAACCTGGAGAACTCTGGATGAGAAACCCACACGTCGAGGGTTGAACCCCTCACTGACTTGCGAATGCTCTTTCTGCTTTCCTGGCTGGGCCATAAATAACCCAGCCACCTCTAATTTGGCCTCCAATACCCTGACCAGCCATGATTTATTCACAGACCAAAACAGGCATCTCTAATTTGCTAACCAATCGCTGCAATTCTGGCCTCACCAACCAATAATTCTGCCATCTCTAATTTGCCAATAAATAATTCTGCAGCCTCAAATTTACTAACCAATAATGTGACCAATTTGCTGACCAATGGTTGTGTCACGGCATAATGGTGCCCCTAGCAGATGGTAATTTGCTAAGCAATATTCGGACCTTTCCCCCTTTAGCAATAAAGAACCTTCATGATCTTTGAATTCTGAATCCATTACTTGGCTGGAAAGGATACTGAGCTGCTGGGTTGCACAGAACCTTTCCTAAAGCTTGTGCTTTCTTTACCTTCTCTCTCAAGCTTCTGAAATTATGGTTAATATCTTAGAATGACCAATTGTTCCAGCAAGCTCATTTTGCAAATGGAGCTATTGAGACCCAGAATGAGAAAGTCACTTGCCCAAGGACACAAAGCCATGCCAGAACAAGGGACTCTGAGCAACATCAGCCTAGAAACTTGACAGTTTTTCCTAGGCACTTTGCACCAAGGACATATACTCTGCCTAGGCTGGCTGCCAAGGAACTTGGTTTGGCTTTGACCACCACTGGCTTTGGCCAATAGTGCAAGGGAGAAGGCCCTGAGCTTGCTGACTTTACCACCTAGGAAGTCCTGAGAGCTGGACAGGAAGGAGGAGTCCCTGTATCTACATAAATTCTGGCTCATTCTCAGTTCTAGGGAAAGTTGGATCTCAGCAAACACCAAAGGTCAATGCACATATTTCCTCAAAGGGTTGGCCACACAGTTTTCAGAATAAGGAAGCCCATGAAGCCAATAAAATAGAGGTCCCATCTCTTAGCACGTCCAGTGACCCATGCCTAACTGCCCAGGAATGTACAAACTTTGGGGGAAAAGATGAGAGGCCACTTTCAGGATATGCAACTGGGCCTGCCCTAGATTGCCTGAGGCCAGATTTGGTCCTGCCAAATCTTTGGGTGACTGAAACCACCTGCCCCTCCATCTGAGAAATTGGATCAGACACATTATATGCTCTCCACTCTTTTGAAGTTGATTCAAACCAATAATTGCTTGAGACTTAAGGGAGGATTTATCATGGCATCAAAACATGGCTGGACCCTCATTTTCTTCCCACCTGAGCCAGCTCAAGGCAGTGTCATCTGAAGAGGAGAGTGGATGTCAATAGAAGTGGGTGTGTGTTTTTTTTTATCTACATGTGAGAGAAGAAGGTTTCGCTTGGCAATTCCACAGTGGTACCCCATCTAGACTGGGCAAATAAGGAAATGGACAAGAAGAATATGAGGTAAAGGAAAAGAGGTGACAGAAAGAAGGGAGGAGGCAGAGGCTCTTTTGGCTGCCAGATGACCCGCCACAAAGGACCAGCCTTGTACTGATTGCAATTTGTGTACTCTTTTTGGTCTGGGACCTTCTTAGCTGCCCAAAAGTCAGAATAGAAGAAAAATAGGCAATTGAAAACAGCAAGATTCTGGTTAGATTCAGGGATGCTCTGGGTGTAACAGCATTCCAAAACACAGCAATCCAAAAGGGGCTTTTGGTAAAAATTCAAGACAGGGGACACCATAAATTGTAGGTCTCAGGGTTATTCCACTCTTGCCCATTCTGGGTGGGTACTAGTAAGGCCTGATTTGAATTCTGTCTTACTCTATCTACAGACCCTGCAAAGACACCAGCTCAGGGCAGCATGGGTTGGCACATTCTCTCATTCTCCACCTTAGACTCTTTCTTTCCCTTCACTGTCCTGTTGGTGGATTCCTCCCTAATTTTCCAGGAGTTTTGAGGGCCAGGATTTAGGGCTGGTCACTGCTCCTCCAGGGTTCCTATACATGCCGGTGGATGTTGGCTCAGAGCAGTGCTTCTCAAATAGTGGGACACGCCCCCCCGGGGGCGGGGGGAGCGAGGCTTCATAAAGGGAAGTGCCTTTGACCTTAGCAAACACTGTCATTACAAGCTAAGCCCCGTGTTTATGTCTCTGTATGTCTTTGGAGCTGAGAGTTTCTGTGTCCTGCTTCAAACCTCGCTTTGAAAACCTATGCATTGCAAAACATGCTCATTGTAGCCATTAATCCAGACATCACCTCTGATTAAAAAAATCAGCTCAATTATTTTATATATTTTTGTTTTGCAGTTAAAGTTTTTTTTTTAAATAAAGATACTATTTACAGTCATGTGGGGGGGGGCGCAAAAATGTTTTCTTCTTCCTAGGAGGGCATGACAGAAAATAATTGAGAAGCACTGGCTCAGAGCAAGAATGTTGTTTGGTGAATCTCTAGTCAGCATGGAACCTCAAATCTATTGTAAGGACATTTTCTCATAGGAAATGGCCTCCTGAAGCACGCTGCTGGATGAAGGCATACATTTATGCAGCAGGTGAATGATGAGACTAGGATGAAGGTAGGGTGGGAAGGCAGAATGGCCAAGCAAGGTTACCTATGTTGCCCAATGACTGAATAAGATCCTCAGGGCCTCTTGGGGAGCCCTAAGCCTCCTGGTAGGGCTCAGGGGACCATAGAGTAGCAAGGAGTGAATCCAGCTAGCCTGCATGCAGAGCACACACTCAGCCCACTGAGCTCTCTCCAGTTCTCTTCCTCCATTTATAAAAAGCCCTTCCAATAGAAGATTCTGCTCCTTTATACACCATGGCTAGAACTACTGTCATATGGGGGGGCACATGGATAGTGTCCCCCTGTGCATTTGAGTTGTATTTTTCATCAGCTCTAGAGCCCTTGAACATGCCTGCAGGTCACTGTTATAGTCCTTCTTCAGTATAAGTATGGGTAAATACCAAAGTGTGCCCAGCAAGACGAACACTGAAACTATGCCCAGCTTCAGCCCTGTTAAGACCCCAACCCAGATGACCACCCACTCTCCCATTCAAACCATTTCTGACTTCTCTGGGAGAGCAAGGAGCAGCACAATGGTAAGAGGGAAAACAATGGAAAAAAATAATAGCTGCCAGTCTTACTGGACACTCAGCTCATGTCCCTGATTCCCACAGAAACAGCCTGGCGCCTGAGGTCATGTTATTGTGCCCTTTAAGATAAGAAAGTGAAGGTGCAAGGTCCCACCAGAAACCCAGGATGTGTGTTTCAGGATGATGCTCCTAAACTTCGCTTCCTGCAATTCTTGAAATTGATATTTATGTTTTCTGGAGACACATTTATACATATACACATGCAATATATTTCTGTACATCATATGTAGATATACACACAATTTATCTACTCTAGACTGTGTCTAAAATCTATGTACATATTGTACCTGGAGATAATGTCTGTTCAACATGTTGTCATATACAATTACTTGTATTCACATTTATTGCCTTTAAAAGTTCATTTGACTATTTTTATTTTTGGATCAGCACTTCTGACAGTGCTCAGGGAATACTCCTGACTCTGTGCTCAAGTTTTACTCCTGGAAGATTTGGGAGATTATATGGGGTTACAGGGATCAAATCTGGTTGGTCATGAGCAAGGCAAATACTATCTTGCCTTTTTACTTTTTAAATTAGGAAAGAATTCAAGTTGAAATTTGGCTGAATAGCAGGGGATGGGTTAGGCTGGCATTCTAATCCTACAAAGTAGATTTGTAGCTGGTGGATCACTGTGCCCCACACTCCTATACCAGCACCATGGCTACAGAATATGAAAAGGTAGAAAGGAGAGGTGTGTGACCCAAGGTTAGCCAGGAGGAAGGCTTTAGGGAAACATAGCATAAACTAGTAACCAGTGCCATAGTGCACAGACCACAAATGGAATTTATTGGTAGGTTGGGCCAGGAGCAGAGGAACTCAGATGGTCTGTGAGCATGAGCTTCATATAATGGAGAATGCTAAGCAGTCTTAGCTTTGCCATGTGAGAATATAGGTAACCTGGCTCTTTCCATTTCTCAATACAAAGTCAAAGTTGGCTGGATTGAAGAGATAGTACAGCAAGTAGGACCCTTGTTTTGCATGTGGCCAATCAAGGTTTGATCCCCAACATCAAATGGTCAATCATCTACTTTACTTATTACCCCAAAATTCTTTTGTTGTTTTTGTTGTTGTTATTATTATTGTTGGAAAACATATTTTTGAGCCAAATTGCCCATCTTTTAATTTGTGTCATGCCTACCTTTAAATTTGTCTGTGTGTGTGAGAGAGATGCTAGGTAAACCAAACCCCCTACCGTACTTCACTCTCTGGGAAAAAGTTCTTGACCACTGCAGAAAGGAACAGTGCCCTAAAGTTTCTAATTCAACCATCACACTAGAGTGATCCCTTGAATACTCTAGTCTTCTAGGTCTGCCTAGGAAACAATCTAGGAAGTGCAGGGGCCATAGTTTGCCATAGGGCTGTGTCATGTATCACTTGCATAGGTGGCTGGAGTTCGTGACTGAGTTTGGATCTGTTTGACCTGATGTATGCTAGTCACTATGTTTGGAGTCAGGCACACAATAGATGCAGGATGGACATCAGCCAGAGGAAAGAAGTGAGAAAAGGTCTGGGAGGGATTCTGACAAATAAATCTGCCAGCCAAGTTCTTCTCTTGCGGGCAGCCCTGCTCCTCTCACCCCAAGTCCTCTGCCTGGAGCTCAGAATGACTGGACTCCAGTCCTAGGCTTCATTTCTTCACTCTCAGGCAGGATGATGGGGATGGGGAGCCCTGCGACCTCCACACCATAGTCTGGGGGAGAACAAAGCAGATCTGACAGAGGTTAAGGAGGAGAGAGACAGACAGACGAGCAGAGGGGAGAAAAGAGAGCAAGAAAAATTGTCCCATGCCAACAACGGTCAAAATGCGTTATTAGGGTGTCCAGGAAATTATAGCTTATGTCCATTAGTTCTTTCAGGGTTAATATTGATGCAGATATTATTTCTATCCACGGCCCCATTTATTTGAAATATTATGACTGGGAGTAGCTGCTGCCGTGAATCAAATCAATTGATGGAGTAGTTAGCTGTGCCACCAGGGCGGCCTGCCCGCCCCCTCCCCCTGCCGTGCACATGAAATATTATGGAGATGGTTCCTTAAAGTGAGCACTTTATCATCATTTGTCTGCAGGCCCCCGCTAGGACCGCCTTGCCCGGCTTCCCGTTGGGCGCAAGGAGCTGTCATAACTCAATCAGGCGGCTAACGTGCTCCGCACCTCCAGCCGCCAAGTCGGGCAGCCCGCTGACAGCCCGGTCCCGGCTGGCCCATGGCTGGCCACGTGCAGGGGAGAGATATTTTTGGAGGTGGAAATGGGAGGCCTGTATTCTGGTGCCACTTACCATTCTCCAAACACAATCCATCATTTCCCACCACCCCGCTTTGGGACAGGCTGTTTTCTCAACCCGGAATCCCTCCTCCCCTAGCTCGGCCAGCATGCTGGAGGGACTTATAACAGGCCTGATGTAGAGCTGGGGCCTGCTGCAGGAAGGGGGTCCAGTCTGATCTCTAGGTTCCAACTGCCTCCTGAGACAGCATCATTTAGGTGTCACCTAATACTGCTATGAATGCTATTGAGTCCTAGGAGGACTCAGGTCATCTATGTGGTGCTTCATGCTGGCCATTGGCACAGTTTTCCTGGGAAAAGGCTCAATAGCAAATGTTTGAGGCTCAGTGACCTTTGGAGTCCTGTTGCAGTCACTCCGCATTGTCATCCTGAGATGACAGAGACACGCAGGCTGGGGAGGAGAAGCTGCGCTCTCTCTCTGCTCTGGCCTCCTCAGGTCTCTGCTGAGATGTCTCCTGCAGGACATTTTCATGATGGCTGCAGAGAAAACACAATGCCAGCCTTTCTAAGCCCATTTTTTTGGTTTGTGCTTCTTCCTAATTCTTACTTATCTTTGCTTTGTGATACCACTACATCACACATACACATTTGCTCATGTGCGCGCGCGCGCGCGCACACACACACACACACACACACACACACACACACACACACACACATCTGTATTAGAATGTCAGCTTCATGAAACCTGCCCTGCTATGCTCTTGTCCGATGCATTTGCCTACTATATTGCCTGTTATGAGAGACACACGTGGCACAGAGGGTCATCCAACAGCAGAGTTTGTCCAAGCTCATCCCACTGGTATATATTCTCGAGCTCATGTTAAATCCCTGCTGAAGTTTCATGTATTGTTTTCAGTTGATTTACCACATACTTCTTGGGGCCTTGTGGGGTTGGGCCAGGTCAGTAACTGACTGGCAGGTGGTTGGCAAGTGTGAAGTTGGCAATTGAATCCAATCCTTCCCTTCTCTCTCTGAGGCAGTTGCTCAGCTGAGGTGCCTGCACACTTGGCTTTGGTGCTCAAGAGAAGTCACCCCCTTTTTGTGTGGTTCCCCCCCCTAAGTCACAGAGAGGCTTAAACATATGCTTTTTGGAGCCACAGTCTTGGCCTTGGTGTGGGCACATCCATGTGACTGTGGCTTGCAGGTGGCCACAACTTAGCTCGCAGTGCTCACCACAGACAGTTTCAGGGGGCTGGAAATCACTTGTAGCGTGGGTAATCACAGACAGAGATTGGCACACACTCAGACAGACTTAGACAGAGATTGGAACATCAGGCACACATGACAGAACTGCTGGGATAGCTCCTGACACATATGGAAGCCCTAGGATGGAACTCTTGACTCTCACATTCACAAGGCCAGCTTTTTGATGGCAAAGCCATCTCAAGCCCCTCACAAGTCTATTTCTTGCCACATTGGCATCCTGATATTCTCGGTGTCCTATGTCCTATACGTAGCATGGCCGAGGGCCTGGGGTCTGAGAACATACTTTACCCCAAAGTGTTACAGCTTTTGACTTGTGAGCTGGATGAAGTCCCCATGTCCATGATCATACCTAGGCTCTACAAAGATTCCTGAAGGATTTACCATTCTTTCTCCCACCCTTCACTCCAGTCTCACACTGTACCCCTCTCTGGAAAAAAGGGTCAAACCCTTGCCCTGGCTGAATCACCTTCCCCAGCTCTCTGGTTCTAATTCTTTGCATCCTTTTACAGACTGAAAAAATCCAGACATGAACACATGCTGGGGCCTGACTTTGGTGGTGGTGGAAGCCAAAGATGAACCATTCTGTTCTGGGCTGTGTGAGCTAGGGGAAGGGAAGGAGAGAGCAGGAGGAGAGTAGAGCCCAGATTGCTCCATTCTTTCCCTGTCATCCCACCTCTTGGGGGTGCTGAAGGCCTCCAGCCACCTTTTCCATTGGAAGGCAGCTACCCAGCAGATAACCCAGAATTTGACCCACTGAACCCTGAGATGCTTGAAGAACACAATCATTAATTTTCTGTGTAATTTGGCTAAGAGCAAAGACCCAATGTTTAGCCAAACTCCAACTGTGCCCTCAGTTGCCCTGTCAGTTTCAGACAAGCTGGCTGTAATTATGGCTGCCAATTCTCCAAAATGCATAATTTCTAAAGAAACATTATACATATAATATATGCTCCCCCAATATTAATAGCTATCCTAATGGTCTCTGTCTCAGGAAACATTTATGCCTCAAGGTTTTCTCTTCATTTAATGAGGGCCAAGACGCAGAGAGAGCTGGAACTTTCCCTGTACTGCACAGCAAATTGAAAACTGAGTCTGGAGCATTCACAGAGCCTCTCTGATGAAACCCTCACCTTTAGAGTCCACACTCCACAGTTGCAAGCTTCTGAGTCAAATGGAAGACAGAGATCATCAGCATCCTGATGAAAATCTCCTTCCCAAGAGGTGCAGGTGGGCGGGTGATCAGAAATCAAAAATTCAGTGTGAAAATACAGAAATCTAGCTGCAGCGCCAATTTTCCATCACACTTAGCAATTCCATTTGATGTGATAGTTTGCTAATAAAACATGAGCATTACGGTAACATAATATTTTAAGTATCCATTAACTAATACGTAAATATAATGGAACCTTATGGAAATATACTTAAGCTGTCACCAACACCCCTAATGTAATATGCATGATTTCCAAGGCTATTTATAACTCCTGGGTTCACTCTCTCACCAGTGACTTCATTGGCTCCCTCAAAAGAGGATCTTGTTTTCTCTCCCCAGCCCCTGTCTCATGCACTCACCACCTTGACCCCTCTCCCCATGGTTCTGCATGAATCTGGCTCTCACCCATTTGCCCCACAAGTGCCTGTACCTTTGCACAGAGAATGTCTTCTATTGATATGCCCCATGGTGACCAGAGTTGTCAAAGAAAAAGGGCAAGTGGGTGTGATGAAGTAAAGTAAAGGAAGCTACTCAGAGGAAGTGGTGCTGGGACAGAGGCTAGAGAGTGGACAGAAGCTGGCTGGGCAATACAGGGCAGAGAAGAGATAGAGTAAACGTGAGGCCAGAACAGGGATGCAGCAGCCATTCCAGGCCTTGCTACTGAGGGCTGAGCCACATCAGGCAACAGTCTAAAGTGCTGTTCTTACTTTAACTCAGAGACTGGCCTTTGTTCAAACCACCTTCTCCCCAACCACTTTCCCCCCAACCTTCTTTCACAACTTTCCAGGCACTCACCAAGGTCCTGCAGTGCTATCAGTCCTGACAGAACCCCACCCCACCCCCAGCCAGCAGTCCACTATACACTGCTCTGCCTCCAGATATGAGAATTAGGTAGCATGAGCACCCACACTTAAAACTGGTTTTTATTGACTCATTGTGAATGACAGTTATAGTTATTCATAATTGAGTTTCAGGCATACAGTAGTTCAACACCAATTCTTTTATCAGTGTTTATTTCCCTTCACCAATGCCCCTGATTCCCTCTTGATTCTGTTGGCCTCTATGGCAGGTACTACTCCCACCCCCACTTTTAGGCACTGTGGGTTTTTGTTTGTTTGTTTGTTTTGGGTCACACTCAGTGATATTCAGTGATTATTCCTGGCTATGCCCTCAGAAATCACTCCTGGCTTGGGGACCATATGGGACCCTGGGTATCAAACTGAGGTTCATCCTGGGTTAGCTGTGTGCAAGGCAAATGCCCTACCCACTGCACTATCGCTCGGGCCCCTAGGCACTGTAATTTTAAACACTGCTACAAGGTACCATGATCATGCTTGTCATTTTATTTCCTTCCAGCACTCAATCCAGAGTGAATACTTCCTTTTGTCATTTCTTAACTTATCCTGCTTCCCAAACTCAGAATCACCTAAACTTCTTTTATAATTTTTATGTTTTTATTATGCCACACTAGCAATGCTCAGGTGTTATTGCTGGTTATGTACTCAGGATTCACTCCTAGTAATGCTTGGGAGAACATAAAGGATAATGGGATCAAGACCTGGGGGAATTGCATGCAAGATAAATGCCCTATCCACTGTACTATTGCTTCAGCCAAACAGAAGCACCCACACTTCTCTCTGACTTGGCTACAAAGGTTCGGGCATTCCCACCACCTCTAGTTTGTGTCTTTGTGAAGTGGTCAGCAGAACTCAGAAATTCTCCACTAAACATTCTAGTTCCAAGGAGAATGCTCAAAAGAAGCCACCTGGCAGAGGAAAGGCTTGGGGTGAGGGTGGGGCAGATGGGCCCGAAGCCTCCAGGTACACCTTGAGAGGTCCTTTGTGGGAAACTAAAGTGAGTTCAGAGAGGGTTAGAGAGTTAACCCTGTTCTCCACAGGTCTGTGGGTAAGGCTGAGCTTCAACCCCTGATCTAGAGGTTCCACACTCTTCTTCATTTCTTCATTAACATTAGTCCAATTGTGCAAGCAGGTATTAGAAGCTCTGTAGCAGGAGCCAGGGACAGAGACCCAAGAGAATGTTTGTGACAGGCCTTCCCACAGGATCCCACGTCCTGGGGGTGCCAGGGGTCATGACAGCTGTGGGGTTTTGTTCTGAGACATGGAGAAAAGTAATCCGAACCCTAGACTCCACTCAGGTCTCTTTTTGGGTCATTGTTATTCTTTCTTGTGAGCCTAAATTTGGGATGTTTGGCTTCAAGTACCTTCCAGGAAAGCTTATTATACTGGCCTCTATCCTACAGTCCCAAGTCTCCCTGAAACCAGTAACTTACCCATGCTGGTTCTGAGCTCTGACATTAGCAAATATGCAAATGCAAGGCAGAAAACTGCCTTATTTAGTAAGGGGGTGTCACAGCTCTCAGAGTTTGGGGCTCCCCACATAGACTCTGAGATTGGGATTAGACTGCAAGTAGTTTATTTAAGAAGTGAGTTGGGCTATGCAGGAGCAGAGAGGCAGCAAATTGGGGTGTATTAAATTGCCATGAAGGTACCAAAAGTACAATAGCTCTGGAACTCAAGAAAACAGGTCAAAAGTACCTGCCTAGAATGACCCCTATCAAAAAGTCAAGAATCAGGGGACATATCACCAAATCTCCTGAGTCAAAGAGGCCAGAGCAGTGGTAGGGTGTTTGCCTTGCATACAGCTGACCTAGCATGAATCACTCTTCGATCCCTCAGCATCCCATATGGTCCCCCAAGCCAGGAGCAATTTCTAAGTGAATAGTTAGGAGTAACCCCTGAGTGTCACTGGGTATGGCCCCCAAAACAAAAACAAACGAAAAAAGGAGAAAAGTGTCCCCCTCTGCCTCCTGCTCTTTACCAGTGCCCAGCACCCCCAGTCTGCCTGCCAGCACTCAGCTAGAGTAGATTTTCCACATGTCCAAGACACTTTCTCAAGCAATGTGATTATATACTTGTAGCCAGAGGTAGGTTTGGGCAAGATAAGATGGTCAGACCCATGGGAATGGGCAGAATTTAGATACCAACAACTGTCATAAAGCAACACTTTTAAGAAGCTCCATGAGTTTAGGTTCTTGAAGGGATTATTTGAAGGATGTAAGGAAGAAATTGTGTATTATCTATCTCAATTGACAATTGAATCCATTGTGGTTCCTAAAGAAACCTGAATTCCACCTTCCCTTGTGTGGAAGTGCTTTCTCCTTTCCTTTCAGCTTCTTTGCTCTATTGGTCATGGTTCACCTTTCCCTAGAACTCTTCCTCTTGATGGCAGTTTGTCCTCTTGCGTCTAGAATCTTAGATTGCTGTGAGTTCAGGATGTGTGGACCTGATTGTTACTGCAACAAAATTGAATTTATTCTGATGGATCCAGATATATGAAAAGTGAGGGCCCAGAGAGATAGCACAGCGGCGTTTGCCTTGCAAGCAGCCGATCCAGGACCAAAGGTGGTTGGTTCGAATCCCGGTGTCCCATATGGTCCCCTATACCTGCCAGGAGCTATTTCTGAGCAGACAGCCAGAAGTAACCCCTGAGCACCGCTGGGTGTGGCCCAAAAAAAACAAACAAAAAAAAAAAAAAAACAAACACAGATATATGAAAAGTGGTCTTATTTCAAAATGAAAGCAATTTAGGAAAGCCATACAAGGACCAGTAGATAGTAGGTGGAGGATTAGTTACAAATTACTGATATGTGGACCAAGCACCAGCTTGCGCTAATAGCTTGATGCATTATGGAGGGAGTCTATTTACAAAAGAGAGTGATGACTTGATTTGATAATTGTACTGAAAAGAGGTGAAAGGTAGAGATACCTTTGTCAGCCTCCTCAGTCTCTGGGACACACATTGAGCTTGTGGATTCTCAATGAGGCTGACTAGAGTGGATGTGATCATAGGAACTCCTGTCTCCCCAGTAAATCTGTTAAAGTTTTGGCTGATTCATGTATGATACAATTTGCAAAAATGTAAAAAATCAGTATTTTTTGTCAAAGCTAGACTCTTGGTTGTAGGAACCACTTTTGCATGATATGACATTAGGAAATGATAAATCTGTTCATTTCTGTACAATATCTTACCAGTAACACGGTAGCATGAGTCAGTCTCGTTGCTGTCAAATTTTTTGTGTGTATCCCCAGGTATTTGGCAACTCCTTTTGCCTTGGGTTCATTCTTGGCAAGTGCTAGACAATCTTTTTGTATATCTCAGTAATACAAAGCAACACAACTTCATCTCTTTGGAATATCTTCTGGTATTAAACCCCACAATACACTTTGCAAGAAAATAAAGTTGCTGTGGCAACTAAGGCACATAAGCATTTGCCTCACTAATCATGGATACATGCCTGCTGCTCTTTCTGATTACAGAATAACTTTTTATTTCATTGCTGAATCACCATTAAATCTTCTTGAAGATGTGTATAATGGCAATTACTTTTGGCTTGAGGGGTATGACAATCCAGAGAACTTCATTGAAATGGCAGCAATGGGAACAGCAGTGACCAAGCTAACCCAGGTAATGACAACACTAGGCCAATGGTTGGAGATATCATCATCATATGTGAGAATGGATGTGATTTCAGAATGTGAAATCTGGTGGATTATTACTGTGTTTATGGTGGCACAAAGCTGTATGTGAATGAATAATGTAGTGGGGGAGGAAATTGGATCCATCAAAGGCCTCTCTGGTGGACTTGTGGGGTTTGGAGGAAAATGGCTCTAAGCAGGAGAGACTCCACTAGTCTTCCTCTTGACCTCCAGAGAATTAGAATACTGCATATCTTTTAGTCCAACCAGTGGAGATTGAGCACCTACTATATACAATATACATGTGAAGAAAGAAGATTAGGCATGAGATGGCCCCTGACTTTCTGGGGCAGACAGACATGAGTGCAAAGGCTCCTACTAGACAGTGCTGTCAATATTCCAACCAGCAACTAGGTAAGGGCCTAAGTAACATCTGTTTCTACCTGGAGGAGGTGAGAAATGTCATGTGAACTTTTAAATAGAATATGAGTGGGGGATGATGAGGAAAGGTGGTGTTAGACAAGTGGCAGAAGGTTTAACTGGGGACTATTAGCTACCTGCTTCAAAGATCTGTGACTAGGTCTGGACTCAGCTCTGGAGTTCATGCAGGCTCTCATTTTTTCCTGGGCTGCAGGTTCCTCACACACTTGCATTCATCAGACATTTGCATGCCTGCTAGAGGATGAGAGAGCAAGTGACCAAGTCATTCCTTGACAGAGTCACCTGCAATATTTGCAATATTTGCAATATATATGCTAAATAAATCCCTCCCCTCTGCAGGAGTATCACCAGCTGCCACAGATACAAAAACAGGCTTAGCAGAGCTCAGCCCAGCTGGGAACATCCCAGGAAACCCACAAAACTATTATAAGAAATGATAAATATTTGTTACTGTAAGCCGCTAAGTTTTGAGGTATCTGTTTACATCACATGAGCTAATGAGAGGGAATCATCATACACAGGAATAGGCAGATGCATGCCAGGCATGGCCTATGCTTATTTACATGCCAGAGCACAGAAAGGTAAACTCACACATGCTTTCACAATCCCACACATGGGCACACAATGTGAAAGCATAAACAACAGGCATACAAGAGCTCTGGACTCTAGTACATGATGCCTGCAAGTGTACCTACATGTAAATCCTTTTTTTTTAGTTTTTGTTGTTGTTGTTGTTGTTTTTAGTTTTTTGGGGGGTCACACCCAGCAGTGCTCAGGGGTTACTCCTGGCTCTATGCTCAGAAATTGCTCCTGGCAGGCTCAGGGGACCATATGGGATGCTGGGATTTGAACCACCGACCTTCTGCATGCAAGGCAAACACTTTACCTCCATGCTATCTCTCAGGCCCCCTACATGTAAATCTTAATGCTTGCTCATTTCAATGTGAGCCTCTCAGGACTCTGCCCACATGGCATAGACAAGCCCCTGCCACTCTTACTGGAACCAAATTAGCAAAAAAAGTACCAACCAGGCTCTCCAGACATTTTGAGGCCCCACTGCAGAGTCAAGAGTTTTAAAATGTTCTAGGAACAAGTAGCTAAACCACTGACAGGTTGGATGCAAATGTCAAATCCTTCTAAGGGCATTCTGGAAGCACAGCTTTCCATTTTGCCTCTCATTTCCAGTTTTTAAGCCTTGGTTCTCAGTATGGGCCCTGCCAATAGGTCATTTGCCCCACTCCACTCTACTCTCTCCTCTGACCCAAACAGTTCCTGCACTCTGATCCAGAGAGCAGAGGGTCACAGCAGACTTTGCTGCCAAATGAGTGGGCATCCACAGAGCTTGAGTTGGGCAGGGGCATGAGGATAGGTTGTGCACCCTGGGGGCAATGCCACCTGAAGAAACAGGGCAGCAGGCATTTGAAGCTCTAGGGGCCTATCAGTGACCCTCTCTCTTAAAGATTCTTTTATGGCTGCACAGCTTGGATTTTGTCATTCCACATATTTTCAGATTCTTCTACATCTCTGGGCCTCTTGTTTTTCTACCACTTCCACCTCAGTAAGGACACTATAGATGCTTGTACTGGGTGTGGAGGATAGTGACCTCTGATCTGTACCCTTGTACCCACCCTGCCTCTCCAATCCTGTTGACTCCATTAATGGGACCTACCTCAAAGGCAGTACTGGTCTCCTGATCAAAGTTCCATCAGTGACCCAAGGATGAAGCAGTCTCTGAACATGATCTCCAAAGTCCCTGACATCCTAAGCCTGACCATATAACCTCCAGTTCTCTCCACTTTGCCCCAACCATCCTTCTCCATACAACTTGGGTGATGAGATCCTGGGCCTTATATCTCTAGACTGCTGTTCCTCTGTTTTTCTGGCCTGGATCTTCCTTCCGAACTCTCAACTCTCTTCCGATCTCTCTTCTGCATGGCAAACTCTGCTCTCACATGGCCAAAATGGCTCTTTTTCTTCAAGTTTTCTCTAAATTTCAGAGTTGGGTACATCAGCTTCCTCTATACTACGTTCTGCCTTTTGCTGACTATGAAACTCTCCTGACCTTCTTTTCTTTGTGTGGTCTCCTTACTACCAGTTATCCTCCTAGTATCATGCCATGATTCCCCAGCTGTGAGATTCTTATCTGTGGTCCCTAGGAAAACCTGGAGGTCCATGGAGGGCCATATAGTTCTCAGTTGATAAATGTTAATATACATTTTGTCTAGAACTTACCAAAAGTGTGGTGAGTTTTTGTGTAGTTTCACCTATGTATAGAACATGAGCTCTTTTTTAGGGCATGGGTTTCAATCTATATTTTTTCCTCAAATACCTTAGCATGTAGTAGGTCCAGAAGACACTAAGACTTCTGAAGAAAGGGAGAAAGAGAGAAAGGAAGCCAAAAGTGGGTATATGTGTCCTTGGGCCACCCTGGGGTTGATGAAGGTGGGAATACCTCTTTTCTCCCCCTTCAAAGAAGGATGATGCATGTGGAAGAGCTTTGGGGTTCTAGCATCCTGCCCCCTGACTCTAGTTCTTTCCTTCATGCTCCAGCAGGAGGGGATGGCTTGCCTTGAGCCTGCTGGGCCTACATGTGATCTTCCTTGTGCCTGTGGCCTCCATTCAGCAAATACTTACTTCTCTGCATGCCTCACCCTTTGTGTTCAGCTGGCAGGGCCAGGTCACAGGTATAATGGCAGAGTCACACAGAAGAGGGATTTAGATCCTGATGAAAGGTCAGTTAAGAGGGGGACACTGGAGGAGTAAAGGTCTGAACTATTGCATTTCTTGTGTCCTTCAGCCTAGCCAGGAGCACCCAGTGAGTGAAGAGTGATGGCCAAAGCAATTCTTTGGCTGAAATGGTATCTCTTTGCAGCAACAAGCCAAATAACCCCAAGATAAGTGAGGAGTTAAAGGTGTCCTGCAGCTGGGGCAGGGACTGGGCTAAAATGGTTTTCTTGTGCCTGGTGTGGTGTAAAAGGCCACTACCCAGATGGGATTTGATTTCAGCAGGCTAGAGTTGGACCAAGCTGAGACTGAAACTGTTCTAGTCAGAGGCAACAGAGAGAATACCAAGAATCAACTTTTAAGAACCAGCTGAGTGAGAGTTGCAACCTCAATTTCTCTCTCCTCATCCATCTGTGAACCTTGAAGCAAGGCTAAGCTGAAGCCAGTTGTCCAGAAAGTCAGAGAGATGGTTGGCCTATGCTGTTGGTCTTCTGTGGCATAGCTTTGAAACCAGCCTGGCTGGCTTTTTTTTTTCCTGGTTACCCACTGCTCAGGAACAGACCCCAAACAATTATCCTAGACCAGGGGTCTCAAACTCGTGGCCCGCAGGCCATTTGTGGCCCTGCCCTAGAGGAATCTTTTTTTTTGTTTTGTTTTGTTTTAGTTGTTTGGGCCACACACCCCAATGTTCAAGGCTTACTACTGACTTTGCACTCAAGGATCCCCCTGACTTTGCCTCCTGCGCCCCCCAGGTAAATTGAGTTTGAGACCCCTGTCCTAGACCTTTGGCAACGGTTCTCTCAAATAGCAATTATTCATTCCTTATCCTCCACCCTGATTGAGAGGGTGCCTAGCTCCTGGGAATGGGTAAGGGTACAAGGGGCCCCTCACTTGCACCTCCTGAGTCCTTGATCCTAGACAGTGGTGAGACCAAGTCAGCAAGTGGGCCAGAGACCTCCAACAGAGGGAGAGATCAGGGCTTCTAACCCACCTTTCTTGCCTGGGGATTTTCTGACTTGGAGGCTCAGAAGTCCAGGGGTTCATCTGAGGGAATGGCAGGAGAGCAGGGCAGCGCCTCACTATCCGGCCTTGGGAGTCACCTGGTGTCCTTTCTTCTGTGCCTCTGCAGCCAAAATAGTCACCACATCAGCCCTCATTCTGATCTAACAAAACATCCATTAATCAATAATTCACTTACGTTGATTGAATTGCCATGGATTACAGAGTTATTCATCATTGAGCTTCCAGTATATGCTATTCCAAGACCAATCACTTCATCAGTGCTACTTCCCCCCCACCCATGTCCCCAGTTTTTCTCCCACCCCATTTTCCATTTCTCTTAGTTTTTAATCCCTCTTTTTTAGAAGCCTTTATACTTCGCATCTTGATGAGAGAGAATCAAAGTTTGATAGTGTGAGAGATAAGAGATTTTAAGGATATTGTTTTATTTTCTTCTTTAGGTTTGGTTACAACCAGAAGCCAAGGTCTAGAATTAAGAAAATAAGTGTTGTTTGTTCTGGGAAAGGAAGACTAGAGTTTTCCCTGAGGCAGTGCTGATGAATTTGAGGGGCTGGACAAATGGCCTAGATCATGAGCTCTATAGACACAGTGCTGATCAAGAGGAGGCAAGAGGAGAGATTGCCACAACAAAGGGGCATGAACTGGGAGCTGGAAGCACCCATGGAAGGCATTCTACCTTCTCAAACAAAGACTCAAACTGGGCATGGGTTAAAGTAGGATGTGGTGAGTGATGTCAGGAACCAGGGTCAGGATGTGAGAGGAAGACCTGGCTTTTGAGAGAGACCAGGAGTTTTCCTTTGGCATTTGAAGTGAAAGAAAGGTAATGGAGACCTGTAGGAAAATGTCTGGAGCAGGGAGGACTTCAGGCCTAGTGTAAGACTGTGTGTTGGTATGGACAAAGCAGGTGGAAGGACTGCCAGTAGGCCGAGAGGTGCTACAAGTTTGTCTCTCCTCCACCACACTCTGCTGGGGAGCAAAGCTTGGCTGGGAGTATTTGTGCTCCCAAAAAGTGAGACAGAAGAAACAGGTTCCCTGTGGCCCTAAGAGACTAGAAAAGCCCTTAGTAGAAGACAAGGCAGTACTGTCTGCCCAATGCCTCCTTCCAGCCTCCTCCTCCTCACATCCTGACCCTGTCAGACAGCCCCAAAGTTCTATGTATGAAGCAAGGCTACATGGGAGAATGGAGGCAATTGGCCCATGAGCACTTCCAAGAGCTGAGGCCAAGCCTGTTGTCTGAGCTTCTGCCACTAAAGTCACACAGGAAAGTTCCAGACCTTCCCCACCCAGTTTTTACTAGCAGAGGCCTGGATAAGGAAGTGCTTCCCCAGCGTTGGCGCCAGCTGTCAGTTGGCAAAATTAAATGCCCAGAGGTCAGCTCAAGCCCTGCCGCCCTAAGTTCTGACCAAGAATAGTGGGAGGAGGCAGATGGCCAAGGGCCTTCAAGACTGTGTCCATGAAGCAGACACCTTCACCCCTGCAAAGGCTAGGCGGCCAGGCTGGCGGGCGGAAGCTGGAGCAGGATGGATGGCCATGTCCGCCAGTCCCGCCACTCCTGTGCCAAGCTGGCTGAGGCTGCGCCGTTGGCAGTACTGGCGCCTGCGGGTCCTCATAGGGACCTTGCGGCAGGCTGGTCTCCTTGCAGACCCTGAGTCTGAGGGTGGAGGGGAGACATTGCTGTGGTTTTGCGGCCAAAAAGGGAACATACTTAGGATATTTAGGGGATGGACAGGGAGTTGCCATGCTCCTCCTGCCCCCTAGTCTTCGCCTGCCAGCGCTCAGCCACTGGAACATGCCATTTGAAAAATGTCTTCATTTTCTCTCAGTCCTTGGCCACGTTCCTGCCACCCTCATTGAGAGCGGGAAGAGGGGGCAGGGGAGGGAAGGTGAGGGTCACCGAGGGGAGAAAGCGAATTTGAACACTGGTTCCTGAGAGCTCTATGTGCAAAGAAAAGATCCTGACAGATCGGTGGCCTCACACCCATTGCCCCCCCCCCCCCTACAACCCACAGAAGTCACATTTCACCTGGCTCAAGGCCCAGGGAGAGGACACCTGGAACCAGGGGCCTACCAAGTGTCTACCCAAAGCCTGGAGCCTGGCTCCAAGGACTGCGGTACAAGAGCCGAATTCAGTTGGACACCTCGCCTGCCAACAGCAATGCTCTCCTGTCCGCCTTTATTTTTATAGATCCTGGCTTAACTGTCCAGCCTCTGCACACCCTGGCTTGCCTGACTTATTTTATTTTTAATTTTTAAACCTCTTGATTTATGGCTTAGAGTCTCTAACTATATCCATAAATCAGGGGTGGGAAAGGAAAACAGTAGAGCTGCCTTTGGCCAACTGTCAAGTTTTCAGATGGGGAAACTGAGGCCTAGGAAACTTAAAAATAAACCATATACCCAGAAAAATTTAGAAATAAACCTTAGGTTAGATGAGGAAACATGATTTCTATGGTTGGGGAGGAGAAATAGATTTTTGAACCGTCACATTTCACTGTGTCTTGGCTTTTGACTAAGATCAAGTGCAGAACCCTTTGGTTCAAATCCTGTCTCTGTCATGTGGGCAGTAAGACCTGGGAAAAGTCAGAACAGCTCCACACATGCCCACTATCTACCCTACCCCCTGAGTCAAATTGAAACATCCAGCAGTGGTAGTATTAGGTGCCCCGGGCCTTGATGACTGGCATAGGGCAGGCAAGCTGCAAATGTCCTTCCTCTCTCAGGGCATCAGGCTGGGCTCTGTCCTTCTCAATCTCTGTAGCTGATTTTCAATACATTCAACAATGGAATGTTTCCCAAAAAAGAGGCCGAATTCCATGAAGCTTGGTCATCTAGAATGAACATGGCTTTCTGGAGCTGAAGTCAAAACTGAGGACAGAGCTTTCCCCTGGGTACAATCCACAGCCCAGCTTGGGGGGGGGGGGGGAGGCGGGGTGCAGGGTGTTAGAGTGGCTGCCACACCAGAGACGTCACCCGATCAGGAGCATCGGTGTGGGCCATGCTGGTCTGCATTGGAAAGTACAGCCCTGGCTGCGAGTGTGGAACAGGAGATTCACCTTGAAGATACCTGGGCCGGGGGCCGATAGTGATCAGCTGGCATTTCGTGTGGCTGAAAGAATGGCAACTGAATACCCTGCCCCGCCTGCCCCAGCCCCTGTACCAAGGCCATAGATCCATTTCTATTTTTTCCTTTCTCCTGTAAACAGCGGCACTGGGGCAGGTCGGTCCGGATGGCTGGCCCGCAGGCCCGCCCCAGCATCTGCGATCGTCTGCGGCAGATAGTGTGGGCTTGAATTTGCACCATCCCCATTTTCATTCACGTGCAGGCTTTTTTTTTTTTTTTTTTTTTGGCACTATAGTAATGAAAAAAGAGAAGAAAAAAAGAAACAGGATGGGATGGGAGGCAGAAGGGGAGGGTGGTGCATCGATAGGAAACATCCCAGCTCAGATTCTGGGCAAACAGCTGCTTTGTGTTTAGAATTTGGGGCTTGACTGGGTTTCAAGGCAAACCGCACCCTGAAGCAAGCCTTTCTTCTCTCTGCCAACAGGCTCCCACAAACGCCTAAATTTAGAAGCTGGCAACTGCCCTCATTTAGGATTTTAGGGGAAACTCAGGTAATACAAACTATCTCCGATCAGAAGGGTTTATGAACTCCCTTTGTGAACAGAGCTAATTTGTCCTGTGGATGGGAGAAGTGCTAAGAGTGCCCTTCAATTGGTCTTTTCCGCAAATAAACAAAAACAAAAGTCAGAATGCAATTTCCGCCCTGGAAGTGAGGCTGGCAGGTTCTGCTTTAGGACTTCTCAGTGACCCTGGTGATTTGGTCATGAATGATGCCATGTGACTGTCCTATGTATTCTATGGGCTGCACTACATGCCAGAGCCCCAGCAATGTGCCTAATACCATACTTGATCAGAGGAAGAGGTTGGAAGAAAATAGAACAGATGGAGAAAGCAGAATAGTGGAGAAAAGTGATGACAGGGGAGCAAGATATTGGGCAAAGACACCACTTTCCTCCTCAGATTCTGCTTTCTCATGTGCCATACTAGGGTCTCCTACTCTTTGGCATGCATTCAATAATGCCTACTACTATTCAATAAAGCCTACTACTATGCCCCCCCCCCACATTATTTTATTCCACATAAAGTAAGAGAAAAGGGAAGTCATTGAGAAGGAAGAAAGGGATGCCATTTTATTGTGTGAACATGCACATAGTTCTTAACTTCTCTGGTCTGAATTTCTGTATCTGTGAGTACTTAGACCTTCCTACCTTTCAGAATAAAAAAAGCAAATAGAGAACATGTATGAAGGAACCTTTGCAAAGAAGTACTAAGTTCCTGGGAGGAACTGAATGATCAGGCACTCTGTCATTACTTCTGTGGACTGCTTAAGTTCATCCTCACTGACAACCACACCATGACAAGGGGCCAAAAGTTGAGTCAGAGCCAAACAGCATGGACAATAGGTGGTCTGGGGAGGAGTGGGAAGCACAGGGCAAATTTTGGAGCTACATATCCTGTTTGCTTTCTCTACCCCTGCTTCCTTTTTGTTTGTTTGTTTTTGTTTTTTGTTTTTTTGGGGGACCACACACGGTGATGCTCAGGGATTACTCCTGGCTATGCACTCAGAAATTGCTCCTCGATTGGGGGACCATATGGGACACCGGGGGATCGGACCATGGTCCATCCTAGGTTAGCATGTGCAGGGCAAATGCCCTATGGCTTGTGCCACTGCTCCAGCCCCTCTACCCCTGTTTCTGATAAGCTTTGTGGCTTTAGATACATCATGTAGCCTCAGTTTCCTCATCTGTAAGACGGAAAAGATCTTAATCAATGCAACCCCCCCCCCTTAAGCGATGTTACAGTGAATAAATGAGAACATTTCAGTGAATCACTCTCCAAGGCACACTTGTCATGAAAGAACATTTCAGCTATTATTAAATAAGCATTGACACTTGGGTGGAAGATGTGGGTAGGTGGAGTAGAAGGAGGGGCACCAGGTTAGCAGCAATAACATGGTGGTGAGCAATAATGTGGAGGTAGGATAGGAGGGACAAGGCATAGGTAGGCATTGAAGACTGGGGCTATTTAGTTGAAGCAAGGTGTTGGCACAGGGTGAGCAGGGAATGCAAGGAGGGAGGAAGCTGGGGTGAGACCAAATGAGTTTTAAAAGTCAGTTCAGAACACCAGGCTTGATTGCATGTAAAGAAACAACAGTTTTTATGAAAGGAGATGTGTTGAATGCTAGCTATCCATGAATGATTTTGTTTGGGGAGAGGGGGTGAAGGAAGGGGGAATGAAAGACTGAAAGGTAGCCAGGCAAATAGCATTGACCATTGTTCGGATGCCAACTTGCTTGAAAACCTTGCCTGAAGATGACAAAATGTGTCTGTGTCTGCTGTCCATGTGCCCACGCAGACAGCACCATTGATTATGACTGAATACCTCTAGGCAGCCTCCTGTTGCCTTGAACCCTTTTTCCAGGGTTAGAGTGGGGTCTTGAGAGTGTAGGCTGGATAAAGCAAGCAGTGGTGGAGAGAGGAGAGGACCCATGAGAGCACCAACATGGAAAAGCAAAAGAGGACAAACCCAGTGGACTGTAGATGGGGAGGACACAGGAAGGTCTTGGACACTTGGGGGTTAAAGTTGGCACATTTGAAATGACAACAGCATAAAGGGGAGATGGTGTGGTAGAGGTGCCTCCACTCTTGCTATTGTGGATGACCTGGGAATGTGCCAATAGGGAGGCTGGCATGGGACATGGAGAAGAAACTTCCGTTTGTTTGTGCTCAAAGATCCTGGGCTGCACTCAGCTGGGGACACTGGGTTGGACACGGGCCACCCTGAGGTGATAGCTGACACTCTCGGGTGGATTATCTTTCAGAGCTGTGAGGGTGTGAGTTGAAAAGTGGAGCTGAGAGGCCTTGCTTAAGCCAACCTAGTTTAGGATCACATATCCGAAATATGGCAGCCAGAGGAGCAGGACGCCGAGGTGCTTCATCCTGCCAAATAGGCTGAGTGAACGGGAAATTGGAGAGGACAGGGCCTCAAAAGACCGGAAGCAACAACTTCGGGGACAGGAAAAGGAATATCTCTGGGTCTGGGGCTCCTGGCCCTAGATGACCTGTCCTTCCTGGGGACACTTAGGTCAGTGCAGACCCATGAGTGTCCACCCAATTTACATTAAACACCACTTTTATTTAGCTCTCTCTATGCAAACTGAGTTGGCTCTTAGCTGAGTTTTTCTTGACAGAGTATTACTGCTTTTAGATATTTAAGCATATATTAATTTTAATTTTGTGAGGTTTTCATATTTGCGAATCAAAAACATTTGTTCAATTCTCAGCTATTTTCATAGGCCTTTGAGAATCATATTCCCGAACTGAGCTCTGCCTGTTCTGCTAAATATTTTAAAAAGCCTATCAAGAGGGGGGTCATAGTGCTAGGAGGGGGAAGCAAGGGTATGGTGTGAAGGGGTGGAGGATGATGCGATTAGGTGTAGAGATGTGTCATGAATGGGTGGGAAGACAGTGCTGGGAGGGTTGGTGGGAGTGGGTGGGGGTTGTTATGAGTGCATGGAAGATGGCACGATTGGGTGAGAGGCATGGGATGAAAGCCGGGTAAGGACCACCTATTGCCTCACCATATTAATTAGGCCATTTTCCCCCCACTTGATGGGCTTCTCTGTGTCTTATAACCACACCTAATTATGGTGGTCATAGCTTTGAACCATGGCATGGCACTATGATGGTCACTGCTCAGTACCCTGAATAAAGTTCTATTAAAAATGTCTTTTTCGGGCCCGGAGAGATAGCACAGCGGCATTTGCAAGCAGCCGATCCAGGACCAAAGGTGGTTGGTTCGAATCCCGGTGTCCCATATGGTCCCCCGTGCCTGCCTGGAGCTATTGCTGAGCAGACAACCAGGAGTAACCCCTGAGCACTGGGTTAAAAGTCTTTTTCTAGTCACACCTAGGTGTACTCCTGACTTTACATTCAGGTACCATTTCTGGTAGGATATAGAGAACCATATGGGGTGTCAGCAATCAAACCCTGATCAATTGTGTGCAAAGAAAGTGCCTTCCCTATACTATTTGACTCAGAGTGGGGTTCTGAGTTAGCTGGGTGGCAGTCACTGTTGTGTTCCTGGACTCTCTAGATCAGTGCTCAGGCTGTTTTCTTCCTCACCTCACCCCCAATACCATTAACTTCTGCCCCCTCCCCCAGTCCTGTTCTGAATGGAATATTGTGTCTATTCAAAATGGCTGAATCTGAGCTACTGACACTAGGAGCTGGGCCATCAGCATGGTCCCGGGGCCCTGGAAGTCTTCAGAGATGAAGCACTGTGCTCTAAGTATGAACTGTCCCAACCCAAGCTCCCAGTGCCTGCAGATTCATAAGAGTCCCAGCAAAGCTGCTGGGGAGTGGAGGGGGACAGTGCATGGGCTTGTAGCTAGCCCCCTCACCACACCGGACTTCCCTACATTCTCTTTGTCACTCTGTCTATTCACACTGCTGCCTCTGTCCTCCGTGCCTGCTCCCGCCCGCACTGGCGCAGGCCAGCAGCGCCAAGTTGCAAAGTCTAAGTACTTTTTAAGCACTGCAATTTAGTGCAATTATTCGAAAGTAAACAATCTGCGCTGTCAATTAAACATTATTTAGCTTGCATTTCTTCTGATGCCTCCCACAGTCAGCTCCAGAGCGCTCTTGCTTGCTGAGTAAGGCCCAGGAATCAGTGGCCAGCTTTTTAAAGAGCCCCATTACCCACTCTTCTGCAGCCAGGACTTGGAGAACTTTGGGCTTGCTCTCCTCCACTCTATGGCAACATGTAAGAACAGGCAAAAGGAGTGACCATCTCGGCAGCTGTCTGGCCTCTGGCTGGAAACCTCCTTTCCTTACTTACTCTCTGCTCCCCTTCTTCCACATTCCTCACCAGATCAGAACTAAAAGTGACTCCCAAGAAAGTATAGAAAATAGCCCTTCTATGATGTGGCCACAGCTTAGGCATTCTTATTTTGTTTTATTATTTTTTTTCTAGGTAAAATGCATCCCAGTGTTCTGGGCCTTGCTTCCCTCTCACATTCATATGTATTGCATGGAAATGTAATCCATGTGGTTCCCATTCGTTGACACTTAACTCCTCAAAATATTATTTCTAAAAGCTGTTTGATGTCCAGAGACCCATGCCAAGCACTCATTAGAGCCAGTCTGTTCCAGCGTATGACTGTTCCCACCAACAGTGAAGCCAACGTCTATAGTCTAGGGCAGGGGTCTTCAAACTTTTTAAAGTGGGGGCCGGATTACGGTCCCTTAGAGAGCTGGAGGGCCGGACTATATGAGCTACTAATTCCTACTCACACTGCACATATCTTATATAAATAAAATGAAAACCATTTATAAATAAACAGATCACGCACCAGTATTTCAATGGGAACAGTGGGCCTGCTTTTGGCTAAAGAGATGGTCAATATCCGGTTCCATATTTGTCACTGCCAGCCATAACAAGTGATGCAAGTGGGCATCAGTTAATCTTGATCTGGTTGGAGATTTCAGATGTTTCATTCTTGAAAAAGTCTGTTCACAGGCATAAGTGCTACCAAAGATGGTGACCATTTTGAGTGCATGGTTCCTGATATTTGGATATATACTGAGTATATATGCTGGCAGGTATGTTGGCAACCAAACAGCGCTCACTGCTGGCGGGCCGGATCAGACTCCTCTGCGGGCTGCATGTGGCCCGTGGGCTGTAGTTTGAAGACCCCTGGTCTAGGGCCTGGACTCGCAAGGATCATGTGGGACATTCAAGTCAAGGGCAGATTCTTGCATATAGTGATGACCCTCGTGGCCTTCTCTGCCCAGATCAAACACCAAAACCAGCTGCAGACTTTGCATTCATGTTTTATGAAACTTGTGCCCTTAGAAACCTCCATCTCATACAATTTTTGAGTCTTGGTTTCGTTCTTGATCATTTCTGATCAATAGATATAGCTTCTCAAGGTAGCCTATTGTGTTGACGGGTGCTCAATCAATAATCAATAATCATTTGCATTTGTAAAGGGTATCACAGTTCATCAAGTGATTTTACATCCATGGCCATATCTCCTTTCCTGATTACACTTCAATAGGGGCAGCACAATGGCCAATCCAACACTCCTGTGATGGGAAGGAAAAGAGACTCAAAAGAGCAGAATCCAGAACTGCATCCAGCTGAGGGACTGGGTCATCTCTCCCAAATCTCTCTTTCTCAAACCTATGAGCCTATGCACTTATTTCTAGTCTCTGTTCTTTCCTGGGAAAAGATAAATGTCTCTCATTATGGTCTGCCACCTCATACCCAAGTGTGCCTGTTTAAGCTGCAGCATTCTGGGGCAGCAGCACCCAGTTCAGCCTCATGAGGAAAGTACTCTCCTCTGAGAAAGGAATTCTGCCCTTCTCTTAGCCCTTTACAGCAGACAGTGGCCTCTGAAAGTAGTATAATCACTGTTGTCATGTTGAAAGAGGCTTTCAGCTGCCTGAACTTCGTTAACACATCTCATCCTTCCTCTCCCTTCTCTGCCCACTAGTGTGGAGGAAATAACAGCAGAGGAAATGAGCTATATTCCCATTTGACAAATGGAAACATTGAGGCCTATCTATGATGTAGCATTTCTTCCCCCATGACCTAGCTCTAGGCCCCAAACTCTTGTTCTTATAAAATACCACATATAAAACTTGGGGTATCCAACAAGAGCTGTGAATGTCCAAAGCTCTTAAGACCCTCTGGAGAAATTGCTTTAGTCTTTGCACAACCCTTTATTGAGCTCCTAGTTTGAGCCAGAGATGGACGAGAGATATCAGAGATGAGAGAGGCCAGGACAGATACAGAGCTTCCTCTCTAGGGGCTGGTATTTCACTGAGGATGAACAAACAAGGCCCCAGAGAACATCGTTTCTGAGACTTGAGTAATATAACACTCAGTGTGTTTCAGGGAGGCAGTGTGGGAACAGGAGATGGAAGATAAGAAGAATCGACTCCGTTCTGTTTTACCCAGCAAGAATGAAGAGCACTTCCTGTGGTACCCAACGTCCACAGGAGGGTGTTCTTGCCCTCCGGTGCAGTGCCATGGGGGTAATCCTAGAATTCTGGCTTGTAGTTCTAAGGCCCCTGCCTATCTACACACATGTGCTGGATCCTGACTAAAGAGCAGGCATTTCTAGACCAACACAGCACTCATGAGTGTGGATCATGCTGTTAGTCCTTAGTGCAGCATTCAATTTTCCAGTAGTTACCTAATAGATGGCAAAAAGAAGTCTAGGGGGAGGGTTTAAAGGGCTGAGCACACGCTTTGCATGTGGGATCTCCTGGTTTGATCCCTGGCACTGCATTGCCTCTTGAGCATCATGGGGATGGTGCTGGTATTTTCTAACACTAAGCAATGCTGCCCTGCTGTGTTAAGCACTGAAACATCCCACCTGGTGCAAATTTTTTGCTTAGGAGATGTCCCTTACAAATCAAAGGAAATTAGAAATATTTGTAATGTACTTTTCACTAACCTCAGTATACCCATAATACCATCATAACAAGATTATCATTTTAATATCCATGTAAAACTTATTACCATTTAGGTTGATTTCTTCGATTTGATTTTTCTGAAACTCAATGTATATTATATCTTTTGTCACATAACACATGACTCAATTTTGGTCTGGTCATACTTTAGATATACTTAATAGTTGTGCGTGGTATAAGCAACATATCAGGTATTGCTGCTGAATTGCTTTTTATATTAATACAAATGCTTTATAGACATTTTACATCTGTGTATGTGTGCAACCACACCGTTTGAAATTACGATACAATATTAGAGGCTAAGAATATAGTTCAGGTAGGAAAACTCTGGCCTTGGCAAATATGCCATCTTTATTTGATTCCTAGCACTACATATGATCCTTTGAGTACTACCAGAACAACCCCCAAATCACAGAGCTGGGAGTAGCTTGTAAGAACTGCTGGCTATGACTCAAGCATATCTCCAATCCTCAAGATACAGTAAGTAATATTTATATACCACAGAGTAAAGAAAATGGCTTACATTAATTGGAAGTTGATATTGATTGAAAATGTCAAAAACAATGAATGTGAAAAGACAGTATTTATAGTCAATGAAATACAGTCTGTATAACATCAAACTAGATTCTCTAAATGCATTATCCCATTGACTCCTCAGTGTGGAAAGGAAGGCAAGTGTCAATTCCCATTTTACTGTACTGCATTGCATTGTACTGTGCTGTGCTGTGTTGTACTAATTTACTATAATCTCTGTGTATAATAAAGATAAGAATAATGACCCTCGGAAATTTAGTTAAGTTGTTTAGCTCATAAAATCTTTAGTTTTATTATTAAGAGGAGAACCACTAACTGGGGACCCTAGGACTGAAAACAGAGCCTTCCCTTTTCCACCTAGCCACTAGCAATTGAAATAGCAGCACAGGTAAGCTTTCCAGGCGGAGACAAATAGCAGACTTTTATGTCCATAGACAAACTCATGCTCACCTCTTATTCATGCTACACCTTTTCGGTTGACCGTGTGGCCTGTCCATCCTCGATTGCTCCAGGCAGCCAAGCATCCAGAACTTCTACCACCTCAAACATTACCCGTTTGAATCCTTATATCTCCCCGCTAGCAGTGAAGTACTTAGCAGGGCATCGATGCATGCCCCTGTGACTAACAGCTCTTTAGCTACCTCAGGTCACATGATCCCAATCACCCCAGGAGTTGGGAGTTGGGGGTGGGGTGGTGGACAAGAAGTGCATTTCTACTTGGAGATCTGAAGAAGAGAGCGATGGGAAACAATCTTTGAGGGAGTTTCGCACTTTGGATGTTCTGTCTTCCTTCTCTACTTGGAGACTATAGCCAGTATCTGTGACCTATCGCTGACCACTTCCTGCTCACTCAGTTGCCTCCTACTCCAGCGCCCACGTGTGTAGTAGGGAGGGGGGGACCTGGCCTACAGGATGACATCATGTTTTGAAGGCGCTTAGGCTCTGGGCATGAAGGAGACAAGAGGCTGGGATCTCTGGTTTTCCCAGTGCTTCCTTTTCTTTCGAATGCTGGATCAGTTCCAGCCTATCGGAAATTGATAAGGCCATGGAAAAAGTGAGATGGTGGCCTGGAAGCCGGATGGGAGGCCTGGGGGTGGGGGGTGGAACACAACAGAGTGTGGAGGATGTCTGGGAATTTTCTAACCAGCAGGGAAAAGTCTGTGTTGTGTCTCATTGTCCCCCATGCCTCTGGAATCAAGAACTCATGTGAGTTTTCCACCAACTGATTTTATTGCATAGAGATTGATGAATGAGCTCAGGCATGCAAGTTGTCATGGCAAACAGCTCCTGAGATACTGGCCACTGATCCCTGGCTGGGGTCAGTGTCGATGGTGGGGCTGCAAGCTTGAGAAGGAGGTCTCCTTCATTTTTCTTCATAGAAACTTATCCTGCTGGCTGTATGCTTCCTGCCCTGGGGTGACTCTTCGCTCTGCAAGCACACAATATTGGCCCAGTCAATTCTGGGACAGAACCTTGGTGGCAACGGAGAGAAAATGTATCATGGGCTTTTGAAGGAGTCAAAAAAATTTTTTTAAGCAAGAAAATCGAACTTGTGGTGAATTTGAAGCATTACTCAAGAAGGCTTTAGGAAGGGACATTTGTGAAGGGAGGGGAGAAAAAGAATGCAGGACAGCTCTCCTGTCTCTGTCCCACATTCCTCCACAAGACACTGGAGATTGCTTGGGGCCCTGGAACTACAGGGTTATTGCTCAGCACCTCACCTTGAATTGTCCCCATCCAGATCAGTGAAGGTGCTTTTGTCTGACGCCCCCTGATGGTATCCAACTACTCCTGAGTAGAAATGTGGATGCCAGTGGCTCATAGCCTTTGGTATGAACTCAGAAAAGTCATCTTGGGAAACTGATTTCCTTCTTCCACCAACTATTGCAACATTCAAACTTCCAAAATTGGACACCTAAGACCAACATGAGTTGGTCGTAATTACCTCCTTTTGTGCCCTATTCTCTTTGCTTTCAGACTCCCACCCCTGCCTCTTCACTTTAGTATCTGCTAAGTGCTACTTCTCCTAGCCAGACATTTCCTTTCTTTTTTTTTTTTTTTTTGGTTTTTGGGTCACACCCGGCGGTGCTCAGGGGTTACTCCTGGCTGTCTGCTCAGAAATAGCTCCTGGCAGGCACAGGGGACCATATGGGACACCGGGATTCGAACCAACCACCTTTGGTCCTGGATCCGCTGCTTGCAAGGCAAACGCCGCTGTGCTATCTCTCCGGGCCCAGACATTTACTTTCTTACCTGCTTTCCCACTTTCTACCTTTTCCTTTGGCCACAGCTTTTCATCTTCCAGAAAATCCCTATGTCTTCCCAAACCCACCCTGTCCATGTCCCACACAGTCATGCATTTCTCCTAGCCTACCCCTCATCACAGGCCAGGTCTTCTCTGTGTCTGCTCTGGGCCAGAAGCTCCATGTGAGCCAATCCTCCCAGGGAAGGCTCTTGCCTAAGAACACTGTCCATGAGCAGCAGAACTTAGACATCACCATTAAATGACATGAATGTGCATGTTAATGAATCCGTAAAGACTGAGTGTGGAGGAACTCGTGGGAGTTCTGACAACAAGGGAAAGGCAGTTTCTGGGAGAACAATAAGATAATTATGCTCCAGAAAGGCTTCTGGGCCAATCCTGGCTGTGCTAAGACTACTCAAAGAATAGTGTTCAGGGAACCTGTGGTACTAAGGATTAAGCCCAGGCCTCCTGCTACATGCTCAATCCTTTTAATTTGTCTACCTGATCCCAGACTTTTGTTTTTCTAAGATACCTACTGTTTCACACCTAAGAGTACCAAGTGCTCTTCTGTTGGGTTTTCCTTTGGAGTCTGTTCCCATGCTGATATTCAGAGAAACTCTCAGCAAATTACAAATCGTCCACCAGGGCACCAGAGTTTCAAGATTAAGACAAGGAGCCCCTCCCAAAAAGTTAGCAGAGGAGGCCTCTTCCATGAAAGGCAAAAGGCATCCCATATATCCTGGGCCAAGTCTCCAGCCCCAAAATTCATTGCTGAGGCAGCCCCTGTCAAATTTCCCACTTGGGGCTTCAACCCATCTCTTCCTATCCCCTAAATCTACCTCATCAGTTTCCCTAGAAATCTCCCCAGAGGCATGTTCCCCCATGTTCTGGCTCCTTGTATCTATAGCAGCGGTTTGTTGACGAGGACTGGGGGAGGAAAAGATCACGGCAGGATTTATTCCCAGTGAGAGAATCGATCTGTGAGGGCAATGGTCGCTAAGTACGATAGGAAGATGTAAGCATACCCTAGCTGGTATCATAAATTACAGGGGCACCATACATGAGCCCTGTACATGTGTCACCAGGCATGAACACACCAACTGCAAGCGCATGAGGGAGAAAGAACTGGCAGTGGCAGCAGCAGCCTCCCTCCTCCAGACAAAGGCTTTTCAGTCTGATTTTCTTTGCCCAGAGGTCCCTGGGCACTTGTACCATCAGTAACACTTCACGGAGCCTTCAGTTCTAACAAATAATTAGCTAAAATTGAACCAGGGATTTCTTACATGCATGTCATAGGTCTGATATGAATAATGAGGCAGAAGGTTAACGGTGGGTCAGAGACAGTTCCCCATCTTCCAGCTTATTTATTCAGCGAAATGAGAAATTGATCACATTATTGCGTATAGGGGGAGCCTGATTCATCGCAATCAACTTGGAATTGGCAGTTTTGACTGTAGGCAATTTGGGGACATTACTTATGCCTGAATAGGCCAGGAAGGTCATTTATAGCTTGTTAACACCTTTCCGACCTCCTCCATAGCCAGACCTCCACAACCTGCTTTATCCTGTGCCCAGCCAAAGGAAAAAAAAATATCAGAGGGAAGAATGATCCTTTTTAGAAAATGAAGAGCACCAGAAGAGATGCTCTGGAGAAGACTTCTGTGTGTGTATCTGCTACTGAAACCTCCTTTATTCAGATGCCACTTGGTCCTAACCCGACTTCATTGACACTGGTTGCTTATGAAGGATTTATTCTGCAGATTGGACAATGCAGTTGCAGAGATAAAGGAGATTGTTGGTCACTCTAGGCTACAATGGCTACTAATTCCTTTATGACAGATGGACATGGGTCTTGTGCCAGCTCTGGGGACATTCCAAGAATCCACCACAGCAGCTGGCAACCAGGTGGTATTTAGGGATGGGAACCTGCAGGCAACTGCAGAGGAGATGCTGGCAGGATTTTTGCAAGCAGATTCATCGTATCCTGACCATAGGCAGTTCCCATGATGTTCTCCACCATCCTGACTGGAAGCCAGAGAATACAGAGATCCACACATAAAATTGGCCTCAGTTTTCTCATCTACATAGTGAGCGCATTCAAGGGACTTAGAAAAACATGCTAAATAGTTGTGGTGTCAGGTACATTCTAGGTATTTTATAAACTCCACTATCCCCATCATCATCATCAAGATCTTTGCTTGCCTTTACAGAATTGCCTCTTTCCCAAACCTCTGAGAGGAGGGTGAGAAATTTGTCTTTCCTGTTTCTCTGAATATCTTCTTTGGTCTCACTTGGATCCCTCATGCAATTGCTATGAGATGTTGTCTGCAGCAGGCCACTTCCTCATCTGGGTCCCTTTCCCCACACTGTGACCCCTACACAATGTAAGAGGCTCCTTCTTCTGTGAGGAGTCCAGAGACCAGCCTCAGCTGCAGGAATAGATAGGGGTGGTGGCATTATGTAGTCTTGTCTGCAGTATCATCTCAGCCTGCTCCTAGACCTGGTGGACATGGATAGGACAGATGCAAGTAGGTCTGTGTTTGTTTCCATTTTAAAACGTTTGCTCACAGTGCATGTATATTTGTCAGGTCTCCCTGGGAACATTCTTGGTGTGCTTGCCCTCCACAGAGACCCTGAGTCTTCTTTTCCAAGTGAGAATCACCCTTCTTTGCTAAATTCCAGTTGTCTCAAAGTCAGATCCAGCTCTGTCATCAGTAACAGACTCAGCTCCACAAGTAAATGCTCAGGCCAACAGCTGACACAGAGGTGGGGCTGAGGGGCAGGAGGGAAGGGCCTAGACTGTTGGTGGTCTTTGACCCCCAACTTTCTCTAATGCTCATAAAACACATTTTCATGCACACACATATATACTCATCCTCCTAGATATCATCCACCACCCATCTTTCTCTCTCTTTCTCTCTGTCTCTCTCTGTCTCTCTCTCTCTCTCTCTCACACACACACACACACACACACACACACACACACACACACGCACGCATGCATGCAAACACTCACACACACATGCATGCACACAGAGTTTGCTGTTTTTAGAATAAACAAAACCCTTTCATTCTGGGGCTTGGAAGACTCCATAATGAATTGAGCCTCTTAACAGTCTATTTTAATAAAACTCAGCTCCCTAGTTGTATAGAGACCATAAAACATGCAGGTTCCAGCAATAATATGTTTAGTAGCCCTGCTTGATAAAGTGGAAATGTTTGCATGTTTCAAATTATGAGCAATTTCAAGTAGGAAGCTAGCAAGTCAGTTCTTGGGTTATGAAGCTTGACATTGTTAAGCCTTGAGAGAACACATACTTCAAAGTCTCCTGGTCTGAAATATGTCCTGTGCACTGCTCGGCAATTATCAGCTGGATAAGCCAACAGTAGCTGTGGAGGTGCAGCATGAGCTGGCCCAATGTATCAATCCATTGGCACACATGCCAGCTTTGTATTCAGGAAATCCTGTCCCAAAGGAAAATCCTTTCTGCCACAGGAGTCTTCCCTACACTCCCCCTGTCTCAGCTCCTCTCCCCCATGCAGGAACACTCTGAAGGTGCCCCTGAGCTCAGCTGATTTTAGGAGGCAGTAATTTAGCACCTCCAAAGCACACACACACACACACACACACACACACACACACACACACACACACACACACACACACACGAGACAATCCCGGGAGATCTGAGCTTTTGTCAGCAGCTGAATCCTATCAGTAGTTTTAGACCAGCTTTATCAGAATTCCTGCACTTTGTTGATTTTATTAGACTTTATACAATATTTCATTTCACCAAGTGGTTTTTGCAAAGCCACTGTGACACTAGCCCTTTCATTTGCCAAGATCTGTCCACTTCAGAGGCTCTGTTCACACTTGTTATTCTCTGCCAGGAGTCTCTCTCCCATTTATTAGGGAGCTCTTTCTCTGGGGAAGGTGGGGCTGCTCCCAGTAATACTTGACCCAGCAGGGCTGGCACTTTAGCCTGGTGTTGTGACACTGCTGACACAGTGCTGATCAGGAACCTCCAGACCTACACTTGGAAGATTTGGGGACCCCCTGGTGTCCAGGATCCAAGTTCAAACACCACAGAAGCAAGAGTGTGCCCAGCTTCTGTGACTCATATTCTTTTCCTTTTTTTCCCTTTGTTTCTACGGGCTACACTAGGTGGTACTCAGGACCTATTCCCTGCAGTTCTTGAGGGAAAATATAGGGTGCTGGGGATCAAGCCTGGGTTGTCCATATATAAGGCAGGCATTCTACCTGCTGTACTATTGCTCGGGTTCCATCTTTACTTTTTTCCATCTGGTTTGTGTCTACTTGTTTATAATTTTAGGTGTTACCATATTCTTAGAGGCCTTTCCTCATCATCACACATCTCTCTCCTTTTCTCTCTTATACCTCCTGGATTCTTACCATATCTTTTAAGGATTTTGTTTCCTTGTGTCCTTACTTCTTTACTGTCCATATCCCCCAGTAAGGGGTGGGGATTTTTTCCCATCATCCACTGGGTGGCACATAGGAAATGTTTTTTATGTGCTGCCTGAATAGATGGATGATGCATACATGAATAAGTGGATATGTAGGTATACGGTACATGGAAGAATGGAGCTTCAAATGAGTGTGTAAATGTGTGGATGGGTAGGTATATAAATGAGTGGGTGGAGGGATGGAGGAGTGATTGACAGATGGATGAATGAATAAGAAGAATGATTAATGAATAAACAAGTGACTGGTTAATTGGATGCATGCAAAAATTTCACCATGAGTCCTCAGACTTTTAGATTGGGATTTAGAATTTATAAAGCATAAGACAATAGGTTCAGGTGGAAAGAGTTTGAAAGTTAGGCACAGTGTTTTTGACACTCTTGGTGGCTCCTTGGAAAGCACCCAGGCTCATGGATGCCTCTGAAGAATGAAAATGATTCCACTGGCCCCTTCATCATCACACCCCCTTCTGCAGCTTATTTTCCCCAGGCTCAAGATGAGAGATACAATTTCTATACCTTAAAGAACAATCCCATAATTGCACCCACCCTGGTTACCCCATTCCCATGCAGCACCCCCTCCCTGTTCCAGAGGAACAAAGACTTGCCTGTTCTTGGCTAGACAGCCAAGCCAGGCCCAGCCACCGTGTGGTATGTGACCCTGACCGGCTGACAGAATTCTCCAGCTGATAAGAGTGCTCTGTCTCTTGAGTGGAGGAGCGTGCAAATTGGGGTGAGGAGACCTCCCTGCCATTGAGTCTATCCTGTACCTGCTGAGAAGGTGCTCCCATCTTCTACAGCAACTCCTCTTACCTTCATCAAACCATGATGCGTTCCAAGTGACCTGTAGTACACACACTCTTTCTCCTTCCTTGAGTATCATTTGACAGCTTAATCTGTAGCTAAAAAACTAAAAATGATCCCTTCAAAAGTCTTGGTCCAGAAGAGTCAGAATGTGTAGCATCTAGGAAACACAAGGAAGAACAGGATTGTGAGCATGGGCTCTCCTCCTACACCTCAGTCTAGCTACTTTAACTTTCAGTAAACAAATTTACCAAATTCCCTGCCCAACAATTTCCCCAGTTCTTCAGGCCACTGTAAACAGAGCACAGGTTATGCCTTATTCACTTCTAGGGATATCAGACACAAGACTACACCAGGAGAGTGTCTTGTGTCTGGTGTTGGGCATTAGGTAACTCTGGGAAGCCATCTGCAAGAAATCAGTTTCAGGGACTGGGTGGGACAGAAGCACGGTATTTGAATAAAATCCCATCCTGAAAGATTAGGGTAGCTGTGCATCAAGCTATGCATTTGGGTCATCAACATTAAAATATGTCTACTGTTAGTTCAACACTAAAGTGTGATGATTGCAGCGAAGCTTAACAAAGAAAACGCTACCGGGCAATTAGTAAGCTCAAGTCAGCAGGACTGATGTGAAATTTATCATGTTGGCAATCTCACATTCATTTGTGTGTGATAAATGTGTATGTGAGTCCAATACTCGGAACACTTGGAAAGATATTGTATTTGGCTCCTCCTGCCTCTGAAATTAAGAGTTCAGGCTCTTCTCTGTTGTTCAAAAGCAAGGGGTGCAGGAAACTCAGAGCTGTGCTGTATAGAGAAGAAGGAAGAGGTGATGCTCTGAGCTAGGGAGAGAAGACCTGACTTTGAAGAAGGACTAGGGAAAAGTGAGATACAGAGCGACCTCCGGGTGTTGCTTGGAACCCTGTCTGCCAGGAAGATACAACCTGGACCACCCCCAAAGTGTGGGCTGGTCTTGCTCAGCTCAGTGCTGCTTATTAGCAGTGAATGCTTATCTCCATTGCCCCAGAATTATATGCCAAGCTCAGTGGGACACTTGACTATATCTTAGTCCCCTTGGCTGGGGCGTTACAGTCATCTTGGTAGGCAGTCAGGCTGATGGAGTATCAGGCCCAAGAGTCCTCTGAAAAGGCATCAAAGAGAGGGAATTATTAGATTCATTTCTCTTCCTCTTGTTCCTGTTTATGGAATCTGTCTTTATCAGTGCACATTTGTTTTCTTTGAAAGAACAATTTTCAGTTGAGTCCAAAGATGTACCCTCTCAAAAAGGGCATCCCTCTCCTTATAAGACTGAGTTCCTGGGCTAGACCAGGAAGAATGGGGTGCTAGACTTGCACCTAACTAGATGCCAAAAAAGCTTATATCAGGATGGAAGTCTTTCCTTGAACCCAGGAATTCATAAGGACAGTTGCCTGGGGCAGAGGTCACCAAGAGGGAACCAAAGTGTCAGCCTCCAAAGTTGCTTGTCTCTCTCCAAGTGGAGCCTTCCCCCAGTCAACATTCAGTCTTTCTTCCTCTCTCTCAGAGTATAGCAGACAGTGGAGTTTCTAAATACAGGAATGCACTGCAGGGTAAATCTTATTTGTGGGCACCGACCAGGTGCCAGGCACCATGGGAGGCTCTGAGGGTGCCAAGGAGATTCAGACACAGACTCTACCTTCCATGAAATGATCTGTTTGACGATGATAAGCCATCAGTGAGTACTGTGTGGCACTGTGGGGAGGACATGACATGATGGATGGGCAGGGAAAGGGACTTTAAATCACAACGTTAAGGGGGCTAGTGGAGTGAGAATAAAGGAAATCAGACATCTGAAAAAGGGAAGTGTCTTTTAGATGGATGCATGAAGGGTCCAATGGTGGGAAACATTTAGATGAAGATCTGAAGGTATAGTAGGAGCTTGAGATCATTTTGAGAAGTGTATGTGAGGTCATAGTGGGGGATCCTTGCTCCTTGCTCCTCTAATCAGTCTGTATTTGCCAGTGTAGAGACCAAGGGAGCTTTACAGAAAAAACAATGGGGGTGTCACCTCAGGGATAGTGCTGTCCAAATCTCTGCAGAAGAGGCCGGAGAGATAGTACAGCGGTAGGGTATTTGCCTTGCAAGCGGCAGACCCAGGACCAAAGGTGGTTCAAATCCTGGCACCCCATCCCAGAGCAATTTCTGAGCCGAGCCAGGAGTAACCCCTGAGTGCCGCTGGGTGTGGCCCCAAAATGAAAACCAAAATCAAAAACAAACAAACAAAACACCAAATCTCTGCAGAAGTTACAAAACATAGGAAAATGCCCTCAGGGGGTTCATTCTCCCAGGGAAAATATAAATCCACCACCCCAACTTGTTCAAGTCAGAACTATAGGTACAGTCCTGCATCCCTCTGTAGTTCCCCATCAGAAAAAAATTACTTAAGGTTTGCTCAGTGTCCTAAATGTACTAGTAACCATTCTGGGAATTTTGTATAAATTAACTTATGGAGTCTTTGTAGTTGTCTTTGAATCTAACTCAAGTGTAAAATATTCTTTTCCAGTGAGGAGACTGAGACACAAAGGTAAGTCACTTGCTTTAGTCACAAAGTGCTAGGATTTGCCTTTCAGCCAGGTAACCCTAGAGCTTGCAAACCTCACTGGTCCTAAAGCAGTAGTCCCAGCCTGCAATTGAGAATTGGAGCTGAAAATTCTTTATTGAGTTACCACATTCAGTGACTTTGTCTATTTGATTTTTTTTCTCTATAAAATAGGATCCTATTTGTTTATCCAGAATCACAAACAATACTGTTCATCACCTAGCCAGTGGCATAAGCACAGCTCCATAAATACTGGTTTTATTTTCTTCTGTCCATTGGGGGAATATATATATGTGTGTATATATATATATATATATGTATATATATATATGTATATATATCACATAGGATTTGTGATATTTGTGATACTTAAAGAATGAGAAGTCATGGCAGCAACTGGTTAACAATGAACACAGGATATTGTTGACAGTGATTCCTACTGGAGAAGTTTTGAAATGCAACCATGCTTGATGATTGCTATAAATAGGTTAGGTAGCTCTAAGATAGATATTGGCAAATGTTTTCTGTATAGAGTCAAATTGCAAAATTTTTAGACTTTGCAGTCCATATGGTCAGTCACAGCTACACAACTCTTCTATTATTTTATTAATGAAGTCAATAAATGTGTAAATGGAACGGCATGGCTACTTTCTCATCAAATTTATTTACAAAAAGAGGTAGACCAAACTTAGCCTACAAATTGCAATTTTTTGACCCAAAGCTATGGAAAAAATAAAGAGGTTCTGTTGGCTAATTATTTCACAAGCATAGAAAATTTTATATGCTAAGAAATTTCTTTGAGGGGATATTTAAGGAAGCAGGAAGAATAAAAGTATTCTACAAAAGTATTCAAATGAATTTTGATGTGCAGCCTGCCAGGACCTTGACTCTGTAAAAAGTTCACAATTCTGGTATTGGCAGTTTTTTTGTGGGGACCACACCCGATGAAGCTCAGGGGTTACTCCTGGCTATGTGCTCAAAAAATCACTCCTGGCTTGGGGGACCATGTGGGACGCCAGGGATCAAACCGAATTTCATCCTAGGTTAGCCACGTGCAAGGCAAATGCCCTACCCCTGCACCACCACTTCGGCCCCTGATATTGCCAATTTTAAAATACTTGTGAGAAGACAATAATTGATTCACACACATTCACCAATAAATTTTGTGTCATTTTGTCTAATTTACAAGTGATTATTCTGGGTCTCTATAGAAATAAAACCTCTTATTCCCATAAAAATAACCCTGTAATATTAAAAACAAATCCTGGTAAAAATATTTTTGTGGAAGTCTACATACTCTATTTTCCATCTTGAAGAATTCTAGTGGACATAGAATCTTAAAAGGCTATGCTACCTATAGAAGCAGAATTTGCCCATCTGGATTAACTCTCAGTTTCACAAACTCACTTGGCCATAAGAGCACACTTTGGAGTTGGTGAAATGAGAAGAACGTGCTCTCATGGGTCAGGTGTGGCAAGCATGCCATAAGGTCTGTACCATGCTTAGACACAGGTCTGCAAGAAGTTTCAGAGCTGCATGTTGGCTCTGAGTCCCAGTCACACAGTTAGAAGGCAGAACCTAGAAATAGATTACTAATTTTGTTTAATCACATTCATGTTATAAAGAGTTAGTGATAGTCTATATCTAGTGGTATAACAAATGCTATTGTAGATTGTTTTCTTCTTAAATCATTTTCTTGTCTTTTGTTTGTTTGGGGCCACACATGGTGATGCTCAGGGTCCCTGGATCTGCACTCAGGGATCACTCCTGGCAAGCTAAAGGAGCCATATGGGATGCTAGGAACTGAGCCTGGACAGTTACATACAAGGCAAACACCCTACACACTGTACTATCGCTTTGGCACTGTCATTGTAGATCTTGGAGGCATTGGTAGAAATTGTAATTCAGGATTCTTTCCATCCCTGCTCCCTTGTTAGATTCAAATTCTTAAAAACACAGGTCCTTATGCACTGCAAGTGTGAGAGCAGAAGGACGTGTAGACCATTTCCTTTGGTGACAGACAGGAGCCTAAGAGAGTTCTTGCTCCACTGTGGGCAGGGGGTGATCTGGCCCATCTCAGAAACTGGCTGAAAGCAAACAATCTGGGGGTGGGGTGGTCGCTGGTGGTCTCATTCCCCTCCACAGCAGGACCTTACACACCCCCTCCCACAAAGGCCAGAGTCTCCCCCACCAATATTGACACATGCCTTTAAGCCCTAGGATACTTCAAAGAAAGAAGATTAGGAGTGAGTCTCAGAACCCGTTCCCCAGAGAGAACTGTTTGTCCAAAAGTTGATATTATTGATGCTGGGGAAAGCTGAAAGGAGTGTGCAATTTATTTAATAAAAGTCGGCCTGTGTTTGCTGGGGCTGCTGAGTTCTCCTGCTTCCTTGCATGCATTCTCAGGGGCTGGGGGGTGGGGGTGGGGTCTCCCATGATCAACACAAAGGTTTGATCAGCTATGAGTCTTCTTTGGGGCAGCTCACATGATCTGAGAGGCCTCAGCATTCTGGTCATCCCCAGAGTTTTTCTTCTTAAATTCTTTGTTTCCTTCAGAATTCATTATAAACGACATAATTACATCTCTTTTTCTTCTCTGATTGAGCACATTTCTTACAGATGGTGATTTACCATTTGGGTTTGGGAGGAGGCTGAGAGGATGCCCTGTGCAGACAGCCTGAGCTGCCCTGTGCAGCCTTCCTTCCCTTTGGGGAGGGTTCTGGGGACACTAGTAAGAGCACAAATCCTTCAGGATGGACAGTGTCTGGGTCAGACCAAAGCTAAATTTTGGAGACAGCAAAAAACCTTACAGTGAATTTGGAATGATATCATGAAATGAATTGGGTATATTTGTCCCAAGTCTGAAACTTTCTCTATGTTTGCTGTAATTTCTTCTTGGAATACAGTATTTGATTTGATCTTTGCTTTTCAGTCATAATAAAACTAAGGATATAAATAAAAAAATACAAAAATAAAAAAGGATAGGATAGAATCGTACATTATTTTATTCATTATAATAGGAAGACTTTAACATTTGAGACTGCAAAAGAATGCACTCACTCATTCATTTTGATAATACTTATTATATTTTTTCTTGTGTCAGAAACTACTCTGGGTGTATGGTTGTAAGGGGTTGGAGAGCTAACATAATAGGTAGTTCCGTTGCCTTCCACACAACCAACCCAGGTTCCATCCCCAATGCCACATATGGTCCGCAAAGCACTTCCTGGAGTAATTCCTGAGCACAAAGTCAGACCCTGATCATATCCATGTGTGGCCCCAAATAACAACAGCAATAACAATATAATGGTGAATAGTAGTATCTTACAATGGTTGAGCATATGACAACCAGAGTTTCACTGAGTCTCATCAGATAAGAACTAGTCTTACGTATTTATTTATGCTTCCCAGAGTAGGGTATCTAGGCTGAGTGACACTATATTATTGCTCAAAATCTACCAAATGAACAAGCAACAGTGCTTGGAATTCAATCAGAGTGTTCTGAGACCAAACCCCAAGCTGGGCTAAATCACTTCTACTTCAGGCACGCTATGTCTGTGTTCTAGCAAGGAGAGTCCTTTGAGAATAAGGACCATTGTACCAAATAAGTCAGCAGGATGATTTCTCATAGTAGCTTGTCCAAACACACAGAATAATGGTATGAAAGGCAGTAGCAGGACACACCAGAGAATATGCCTTCCTTCACTGGGGTGTGACAACTTCTGCTTGGACAGAGTTGTATTCACAGAAGCAGGTGCAGAAGATGGGTGCTGGCCCTTTCAATTGGCCTGGTATAGGTAAGCTCCCCATGTCCATCTATCTATCCGTCTGTGTTCCAGCCTGTATTCTTCCTCTGTGTTCCAACACTAGATAGGCAAATGGAACCAGACAACTAGATATGAGTTCAGTGATGAATGGTACCTGCAAATTCATATGCTGAATCCCTCCTCTAATGCACTATTTGACAATGAGACTTAGGGATATAATTAAATTTATATTAGGTCATGATGGTGGGGGTGGTCTGTATTGAGATCAATGCCCTTATAAGCATTGTTTTTTCTTCTCTCACCCTCTCTCTCTCCCTCTCTCTCTCTCTCCCTCTCTCTCTCATGGTGTCTCTTTTATGGTGTCTCTCTCATGGTGTCTCTCTCAGAGGTGTCTCCAACTCTATGAAAGAAAAGTGTTTCTATAAATCAAAGCAGAAAAGCCCATACTATAAATTCATATAGAAATTTTTTAAGCATTTCCAGATCTGAACAATAGCCTACTGTTATACCTAATTATATGTCAAACCTGAAAGAACTCTAACAACACAGTACTAGTAGGAGTACTCTAACAGATACACAACCTGTCTCAAGTTCTGGGGAAAGAGCTAAGCAGGACCACCTTCTTTGCTTAGCACACCAAAGCTTCCTACTATTGCTGTTGCAAAACAGCCATTAAGTAATTTTCTCTTGACACTTTTTTGCCACAAAAAGTGAAAAATGCTTTTTAGGGTTTTTTTTTTGGGTAGCAAAAACATGTAGTGGTGTACTTCCTTCTTAAAAGTTAAATGGCAGGATGCTCGCTCTTTTGAAGAGCCTGGGAGAAGGTGGGAAACTGAGTGAGGTCATCCCTGGATCTTGGACTCCAGAGACATAAGAAATAAATTCCTGTGCTCTAAGTTATGGAGACTGATCTTTAAACTACCATATTAATCTACTAAATCTAATCTACAATCTACTAAAATTTTTGACCAGTAATGCATCTAAAAAGGTAGAATAGGGAACGTCCCCAACTTTCAAAGTGACCTGAACGCCCATGAGAGAAAGAGGGTAGTTACTGGAGAGAGACATGTGGGAAGAGACACAATGCCTGCATCCCTACTTGCAGAAGATTGATAATACAAAACACATCTCTATTAGGTCTTCTTTAATGGAAACGATGATTCCTTTCATCCCTGCCAGGAAGAAGAAAAGTCATGTTTCTAGCTTGGGCTGCTGTTTCATCTGTTCGACCTGCTTGTGAGCTAAGCCAAGTTTCATTAAAAATTATTGGTCTCATAACTTTTTTGTTTTTTTTTTTCTTTAAAGAGTCCCATATGGAACCAATATCATGATTGGACTGTAGCTGCACACTCCAGTGAGCACTTGAACACACGTTCTGCTTCTTAGGGGAGTTTCAGCGTGAATCAGATATTTTTCTTTCCAGTATTATGTGAATATCTCAGCAAAGAATTCAGACTTATTCAGAAAGTGAGATTAAAAAAATGATGACATAGATGCGGTCATCATAGAAATTTTTTCTTTGCAGGAGAAATACATGTTTGGTCTCCAAGAGAACTTATACTATTCCTCTTTGAGAGTGCCTGTCTTGGACTGCTCTTGCCTGATTAAGAAATTCTATGAGAGAACCAGAGCACTTGCAAAAGTATAAAACATGACCAGGGCCTTTGTACAAGTATTTAACAACCCCAACCTTATGATAGGTTATATTTCATTGACTTGGAAGAAACACTACATTATCTGGGAAAACAGCACAGATGTTGCCTAATAAATGTTTTGGTTTATGCATTGTACTATCCTCATGAAACATTTATGCAAATCTTGCGCTAACAAAAGGTAAAAGGACCATTTTATGTTATGAAGCATACAACAGGACGACCTTTGTTTTGTTTTTGTTTTACCTCAGTATTTTATGGGTGTGTTTGTAACTCTTGGGGTTTCTATTTAGGAGCACACAAGGGCATTGCAGATTTTCATCTCTTCTGTTTTCAGTTCTGTTATCATTCCTTCCAGCTGATTTCACATTTTATGATGCTAATGGAGGGTGTATGGTTTTGAGTTTCTCTCCTGTCAGCTGGTCAGTAGGTCTGAGGGATATATTTAATAGAATCTGACAGCTGATGGAACTGGCCTCATTGAAAGAGGATTTGATATGTGGAGTGAATGCGAAGACCCTGAATTTGCCATAATAACGTCCATTATTATTCAGCCTCTCACAGCCAATATAACTCTTTCTCTTGTACACACCAGTACATGTGTATAAAAGACATGACTTATGGATGACTTCTTCCATATACTGATCTGAGGCCCGTTTAGATACCATGTCAAAACAGATTAGCCTTCTTATCCTGCTACAAAATTAAGGGAGAGAACTTTGTACAACTCTGACCAACAAATGCACATGTGTCTGCAAACAAAGAAAGTATAGAAAGGGTGGAGATGCTCCCTGCGGGGGCTGTAGAAACCAAGCCACTGGGAAATGCTGCAACTCACCCACTTGGGGTGCTCAGGTCAGGAATTTTAGGGGTGTTTCTGAAGAAGGAGCTGGTGGAGTGACAAGGCTGGGGCAACAAGTAGGAAACCTAGGGGTGAGGGTGGGAATGGGAACCAGCACCAAAAAATGCTCATCTATTGAATTCAAGTCTCTGTTGAAATCCAAACATCAGCCTGATGAGGACTGACAGGACAGGCCTGCTTATTAAAGTTAGCTAACATTTACCAATGCTGATTAGATGCTAAACTTTCCTGGATTAACCCATGTAGTCTTTCCAAGGATGTTATCAATATTAGTTACTATAATTACTCTTATTTTATTCATGTTTGCAGAAATTGAGCCCCAGAAAACTAGTAGCTGAACAAAGTGATATTGAGTAACTGAGAGACTGGTTAACAGGCAGCTTAGAGCCAGAGCCAAAATAGTGATATTCTTCAGCTCCTGCTTCTCTTTGTTTTGACTTTGTTTAGTTTGGGGGGCACACCTGGTGATGCTCAGGACTTACTCCTGGCTGTGATCTCAAGCATCTATTCCTGAGAATGACTGGGGACCAATGCCAGTGCTGGGGTTCAAACTGGGGTCAGACACATTCAATGAAAGCATCTTAATTCCTATATTATCTCTCTGGCTGATCTTCTCCCCTTTGTTCTCAGATCCTATGATGTATTTATGTGTGTGCATGCAAGAAAGTATGTATATAGTAATTATTGTGTGCAAATGTCCGCCTCAAAATAATCTGTCCCAGGGTCTGAGAGATGATGCAATGGGTGGAGCAACTGTTTTGCACATGGTCAATCCAGGTTTGATCATTGGCACCCCAGTTGGTTTTACAAGCCACCTCAGGAGAGATCCGTGAGCACAGAGCCAGGACTAAGTCCTGAGTATTGCTGTGTGTGGCCCTAAAGCAAAATAACACAAAAGTTGCCTGGCCCTTCCTCCTGACTGCATCTAAGCTCCTGTTCCATCAAGGGAGTACCAAGTGTGTGAACTGAGAGCATCCAATCCTACTGTGCTTTACAAACGCAGGGAGGACCTGTGCAGAGTCTCCATTGCCGAGGAGCCTACACCCTGCTTTCCCTCCTCCATCCTCTGAGCTCACCCCATTCTGCCTCTCCTCATTAGCCCCCTTCCCCAAGGATTGAGGCTCAGACAGACATTCAAAGCTGCTCTATGATGTTATCCTTTAAGATAATGACATGAGAAACAGTGTGTCTCCATTCCAAAGACTTTCATATTTATCTATGGTTTTCTTCCAGCACCAAAAGGAAGTAACTGTGGAGAGGTAAGCACAGGGTCAGAAGGACCCCATCAGATGGAGCCCCAGGTTAGTGACATGCTCCTCCTTTCTGGGTTTCGATCATAAGGTACTGGGACTTTCTAGGTCAGAGGCATAAAACCCTCTATTGATCTGAAGCAATACCCAATTTTGAATGTCTATTAAAGCCCCAGGCACTTCAATGCCATATAATCAATATCTTTTTTTCACACTCTTTTTTCTTTTATTTGGGGGGTGGGTATATATTTAGCTTTCCTGCAGGTATCCCCTATTCTTTGCCTTCCTCCCCAAGCAGCCAAGGGGAAACCTGCTCTCCAAAGTCAGTCTTGCAGGCTTGCAAGCCCTGAGATCTGGATTTGTGATAGCTTCCCTTTCCAGCCCTGGCTAGCCCCAGAGCAGGCTATTCCTGGGAAGCAGCTAGATGATACAGTGGATGGGTGTAGAGAAAGGAGGACAGAAATGGAAAGGGGGAAAGGAGGAAGCAAGCTGATATGGGCCTTACAGTATGACAGTTTAAAGACTCCTAAAATTTAGGGTGGAAGAAGAACCAAATTTTTGTGAGGAAGTATATCTCATAAGTTTGCAAAGAAAGCTTTAGGGTAAATAAGAAGTCCAGAGTTCCATGGGGGACTGTTAGGGTGGCGAGGGAAGAGGCAACCCAAAGAACATGGTTGCCTTAGGTAGAAAATGGCTTTAACTTTGGTTTCTGTGCAGAAAAGATATTTGGGTTTAGCTTTATTTGGCAGTGTTTGGGGACACACTCAGAGGTACTCAAATAACCATAGAGTGCCAGAGATGAGAACAGAGCCAGCTGCATGCAAGGCCAACACCTAAAACACCTAAAAACTTGCACCAGCTCTCCAATGCTGTCCAGAAAGGATTTTAGAGTTGGCCCAGCCCATGCTGATCTTAGGGTGAGCCTGGAAACATCCTGGTGAGTAGATCCTCAAACTAGACTGTTGTGATGGAGCTAGCAGGCCATTTTTCCTGCCTTCAGGACCAGTGGTGTAGGGAATGGTGGGTTTTAGTCTTGGCTTCTGCAGGCCACTAAATAGATTTGGCCTCCAAGTTTGAACACAGAAGTGAACCTGACAGAGGATACAGAGTAGGGACAGAGAAAGAGGACAAAGAGATAGAAAGTACAAAGACAGATGAGGCCAGAGCGGTGGCACAAGCAGTAGGGCATTTGCCTTGCACGTGCTAACCTAGGACAGACCATGGTTTGATCCACTTGCATCCCATATGGTCCCCCAAGCCAGGAGCGATTTCTGAGCACATTGTCAGGAGTAACCCTTGAGTGACACCAGGTGTGGCCCAAAAAGAAAAGAAAAAGTACAAATACAGAGAGGAAGGAGGGTTCACAGAAGGAATTATATATTGTTTAATTAGCAGCAGGTCGAGGGCATGAGCACAGTGTGAGAGATAGTATTATAGTCCTATAAGTGCCCAGCACCAAGGAGTAGGTTGTGACTTTGTGACTGGTACCATATGTGACTCATTGTGACTTGCTATGTGACTTTTGACAAGGGAAAGAACTTATTTGAGTCTCATCTATAATATGAAGTTAACAAGATCCTCCTTGCAGAGGTTTGACACCAGTGGAATGAAACTATGCGTGAAAAGTACATTGCCCCATGCCTATCATGTAGTGAACCTTCAATAAGTAATGACTGAATGTTATTATAGTATTGGTTCTGTGGAAGATGATCAATGAGCTACAACATGTTTTGAAGTAGTATCATTCTTAACACAGTCTTGAAACAGATTGCTTGGGGCATAAGCTGTTTCGAGGTAATTCCATAAGCTGGCATTACCTCACTAGAGAAGGAAAGCAAAACATTAACACATACCTCTGACTTTTACCTACCTCCCAGGTTTCTAAGGAAATGACAGACAATGCTATCAACACTGTATATTAGAGAAGAATGAGTCATGGGACAGAAGATCTAAAGAATCTATCATGTACCTGGTGAGTAAAGCAGAATTTTGATAGACTTAGATTTTTGGTTTTCTGAATGGGAAGGAGTGGCCCACTTGATAAGGATTTTTAAAAGTCTTTACAAAATCTCACCTTATAATGGTGTAGGAGGTTCAGAGCTGGCCACTGCTAAGCAAGGATTGTCCCAACAAACTAGGGACTGTCACGTTTCAGTAGTCATTTGTTCTACATCTGCACAGTGTCTACCGTGTCCTTTCCTGGGAATGACTCTAATGTGAAACTTGAACTCAATCCTTTTTCTTGAGTAGATTTCCAGGGTAGAGGTCATGACCTACATCTGGTGAGTCCAGCATCAAATGTATGTGGCCAGTGAAATGGCCTTAGTACCTAGGATGGTCCAATCAAAATGGCTCTCAAGAGTGTAGTGGCAATCTGAAATGATCTGCATGTCTCCTCACTGAATGTATCTAACCAAAGAGATGGGTCATAAGCACAATTGGGCAGGATATGGGGAAACCAAACCTCCTGTTCTGATAATGAATTTTCAGGTAGTACAGCTACTTTGGGGTTTCTATGTAACCCAGAGATTCTATTCCAAAATATATTTTTAACTGAATCAAAACCCAAGGTCTGCACAATGCTCACACATACATGCTCATATTGGCAGTAAAGTAGCCCATGGAGAAACACACAAATGTTCATCAACTGATGACTGATTGAATAAAAAATGGTCTATACATACAATAAAGGTGATTCAGCCATAAAAAGGAATGAAGTTCTGAAATGTGCTCCACCACACATGAAAGGAGATATGAGAGGAGTCACTCAGAAAGCATAATTTGTTGTACTATTCTCTTTATAAGGAATGTTCAGGATGAACAAATCAGGGTGGCAAAATTAGATTAGTTGTTGTCTGGGTCTAGGGCAAGAGGACTGGGGAAGGCCTGATGGTTGTGAGCTTTGGTTGGCTTCTTTTGTAGATTGTAAAAATTGCCCTGATATTAATAGTGCTGATGATTGTATAAGTTTAGGGACATTTCAAGGCCATTGACATTTACTATTTAAATGGACAGATTGTGTAGTTTGTGAATCGTACCTCAATAAAGCTGCTATGTTTAAAATTAAAAAAAGTTTAGTGAAAACCAAGGGAAGAGACACACTCTGTATGCAAGGATGCAGGATTAGCGTTGCTGGATTAGGTTTCTTCACACCCAGAACTGAGAACTGAACCCATGAGAGATTTCCAGAGCAGAGTTCATGGTCAGGTTGGGCACCCTCCTTCCTCCTTCAGGGGTCTTATATTAGCAGAAAAGCGAATTCAAAATTAGCTTTTGAATTAAAATTCAAAACAACCCTTTAGTCCCCCTTTCCTCTTAGCCCAACCTAAAATGTATTCTCTCCCTCCCTAGAACAGACCTCCCTTCCCTTGTGCCCTTCCTCCCCCACATCTCTGCCTCACTCTCTCTATGTCTTGCTCATTCTCTTGAACTCACACAGAGAAAATTTTTCTCTACAATAACCAAACACAGGAAGGAAGTTCTTGAGCAGAGGCCAGACTTCTTGCTCTAAACCGGGGAGATATACTGTGGGTAGGACACCTTACACGTGGCTAATTTGGTTAGATCCTGGCACTGCATATGGTACCCCTAGCACCAGCAAGAGGGATCCCTGAGCATAGTCAGGTTTTGAACTAAAACCAAAAAATAGGATATATTAAAATAAAAATAAATAAATGCATGATGGAAAAGAAAGATGGTTGAATAAGAAACTCTGAAGTTCGTACTCCAGAACCAGTGGGCATAGGAAGAATCCATTCAAAAGTGGAATGGATTCTCCAATAGTTTCAAAAAAACTTCTTTTTTTTTTTATCTTTTTTTTTTTTAATTTTGGGCCACACCCAGTGACACTCAGGGGTTACTCCTGGCTATGCACTTGGAAATTGCTCCTGGATTGGGGGACCATATGGTATGCCGGGGGATTGAACCATGCTCTGTCCTAGGTCAGTTGTGTGCAAGGCAAATGCCCTACCGCTGTGCCATCTCTCTGGACCCATGTTTCAAAAAACTTCTTGCAAGTATCTGGGGGTTAAGCTCAGCTGCTTCGAGAACCTACTCTTGCTTGAATGCTTAGGGTTGGAATTTTGATTTATTGTGTCACTGCCAGGCCTGTCCAACAGCTCTGAGGATGTGATCCTAATACTACCAGCAAAATCTAACCACACCATAGAGACAAGGGCCAGGAGGACTGGTTCATGGTAGAAAGCTTGCCACAAATAGTGAGGGAGTGTAGTTAGAACAGAGAAGGCACCATTATGACAATGATAAACTGAAATGATCCTCAGGAAAAGAACAAAGTGCTAAAAGGAGATATTACTAAACACAGTGCCTAAGAGGTATTAAAAAAGAAGAGGCAGAGAGAGAGAGAGAGAGAGAGAGAGAGAGAGAGAGAGAGAGAGAGAGAGAGAGAGAGAGAGAGATGTCTGCCATAGAGATAAGCTGGGGTTAACAGGAGAAAAATTGGGAATTTTGGTGATAGGAAATATGCACTGGTGAAGGGATGGATGTGGGAACATTGTACGACTGAAAGTCAATCATAAAATATTTGTAACTGTAACTGTGATTAAACTTGTTTAATTATTATAAAAAAGAAATGGTGGGCCAGAGTAATAGCACAGCTGTTAGAGCATTTGCCTTGCATGCGGCTGACCTGGATTTGATCCCTGGCATCCCATATGGTTCCCTGAGCCTGCCAGGAGTGATTTCTGAGTGCAGAGCCAGGAGTAACACCTAAGTGTTGCCAGGTGTGCACCCTCTCCCCCAAAAAGATGAAATGGGATGAATCCTGAAAAATGAAACTACAAAAAACACACAAAAAAACTACCCAAAAAAGCCTCAAAATAAAAACTTTTTGGTATAGTTTTAAGAGAAGAAAAAATATTTAAGTATTTGAAATCTGTTTTTACTTCTTTGAATGAGAAAAAAAATGCTGAAATTCTGAAAGAAAGCTTCAGAGTGAAAAGCAAAACTAAAGAAATTTTGTTAAAGGCCAAATAGAACAGAAAATGGAATCTGTGACTTAAGAAATGAGTCCCAAGTTCTCACTTGGAAATCAATGAAAGGGAGAAAAGAAATGGAGATAATCACAAAAAGTAGAAAGAAGGGAGGTGAGAGAAAGAAAAAGAGGGAGGGAAGGAGAGAAGGAAGGAAGAAGGGATGGAGGGAGGAAGGGAGCGAGGAAGAGAGGGAGGGAGAATGAGAGAAAGAGAGAGGAGACTAGATGTCAGAAACAGACTATCATAAGAAACATTTGAAATAATAAGCAGAGCAAACTAAGGGGGAAATTATTAAGGATAGGATGAAAATCCCAAGTTGAAGAAGGACTTGTGCCTTTAAGCCATTAGGTTCAAAGAGCAAATGACATTCCACTGGAGGTCCTACTGTTTGTAAAAGAAATTTTCCTTGAGCCCAGTCACACCTGTTCATTGGCACATTGGCACATTCTTCAGGCCTACCTTGGGTTCCAGAGGCTGATTTGGCTAAAGATGTGGCATGGCAGGTCTGTGATAGGAATCTGTGACCTGTGACCTCCCAACATGCACGATGTGAGAGCACACACACACACACACACACACACACACACACACACACACACACACACACACACACACACACACACACCAGGGTTCTTTATAAAATTGGGTGACCCTGTATGTGCTCTTGGAGACGTGAACAGAGAACATGTTTGTATTTAAAGGATAAATGTTTAAAGTCCTATAAATATTTTGTTCACAGCATGGGAGAAAATTCCCAAATTTCCTCAACAAAAGGAAAAAGTTCCATAAAGCCAACCCATCCTTCTTAGTAAATTCTAGGATTAAAATGATGCACAATCTGAGGTTTTTGAAAACGTGCAACTGGGAGGTAAAGATGAGTGGCCACACAGATTCTTCCACATGGGGAGAAATTTCTAGAAGGACTGGCAGCCTCGTAGAAGCTATTACTTTTCTTTCTTTCATTTTGTAAAAGGATCTAAGAATTAGTCCAGGTGGCTGATAAGGCAAAATCAATAATTCAGACAGAAGGGAAAGCTGCTATAAAAGATAGATTGCTAAGCAGAGATTTTCCCCAAAATGTATCGTTAATTCCCCAGTAATTGTAGTTAACATGATTATAAAACAATGTAAGTGTCAAAAAAATTCTGGAAAGAGATGACATACAATGAAAAATATATTAATTATAATATTCTTATTCTAAAAGCCAGATGGGGCTGGAAAAGGAATTCATGCTGATAATACTGGTAATTATAGCTTCCATTTTTAGGCATTACTGTGTATTAAGCACAAAAATAATGCTTATCTAAATATTGTTTTTCATAAATCTTTATATACATCCTAACATTAATTTCTGAACATAAATTCTTAGAAGGTGAAATGCTGGGCCTGAGAATTTATTTGAAAGTCATTCAACACAATGGAAGTTTGAACATTCACCAGAAATATGTAAGTACTAATACATCTGCGTCCTTGCCAACACCAGTTATTATCATTCTACAAGTAATAATAGTGAAAATCATGCATTCCAAGTACAGAACTTAGAACATTTTTCTACAAATTAGAGAAAATTGAAGGTTATTTGCTATAATTCTATAACTTTTATGATGAACTTCTCGGATAGGAGAAGCCTCCATTCTTTATTTAGATTATTTACTTTCCACTTGAAAAACTAGGTGCTGTGTTTTCAGAAAATGACAATTTTGGGCTGGAGCAATAGCACATCAAGTACACTTTCTATACATGTGGCCAACCCAGGTTTGATTTCAAATATCCCATATGTTTTCTTGAGCCCTCCTAGGAGTAATCTTTGTGTGCAAATCCAGTAGTAAGGCCTGAGCACAACTGGGTGTTCCCCAAACCAAATAAATAAAAAATTTAAAAGAGATGACAATTTAGAGAAGGTGTAAAATAGTATCTTTGTAGATAACATTTGTGAACAAAGATTGAGGATTGGTTAAATATTATACTCATCTTTCTAAGATGTATTCTTCTATATCCATTAAACCATATTTATAAGGATAACAAAATTAAAAACTTAAATAATATAATACCAAATGGATAAAAAGGTTTTTATGACATACTTATAATTCTGGCACTTAAAATATGATTATATATAAATAATATGATGAATATGAGCCAGTTATTCACAAGAATTGTCACTTAGAATTGAGAATTCAAATAAATTTTCTTCTTTATGCCTCTATTTTATAAGTCGTCTCCAGGAATATTTTCATATAAGGAGATAAAAAGTTATTTTTCTAGTAAGCTGGATACTTAGGAAATATTTTATGTTTTCCTATTAACTAAGAATAGTTAATGGTGGATACTTTGCAATGCTCATTGAACAAATGAGTAGATAAGTGATTGAGTAAAAGATTGGGTGTTTTCTTCAGGCAGAATGTTCTTCCTTGAGATCTTTTTACGTTTTTGTTTTTGTTTGTTTGGGAAGCTACATCTGGTGATATTCAGTGTTTACTCCTGGATCTGTACTCAGGTATCACTCCTGGCAGCATGGAGGACAAGTAGTGGGATGCCAAGCTTTTAACCTGGGTCAGCCATGTGCAAGGCAAGTGCCCTACCCTCTACTACCTTTCTGGGCCTTCTTGGAATCTTCTGATTGCTTAATTTCTCCAGGCCAGGGACCCTGGCTATATAATGCTTGCTTCTTGCTGTTAGCTGCTTATCTTCCCCTCCAACCAACTCCTCCTCTGACCAGTCTCCCTTGCCTGGATCTTCACTGCTCTTAGTTCCCTGATCTCACAGATCTCCCTCCCCAGGATCCACCCACTCGACCTTGGTTTTGCTCCTTCTTTTTGCTGTGGTTGATAGAGACAGTTGTTGAAGAAACTTCCTGGTCAGAGGAATGACATCTGAAGAAACTGATGTAGCCAACCAAGCCAGAGTGATACCAGCCTGTGTAGACCAGCAATAAACAGTCTCATGTCCCAGTTCATTGACTTCCTTGAAGGAAACTTTAATTTGTAAAAATTGCAAGTGGGTTCATAGACTGAGTTGACCCTTATGAATAGAATAACATGTCTCCCAGAAGACAGGCTGATGTGGCTGGTTCCCTTCTGTCTTGTCAGAGACTATGTTTTGCCAGCCCTAAGTATTTTAAACATTCCCCCCCTCCCCCGCACTGCTTCCCTGGGGGTCTCATGGAGGAAAAAACAGTTGGACAGTTCTCTTGGCTGACTAAGACTCAGCAGGTTGGTATAACACATTTTGTCCTATCAAAAATAACTGAGATTACATAACCATAACCTCTCCCCAGAGCAAATATGCATTTGAGAGGCAGTGAAACATACATAATTATAGATGTAAAGCACTAAAAATAGGCACCGTGCCCCACACAGGCAGTGGAGAGCGTGGCACTTGAGTGCAATGCTGCCACGTCTGGCAATATTAATAGGTGCCATGGCACCATCCTAGGTGGCCAAAGGAGGCGGTGCAGGGCTACAGCAGATGCAGAAAGAGAAAGTTAAAATGTGTTTGCACCAAGAAGGTTCTGTTGGTTTGACCCTGTCAAAGTCTGCACCAATGGATTGTGGTCTTCTCCCAGGAAACAGGAAATAAAAAGTCATTGTCCAAAAATGATTAGGATATTGTGAAATCTTATACTATAATTGAATCACTAATTACTAATTTATCTAATCAATATTATATAAAAATAATAATAGTGATGTCTATGCTCCATTTGCCAAAGGACTTTTATCTCTATGTCTCTCTTTCAATGGTGCTTAGGACACCAGGGTCTACTGCCTATAGTGCTGGCAGATAACTATTCCTATAGTTAGGATAAACTATTTCTACCAAAACCATGCTTAGAGACCATCCAATTGCAGGGATCAAACTTGGGGAATCATGCATGCAAGACAGGAACTCTGGTTCTTTGAGTTATCTTCCCTCACCTCCCATCACTTCCATTTTAGTTCAGTTCATTCAACCTGTATCAAGGATCATTTCGGGTCATCATGGTTGTAACAGTCCAAACCCCAACATGATGCCTCAATGCAACAAAGATGTACCACATCTCACAACCTGAAAGTTGACTGGGAGATTATTACCTGCATCTGAACAAGATGCGCAGCTGGGATGCTGGGCCCTAAATGGCTCACATAACACTTGATTTAAGCTTAACCCCTCCAGGTGAGTCTAATCCTTCTGGAGGCTATTGCAGATGCTTCCCCAGGGAGCACTGAGGGCATCTAAGAGGACTGGGTGAAAACTTCCCTGCACCATAAAACCTAGTTTCTTTCAGAGCCTGGCCTCCCTTCACTGTGATCTTCACATGGCCAGCCCATGCTGGGGAACATGGTGGAGAAAAAGTCTGCCTCCAGATAGAAGGTGAAGCATTTTATTTACTCCTTGAAGGAACCTTGAATGGTAAGGAGACCACCTACACTTTAGAGAAGCAGAAACTGAGAATCAGAGGGGATAAACCAATTTCTCAAAGCCACACAGCAGAATTAGCCTGAATTCCATTTAGGTGATATCAATTTTTTTACCTCCACCCCATTGCTGGATTACCTCCTGACTTATCTAATTTCACTTCTACACTCCCATGCCAGAAGTTCGGTAACAGAATGAGCACTTTAAAAAAAAACAACAACAACTATTTTATTGTGGTAATGGGTTTACAATACTATTAATAATACTTTTCATTCACACATCTCCAAACACCACACCCCTCAAATGAGTACCCACTTTGCCTCACCAGTGTCCCAAGGATTTTTCCCAGCCACTACTTCTGTGGAAGCTCCTTTCTGTAGACAAAATCTACCTACACATTGATGAATAAAACTAAATTTCTGAAATAGCACAACATTGCAAATCAATGACAAATTTATTAATTTTTCTTTTCATCATGAAATATATTTCTCTTTTTATAGGTATCTGAACCAAAAAGATTAATAACTGAAATTCTATATTACTATACTTTAAAATTCATATGAAGATGACTTTAGTCTCAATATCATGGAATGTTTTGCCTCTGGTTTCTTCTATATACCTTACACCGACAGATATGATACCAAGATCTTTAAACCAGTTTGATTTGACCATTGTGCATGGTATTGTGTTAGCTAGAGATCTGAGTTCACTTTTTTTGCATGTGGCTGACCAGTTGTCTCAACACCACTTGTTGAAGAGGCTTTCCTGGCATTTCTTGCCCCTTTGTCAAAGATTAATTGATTGTATGTCTGGGGGTCATTCTCTGGAATAAACTCAAGTCTATTCCATTGGTCTGAGGGTCTGTCTTTATTCTTGTACCATGCTTGTTTTTGTTTATTTGTTTGTTTGGTTTGGTTTTTGAGTCACACCTGACAGTGGAACTCAGGGGTTACTCATGTCTTTCCACTCAGAAATCACTCCTGGCAAGTTCCGAGTACCATATGGTATGTCGGAATTCAAACCACCATCTGTCCTGGGTCAGCTGCATGCAAGGGCCTACTGCTGTGCTATCTCTCCAGCCCTCATGCTGTTTTAATTACTATTGCTTTGTAGTATAATTTAACATTGGAGAAAGTGATAACTTCCACTTTTAGCTTTAGCTATCCTTGGGCGCTTATTGTTTTCAATTAATTTCAGGAGTGTTTGATCCACTTCTTTGAAGAATGTCATGGATATCCTTAGAGGAATTGTCTTAAATCTGTTTAATACTTTAAGGAATATTGCCATTTTAATGATGTCAATCCTCCCAATCCATGAATAGGATATATGTCTCCATTCTTGCATCCTCTTTTATTTCTTAAAGTAGTATTTTAAAGGGTTTTTTGTTTTTTTGTTTTGTTTTTTTGTTTTTATGTTTTTTTTTTGGTATAGGTCCTTTACTTCTTTAGTTAAGTTGACTCCAAAGTATTTGAATTTCTGTGGTGCTATTGTGAATGGAATTTTTTAATGTCTATTTCTTCTTTATCATTATTTATGTATAAAAAGCCACTGATTTTTGTACATTAGTTTTGTATCTTGTCACTTTTCTATATGAGTCTATTGTTTCTAGGAGCTTTATTGTAGAGTCTTTAGAATCTTCTAAGTATGGTATCATGTCATTTGTAAACAGTGAGAGCTTGACTTCTTCCTTTCCTATCTGGATATTCTTGATATCTTCTTCTTTTTTTCCTAATTGCTATGTACATATTACTTACAGTACTATGTTGAGTAGGAGTGGCAAGAGGGGGCAGCCTTGCCTTGTACCAGATCTTAGGAGAAAGGCTTTCAGTTTCTCTCCATTGGGCATAATAAAGGTATCTTCAAGGAAAAACAACACTGTCCATACAAATGGAAGTAGAGATAAACAAATAGGATTACATTAAACTGAGAAGCTTCTGCACTTCAAAGGAAACAGTGACTAGGGTAAAACAGGTCACCCACAGAATGGGAGAAACTATTCACCCAATAACCACCAGATAAAGACCTAATATCTAAGATATATACGGTACTGACAGAACTTAACAAGAAAAATATTTAATCCCATCAAAAAATGGGGACAAGAAATAAACAGATGTTACCTCAAAGAAATACAGATGGCCAAGAGTCACATGAAAAAAATGATCTATGTCACTAATAATGAGGAAGATGCAAATCAAAACAACAATGAAGTACCATCTCACACCATAGAGACTAGCACACATCAAAAGGATCAAGAATAACCACTGCTGACATGAATGTGGGAAGAAAGGATTCTGATTCACTGCTGATGGGATTGCCTTCTAATCTAGCCTTTCTGGAAACAATATAGATATTCCTTAAAAAACTGGAAATTGAGCTCCTATACGATCCAGCAATATGATTCCTAGGGATATGCCTTAGGACCACCAAAACACAATATAATAATGTCCTCTTCACTCCTATGTTCATAGCAGCACTATTGACAATAGCCAGAATCTGGAAACATCCCAGATGCCCAACAACAGATTAGTGGCTAAAGAAACTGTGATACATCTATACAATGGAATACTATGCAGCTGTGAGAAGAAATAAAGCCATGGAATTTGCTTATAATGGATGGAAACTATTATGTTGAGTGAAATAAGTCAGAGGAAGAGAGATAAGTACAGAATAGTCTCACTCATATGTGGGATTTAAGAAAAATAAACGACAGTATAATAATAACATCCAAAGACAATAGAGATGAAGGCTGGAAGGACCAGCCCATGATAACAAGCTTATCACAAAAAGTAGTAAATGCAGTTAGAGAAATAACTGTACAACAGCCACCATGGCAATGATAGAGATAGAAATACAATGCCCATCTTTAAGACAGGCAGGGGATGGGGGGGAGGTAGAAAATGAGGGGAACAATTGTGGCAGGAATGTTACACTGGTGAAGGGGTGTGTGGATTTTATGGCTAAAATCCAATGACAAACATGTTTGTAACCATTGTGCTTTAATAAAGAATTGTTTTAAATAAATAAATAAATAAATAAATAAATAAATAAATAAAAGTAAATGTCTGCAATCAACAGGAAGAGAAAAACAAATCCCACTATTTTTCACTTTTTAAGTTTCACACTTGGCACCATGTACTGGGAAATTTTTCTTGTCTTTTAAAGAAGTTTCTTCAACAGTTCTTGCAGAGTTGCCTTTAAGGCTGTGAATTCTCTAAGCTGTTGCCTGTTCGTAAGCACCTGTTAGACACTCTTCAGGCAGTTTCTATTGATCATTATCTTCTTTTCCATCCTACTGGTATGTGAGATCTGGGCCTTCACTACTCACCCAGAGCATCATCTGTGTGGAGAGAGGGCTCTGCCCTCAGACAAACCTCACCTAAAGGCCCAAAGCTCCTGGTGTTTCTCCTGGCACATGAATCAAAACAGGGTCAGTTTTGTGTGGATTGGCTTGCAAAATCAACTGGACTTATTCTCACAATAACACCATGAAATAGGCCAGATTAATTTTTATTGCTTTACTTTATCTTGCAGATAGGAAAACTGAGGCATAGCCATAGTGGCATAACCAAGATCTCCAACCCAGACCCATGAACTCCAGTGTAATCCCACCTCTCATTCCACGGACAATATGGTCCTTTTCTGTTTCCTCACCTTGTGAAACTGATAACCAGGAACCAGGCTCAAGTGGGCCCCCAGGGGTCCCTCTGAGACTGCTAAATCTTATTGTCAGGCTTCATCCCTTTTCCTCCTGGCTTTGTTAATGCCCAGCCATTGCATGTTGGTACCATGTTTATTTGATCTTTAGTTAATCTTTGACTGAGTTTCTGTCACTTACTTTGCCATCAAATTATCAAGGAAAAAGACTTGCTTACTCACTGCAAGGCATGATAAGCCCCATGGGTCCTGCTCTGCAGATGACTGAGCCACTGCTGACTGACCTTCTTATCTAATGGCAGAGTTTCCACCATCACAGCCCCTTTTCTCCCCAACTCTAAGTCCCTAAAATTCTGCTAGTGGGTACAATTATTGATGAAAAACACAATTTCTATTTCATGCAACTAAATTTCAGTTCCAGTGAAAGACACGGAATGTTATTTAGTTGTAAACAAACAAACAAACAAACAAACAAAAAACGAAAGAGCTCAGCAACTCAACATGTGAACATGCCAGGGGAGAAGTTGGAGCCCTTCTCTGATCTCATGTGAAAAGAGTCTCATATGTGATGAACAGATCCAAAACCACACAGGAGCTCAACCCCTGCCCAGAAATTGGTGTTTTTCCTCAACTTCTACACTTTTCCTTCAATGCAAGCAAAGGATGAAAGGGAAGGAAAAATTCCCAGGTGCAAGTCTTCACTTTCCAGGGAAATGGTGCTGGAAGTTTGAGATCATTTCCTGGAAGGACAGAGGCCACCCAGATAATGATCCACTGGGGACTGATAATGTACTTACTGCAAAGACTTTTTCCACACTTTCTGGTAACCCTGCTAGGGTCTGCTTGTTACTAGCAGTGCTGTAGAGGGAGAAACTGGAACTGAGGATTCATAGCTGTTAATTATATGTTCTTTAGCACGAAGTTAGAAAGTGGCAGCTCTTGGAGACAAACCTGGGTCTGATTTCTAAACCCTCGCCCCTATTCCTCAGTCACTGTTCAAGAGTCGGTGTGACCTCAGGCTACCTCACTCAAGCCAGCCCCAAATCAACCCTCCATCATAGCTGATTACACCCACCTACACTCATACCTTACCTGTTGATGTCCATGCCACTCATCCTGTGATATTTTGGGTATATCTCGCTCTTCTAGAAGGATTGATGAATTGATTGCAGTTCATTCTTGCAAGTCCTTTTTGGGGGGAGCGAGGGCTCACACTCAGCAGCGCTCAGAGATTACTCCTGGCTTTAAGCTCAGATATCACTCCTGGCAGGCTCTGGGGAACATATGGGATATTGGGATTTGAACCACCATCCTTCTGCATGCAAGGCCCTACCTCCATGCTATCTCTCCGGCCTCTCTTGCAAGTCCTTGACTAATTCCTTCCTTCCGTCCCTGTCTTTCCTCTCTTCCCTTCCTTCCCTCTCTTCCCTCTCTCCCCTCTCTTCCCTCCCTTCCCTCCCCACTTCCTCAAATATATCTCATGGTTTATCATATTCCAGCACTGCTTATAATGCCAGACATAGAGAATTAGACAACAGCAACCCCTATTCTGCTCGATGAACTCTTGTAGTTATGAAAACATATGTAATCTAATAGTAAAATAATTTCTAGCAATAGGTACCTTGAAGGAAAATAAAGCAGGGTAAGGGAGCAGAATCAGATAGAGGAGGCTAACTGCTTAAGACCAGGTAGTCAAGAAGGGCTGCTTGGAAGAAATGTTATAGAAGGAGGTACAGAAGTCTGTTCAGGCTTAAGAGTTTAAAGTGTTAGAAGATGGACAAAGAAAAGGGCCAGAGTATGTGGGGCAAAGAGGCTAGCCAGAAAGGAGATGGGTCAAAGCAAGCACCTACTGCTCAGGTCAAAGAGGGATTGTATGTAGTTTTAAGGTAGGGAGCCTCAGGATTTTGTTGTTGTTGTTCTTTAATATATTTTGTTTACTTAATGGGTGTGGGAAGGGTTGGGTCATATACAATTATCCTTATGAACTCTCCCTGGCTCTGTACTTAGGAATGACCCCTAGTGGTACTCAGGAGCCCATATGCTGTACCAGAGATTTGAACCAGTGTCTAGAATGCAAGGCAATGCCTTAAACCCTGTACTATTTCTGGCCCTCGAAATTTAGATTTTGATGATGAAAGGACAATGCTGTAGCCACAAGTTCCATAGTTATTGTGACCTTCCCAGCACACCTTTGACAAGGACTTGAGCAAAGCATGAAACATGGTTGAAAGGATGCTCAACTCCCCTCTCCTGTAAGTTACTGCTGGCTTTTCCCCCTTTATCTATCAGCACTGAAGCAAAGAAGGGAAAGCCAGGAAAATGAAAAGAAATAACAGATGTGGTATGTTATTCTGACTTGGCGTTGGGGACCTCCCAAATAGAGCTCTCCACATGGTGCTTCCCCTGAGAAGTGACTTCTCTGGCCTTTGTGGCTGTGGGATCAGAGAGAAGCCTGTGGGTTAGGGACCTCTGGAGGAGGAACAGGGGCATCAGGCTAGATTGAAGGGTAGAGAGACAAACAAGGTCTGCAGCCATTGCCCACAGGAAACTTAACTTCCTCTTTTCCTGAACAGCTGAGCCAGGGCTGACCACTGTGATGCTCTAATAGTTTGCTTTAGACAAAATGTGCCTGGACCACTGGCTTCACCATTCTCAACATCTTGGAGCAGAATGGGAGAGTCAGATCTTTTGGTTCCACTTGTCCATGGTACCTAACCTTTCTGAATCTATTCTTCCTTCCTTCCTTCCTTCCTTCCTTCCTTCCTTCCTTCCTTCCTTCCTTCCTTCCTTCCTTCCTTCCTTCCTTCCTTCCTTCCTTCCTTCCTTCCTTCCTTCCTTCCTTCCTTCCTTCCTTCCTTCCTGGCATATTTTAAATTTTGGATGTCTAGGTTGTGAAACTCATTTTTTGTTTGTTTGGGCCACACCCGATGGTGTCAGGGATTATTCCTGGCTATGCACTCAGAAATCACTTCTGGCAGGTGTGAGGAACATGTGGAATGCCGGGGGTTGAACGCGGGTTGGTCACATGCAAAACAAATGCAATACCTGTGCTATCACTCCGGCCCTATGAATCTCCATTTTAAATTTGCACAAAGGCCTCAATGGTTCCTGTCACCTGGATATTGTGGGAAGTTTTAAAGTGGAAATCAAGCAGGGAAAGCTTGTCTGAGGGTCTGCTATTGGGAAGGATCCCTGACACACTCTCCACATTTCCAAACATCATCTGTGATGTTGTTGTCCTGAGGGTGGAGAGCTGAGAAGGGGAAGACCTGGGGCCAGAGTCTCAGCATCTGTCCTTCCTGCCTATGTAAGCCACAGGACCCCGGATTGTAGCAGACCTACACCCAATGCCAACAAAATCTCTTATGGACATTGTTTTTTTTTTTTTTTTTTTTTTTTTTTGGTTTTTGGGTCACACCCGGCGATGCTCAGGTGTTACTCCTGGCTGTCTGCTCAGAAATAGCTCCTGGCAGGCACGGGGGACCATATGGGACACCGGGATTCGAGCCAACCACCTTTGGTCCTGGATCAGCTGCTTGCAAGGCAAACGCTGCTGAGCTATCTCTCCGGGCCCTCTTATGGACATTGTTAGTGAATTTTCCTCAGAGCCTTACTCAAGGGGCTCTGGCCAAAAAGGCAAAATGCTTTTTTTAGCTCAGCTTCCTGGGTCAAACAGCACATCACTGGGGCATGCAGATGTTGATTTCACAGCAATTGCGAGAACCCCAATAAGAAGCCAGAGATTTACCTGAAACTAAGAGAACTAAGAGGGGTCCCACCCCCTGAGTGTGGCACAGCAAAGATACCCTAACCACGAGTATTCAAGCACTCCTCCAGACTTCCCTCATTGGCATCCATAACTAGGGAGACCCAATAATACCTGCCATTTTGAAAGCCCAGGGGAGGAAAATGGGTCACATTGAGACTTCATTTCATCAAGTCCTCATTTTCCATTTTATTCATTAAATATAATTTTGCTTTAAAATGATGAATAAGTTTAAATCTATATTGTACATTATAGATTAACAATAGTAAGCCCCAGAGGCAAGAACAAAAGGAACTTCATTATTGCATTTCATTCATCAACCCTCTAATAAGAATGCCATTACTTATGTGCCTTTGCCTTCCAACTTGTTATAATAGGTCCCTTCTAAAGACTTTGCCACTAACAACCAGCCCAAAGGTGAATCTGTTCACCTGCAAGAAAAAATACAACCCTGGGATTTACAATGACCTGCTGCGTCAAAGAAAGGAAATCTTAAAAACTGTTCCTCCTGGCTTATGATGACTGGGCCAGGCAATCCTTAGCAAAAAGAGGCAAGAGGGAAACTTTGGTTTTTATGGGGACCCAAGAAAAATACCCAGATGATGCCCTTGCAAGTTACGTGCCTGCCATTATTCCAAAATCAACACCCTGAAATAGAGAAACCAGGAAATGATTTTCCTCCCAGGCTCATGTCTGTTGCAGCCTGGCTGCGGGGAGCTTTAGGCCCAGTAGGTATAATGGGCTGCCCTCCCCAGCCATGGCCTTGCTCCTGCCTCCCTGAATACACACTACCTGCTCACATGTTTCCCTCTCACACACTGCCCACTGCCCATAAGGTTAGCTGTGTCCTGATTCCCTACACAGTCTATAGACTCCTTCACAGGCGGGCCCAGGCCTCGCCCTCAAGTGTCTCCAAGGCTCACTTAGCTCCTTCCTCTCTGTTCCAGACATTTTTCCATCACACTCAGCATTTTCACCTTGCAGCCCAGGCAGCTCACCCTGGTAAACGTTGCCATACTAGACCCTGAGAAGGCCCCTCGGTAATCCTAAAGGACTTTTGTAAGGGTATCAGAGTCCAGAGCCTCAGCTAACAGAAGGATTCAGTGGGGACCAGATGATTTTCACAAGTTCTTCTCTTCCCCTGAGGAGAAACTGAAGGCCCCTGACTCTCGGCTCTGAGTTGTAGATGGATCCTAAAATAAATCAGAGACTTTTCTTGAGGGATCAAATAGTTATAAACAAACCCTGGAGCTGGAAAATTAGTACAGGAATAGGGAGCTTGATTTTCATATAGTGACCCTGCTATGATCTCCACCACAACATATAGTTCCTTGAGCCCAGCTAGGAGTTATCCCAGAGCACTGGGTCAGCAGTAAGCCCTGAGCACCACACAACAACAACAACAACAACAACAACAACAAAGAAAAGCTCTAACTCATGGGGCAGTATGCTAGAGAAAGTAGCAAGAGATTATGTAAGGAAGCTCAGGAACAGGCCCAAGCCCTACTGTCATGCATGCCTACATAGGAGTTAGATAAGAAAAACTCTGGTTGAATTCGGTTTCAAGAATTGACTGACGTGGCTAAGGTGCCCTTTCCCTACACCCCACACAAGATACATGGCTTGTCCAAGACAGTAGAACTGGTATGAGCCCCCCTCAGGCAAGGATCCTTGACAGTAAATAACCTCACCTCTTTATAGGGGACCTGGCCTATTATGAGGAGCTGGGAGACAGCATGGGGCTTACAGCACATCCTAGCATACATCCAGCCTGGGTTTGCTTCCCAACCGCATGGTCCTCCAAGCACTACTGTTCCCCAAACAGTGTTGGTTGCAGCCCTGGAGTCCCCACCACCAAGCACCACTGCGGTATCAGGTGGCCCTCTGAACTACCCAGCCTAAAAAATATTTGCACATCCTCAGATCAGAATATTCAACCACAAGCCCACTTTATCGCAAATCACCTTTGGGGCCTCTGGTCTCTTAAACATCCCTGAAGAACACTAACACCCCACAAAAATGACTTATTGGGTGATCTTTAGTGAGGGAGTTCCCTTTATGTCATATGCTGAAGTTCTGAATCACATGATTTCAAAAGGTGTCTCAATATCTGAGGCTTTTATCAGCTTCTGTTAAGATGAGATTACAGGATGGATCCCAAATACGATGACAGTCTTATTTGAAGAGGAAATGGGGGCTCCCAGAGAGACCCTGGGGGTTGAGGGTACTCAGAGACAAGAGAGTGTTTAGGGCCCAGAAAGATAGCACAGCGGCGTTTGCCTTGCAAGCAGCTGATCCAGGACCAAAGGTGGTTGGTTCGAATCCCGGTGTCCCATATGGTCCCTCGTGCCTGCCAGGAGCTATTTCTGAGCAGACAGCCAGGAGTAACCCCTGAGCACCGCCGGGTGTGACCAAAAAAAAAAAAAAAAAAGAGAGAGAGAGAGTGTTTAAGGACGCAGGGGGAAGACAGGCTGGCACACAGAAGGCAATCCCAAGAGCAAACCTCTCTGAGTCCCGACCTTGTACAATGTTTTACTGGGTATTTAGGAACGACCTATCCCTGGGTCCAGTCACAGGGAAGGAGGGAAGGCCCTAAGAGTGACTTACACAGTGTGAAAGACCAGGCTGGTGGCAACAACCCAGGAAGAGAGGGTCCTTGAGGAAGAAGAGGTCCTGTGAGTTCAGCCAGAGAAGTCAGCACCCGAGGTGGCCCAGCTCTGCCCAGGGGCAAGTTTCTCAGATTTATGTTCAGGCACCCCCAGATTCTGGCTGAAGAGCAAGTGACTTAGAGTCTGGGTTTGCTCAATAAAAAAGGGAGGCTCCAGAATAGGGCTTCCTATTCTAGGGTGCAGTAGTGTGGGGTCTCTTCTCATCTAACACTGGAGAAACTCCATTTTCAGCTAAAAGCATTAAGGGCAGTGAGGGATGTGGGACAATGCTAAGCATTTGGGGATCAGGAGTCCAGTTGAGGAAGAACAAGTTTGTAGGATTACCAGTGTTAGGTGCATAGATCTAGAGAGGACGTTCCCTTCCTGCCCAGGACATCCCTTTCAGCCTGCCTGCCCTCTTCAGTTCCCTGCTCCAGGACCTATCATCAAAGCCCTACCTTGTGGCACTCCGGCCTCTTGGTGCAAATTACTTGGGTTAGGAGGCATGTAGAGGCATCAGCCATAGGCCCAGTCCCCTGGGAAGCTGAAGGGGAGAAGGAAGCTTGACTGAGAGGTGATTTCTGAGAAGGGGGCAATTATAAACATTACACAAAGGCAACTTTGTTTTGTTCTGTTTGTTTTAGCTTGTTCTTTTTTTTTTTTTTAAACCCTCCTGATCATTATCTCCAAAACAACTGATTTCTATTGATCCTGATTTAATCTTTCTCTTACTCCACTACCAACTTCAGGACATGGCTCTGTGCCTGCCCGGGTGCCTGGCTGAGGTAAAGGGGAACTTGGCTGCTCAGAACTTCATTCGAAGGCTATGGGAAGAGTGTGGATCAAGGTGACCTACCTTGTTAAGGCCCTGAGAGGAAATTTTCCTCTATGAGAAAATCTCTGGCTCTTGGGGCTCAGGCCCTTCCCATCTGAAGTAGCAGCCTAGTCTCAGGCCTCTCCCCTTCCTCCAATGTCCCAGAGGCTCTGCCTGATTGAAGCAATTCTGCTGCTCTAGTAAGTGCCTTTGCCCCAAACCTTAGAAATAAATGAGACAGGAGCAATAGTACAGTGGGTAGGATCTTTGCCTTGTTGGCTTACCCAAGTTCTATACTGGGCACCTATTTTGTCCCTCAAGCATCGCTAGGAGTGATTTCTGAGTGCAGAGCCAAGAATTACCCCTGAGCACTGCTGGGTATGACTAAAAATAAACAAATAAAAAATGAATGAAAGGAAAAAAGAAAAGAAAGAAAGAAGAAAGAAGGAAAGAAAGAAAAGTAAGAAAGAGAGAGAAAGAAAGAAAGAGAGGGAAAAAAGAAAGAGGAAAAAAGAAAAGAAAGGAAAGAAAGGAGGAAAAGAAGGAAGAAAGGAAGAAGAAAGAAAAAGAAGAAAGAAAGATGGAGGAAAAGAAGGAAGGAAGAAAAAAGAAAGAAAGAAAAAGGAAGGAAGAAAGAAGAAAAAAGAGAAAGAAAGACAGAAAGACAGACAGAAAGACAGAAAGACAGACGAAAGAAAGAAAGAAAGAAAGAAAGAAAGAAAAGAAAGAAGAAAGAAAGAAAGAAAAGAAAGAAAGAAAGAGAAAGAAAGAAAGAAAGAAAAAGAAAGAAAGAAAGAAAGAAAAGAAAGAAAGAAAGAAAGAAAGAAAGAAAGAAAGAAAGAGGGGCCGGAGAGATAGCATGGAGGTAAGGTGTTTGCCTTTCATGCAGGAGGTCATCAGTTCGAATCCCGGTGTCCCATATGGTCCCCCGTGCCTGCCAGGAGCAATTTCTGAGCCTGGAGCCAGGAATAACCCCTGAGCACTGCCGGGTATGACCCAAAATCCACAAAAAAAAAAAGAAAGAAAGAAAGAGAAAGAAAGAAAGAAAAAGAAAGAAAGAGAAAGAAGAGAAGAAAGAAAGAAAAGAAAGAAAGAAAGAAAGAAGAAAGAAAGTAAGAAAGAAAGAAAGAAAGAAAGAAAGAAAGAAAAGAAGAAAGAAAGAAAGAAAGAAAGAAGAAGAAAGAAAGAAAGAAAGAAAGAGAAAGAAAGAAAAGAAAGAAAGAAAGAAAGAAAGAAAGAAAGAGAAAAAGAAAGAAAGAAAGAAAAGAAAGAAAGAAGAAAGAAAGAAAGAAAAGAAAGAAAAGAAGAAGAAAGAAAGAAAAGAGGGAGAAAGGAAGAGAGGGGGCAAGGAAGAGAGGGGGCAAGAGAGAGAGGGAGGAAGGAAGGAATGAAATGGAACGGAACGGAACGGAACGGAACGGAACGGAACGGAACGGAACGGAACGGAACGGAACGGAATGGAATGGAATGGAATGGAATGGAATGGAATGGAATGGAATGGAATGGAATGGAATGCTCATAGTTCTGCCACTCAGTGGCCCAAAGTCCAAGTTAAAGACTACATTTCCAGCTTAGACTTTGTTTTCTCTTTGTGAAGCTCTAGCTACAAGATCTGAGCCCCATCTCCTCTAGCCCTCATAATGGATATAAGGATTTCTACATGGGGAATGGCAATGAGGAGAGAGAAGAGAGATGAACTCTCTGAAGCTCTTTGCCTTCTGCCTCTTCTTCAGTCCACTTCCTCTCTGTCCACCTCACCTCACCTCCCCAACTGCTGCAGGTGGTCTTGTGGCCCAATTTCAGCTTTCTGGGTCATTCAGAAAAACTGGCACCCAGTGCCTGCTATCAAACTTTCAGCTACTGAGCTACAATCTCCCCTTTTCTCTGAGTTTGGAGCTTGGAAGTGTCAATGATGTGAGGCCAGATTTTATTTCCAGAATTCCCCTCCCTGGAGAACTCCCCTTTGAGTAGGTTGTAATGGGGTTTGTGGGTATGTGTGAAGGGTGGGTAGGCAACAAACACAGTAGCTAATATATCCCTGTTGTGGGTCGGAGCTTGCCCTGTTGGGTGAAGCAGCTGGGCCTGCAAGTTCCCATTTTGTTTGAGTTTGAAATGATGGAGTAGGAGGGTGGAATTTGAGATAAACTAATCTAAAATTAATCTAATTCAATCGTTTTCGACTCACCCACTTTAAAAGGTATCCAATCAAGATTAGATGGCAGTAGGATAGAGAGATAGGTAGGGCACTTGCCTTCTACTCTACACAGTTGACTCAAGTTCTTTCGCTGGCATTCCATATGGCCCCCTGAGTCTACCAAGAGTGATCCTGGAGTACAGAGCCAAGAGTAACCCCTGAGCACTGCCAGGTGCGGCCCTAAAATGAACCAAACAAAAGAATAAAGGGATGACTGAGTGAGAAATAAAAGCAGGTGAAAGTAAGCCCCAGTTAGGGACTGGAGGGGAACCAGGAGAACAGACAGGGCCCATGTGCCTGGACAGCCACAAAGTTCTGAGCATAGAAATCTCACATGTGGGAGTGGCTGAAGACAAAGGAATGCCAGGACAAAAGTGAACCACTGGAGAGGTCCAACGCCAGGTTACAGAGCAGCCTGTCCCAGCAAGGACACACAGGTTGACATGGGTCCTCTCAGCTAGACAGACCCCAGAACACTAAACGCTGTAATTGTGTAGAGACAAGCGGATCATTAAACACTGGAGGTGATCAAGACATGGTAATTCAACCAGACAGATGAGACAACACAGACCCATCTATTTGAACTGTAAAATAAAGCTTATCTCCTTAAATATCTGAGTATTCAAATCTTTTATACAATTCTTAAGAACCCATGACCACAGGAAAAATCCACTTTCATGCTTCATTCAGCCTCTCAACCTCCGATGAGCACTCCCAACCTTGGCTGCTCTCCACACTACACAGATTGGAGAGACGAACTGATGTGCCGTTGTTGGCTCTCTTCATGGGTGCTGACTCAAGCTGGGCCCCCAGTCCAACTTGTTCTTGATCTCTGTGCCTGGCAACCACCTTCCCTGGTCCTGCCCTAAAGGTAGGATACAACTGTGAGGAAGAAACAGTTCCTTCCAGGAGTTACTGAATCCATAGACCAGGCTTATTTCAGGTACTTCTGTTTTTTCCAAACTCTGAAGATATGTCTGCTCTCATCTGTCTGCTTGCATACATGGTTGGAAAGGCTGGACTCCTGTGGGAGATAGCTCAGTGATATATGCTGCCTGCCTGGTGCCTTGCAAGCCTGAATGAAGCCTTGAGTTCAATCCCTGGTGCCACTGCGTGCTCCAGACTGGATACTGATAGTTCTGCTGTCTATGGTTCTCAAAAGTACATGAAATATTCAGCTGTATACTGGGAAAGCATAGCAATTAGGTTTGTAGATGACTTCAGCCATTGCGATAGCAATATCAAAGGGAAGGGAAGGGCAGAAACAGAATTTTTTTTTTTGGTTTTTGGGTCACATCCGGTAGTGCTCAGGGGTTACTCCTGGCTCTATACTCAGAAATTGCTCCTGGCAGGCTCAGGGGCATCATGGGATGCCGGGATTCGAACTACCAACCTTCTGTTTGAAAGGCAAACGCCTTACCTCCATGCTATCTCTCTGGCCCCCAAACAGAAATTTTCCTTCATGTCTTCAACCTTCCTTAGTAGGGGAATTTTATTTTCAGAAAATAATTCCTTTCACAGTCATGAACATATTAAAAGTTTCCTCATCATTTTTCTAGATAAAGGCAGAAATTGAGAGAGGGAAGTTGAGTTTGTGGGAGAAGTGCTATATACCACCTTGCGGTGTATTCAAGAGAGACCTTGTGTCAGCACCAGTCCCATTGACTGTGCCACTCCCTTTGAGTGGAAAGAGTCCAGGGGGCCTCAGAGGCACTCACAGCAGCAACTTATGACATCGAAAAAGAAAGCAAATCATGGAGTGCCCCCACTTTGTCAATGAGGAAACTGAGTCACAGGGAGACCCAGCACTGGGCCAGGCTTCCTGAAGTTGTCCTTCAGAGGTAGCAAACCAAGGGGCCTGGGAAGACAGCACAGCCTATTTTATTGGGCAATCACACTATTTTTGGTCTGGTTTCAGTGTTTGAAACTGAGTTACCAGTGTTAGAAAATCAGAAAAAATGACATTCCCCCCCAAGTAGTCCAAATTTGCTATTTGATAACAAACATTGGAAAGGTATGACAGCTGGTCCTTATAGAGTGAGAGAGCCCTAGTTCTGAAATTTAACCACCATTTTCTAATTATTTCTGTCACTTACCCTGCCCCATGGCATTTGTGTTTCTGCTCCTTTCAGATGAATGGGGCTGAGATTCAGTTCTCTCCCTCTGTTTTCAAGTTGATGCTACTTACAGTAGATCCTAACACCACCTGCGGAGAGAACAAGGAAGCCTTGTCATGAGAATAATAGGCATAGATTCCATGTAACTTGTGGGCTGGAGTGGACATGGCAAGCAAATGAAGAAAGAGGTATATGGGGTCATACATATATTCACGTATACATATGTAGGTGAATGCATTCATGCAGATTGTGTATCTATTTGCTCACACCTCATGTATATGTGTGTCTACACATGTGCACATATATGTATAGTGCATATACATGCATGATATGGATTTCTACACATGTGATATGCATCTATATGTGTTCATGCAGTGTGTATCTCAAATCACACATGTGTTTTGCACATGTATGTGCAATGCATGAATGTATAATCTCTGCATTGTATTATAGGACAGCATGCATGTAGTTTGTGCATCTACACATGTCTGTTGTGTATACATCTATGTGTATATGTGTGTGTCTTTATATAGATGCCAGGATAGAGGACCATTGTCATGTACTTATTATATCAGTGATATGTCACAGGCAAATTTCCTGCCAACAGAGACATTCCAAATGCCAGCATACAGCTGGCCGTCTGCCTATTTCTTCTAGTTCTTGAGATTGTTTGCATTTTCTGTCTACTTTTCTCTGAAAAGATAGCTTATGGCTTGGGGTGTTGGAATAAGTGTTTTAATCTAAGTCTTGGCTCTCTGCATTCCTGCCTCATCGGTGCAGAGGTAGCACCAGGAGCCACAGGTGCTCATAGAACACTTACTTCAGGGGAATGTAAAAACAGCAGTGTGGCAGCAATTTGAGAGCTGGGTCCAATCTTCCTGATTAGTCCAGGACAGAAGAACAGCTTTCAGGACTAAGGCTTGAGACCAGCAAAAGGAACCAGGACACATATGTACCCTAGCTAGAATGCTGCTTTGAACAGAGGCATCAAGGAATGATCCAGCTGAGGGACTGGAGTGGGAAATGAGGTTGAAGTTTGATTTTAAGTGTCATAATATCTGGGGCTGGAGAGATAGCATGGAGAGATAGCATGGAGATAAGGCATTGCCTTTCATGCAGAAGGAAGGTGATTCGAATCCCAGTATCCCATATGGTCCCCTGTGCCTGCCAGAGGCGATTTCTGAGCATAGAGCCAGGAGTAACCCTTGAGCGCTGCCAGGTGTGACTCAAAATACAAAAAAAAAAAAAAGGTCATAATACTTATGACTGAAACCCAACTACAATCATGCTTGTAGTCATGGTTCTTAAATAAAGACTTTTTTTTAAAGTGTCATAATAAGGCCAAAGGAATCATACTCGGATTTTGCCATCATTGGCATCACCCCATGCTGTTCTGCAATATTACAGAGCAGCCACAGAGCCCACCCTTACGTTACCTGACTGCATCCTGGAGGGATACTTGCTCATCCTCCAGCCTCAGCTTCCTGTCTCTCCCTGTAAAGTGATGCCCACTGAGCTCCCCTCCTTCCTGCTCGAACTAACTGGTGTGAAGTGCAGTCAGTGTTCATCTTTCCTGGCTTTGTTAAGTAGTTACAGAGTGTAGCTCACCCCCATAGCATTAGAAAGCCCATGAACCTAAATTGTGTAATTTCCTCTGCTGGGTCTGCTCAGGACACTTTCAGATTGATAGGCATATTGGTGGTTTGTTTTGTTTTGTTTGGGGCCATACCTGGCAGTGCTTAGGGGTTACTCCTGGCAAGCTCAAAGAACAACATAGGATGCCAGGGATCAAACTCAGATCAGCCACTGGCAAGGCAAACTCCCTGCTCCTGTGCTATCAATCCAGCCCCTCTCAAGACATTTTCAACAACACAGCCTATCCTCACTTCTGCCCAGTTTGACAGAAGAGGAGCTTGAGGTACAGTGAGGTGAAACAGCTTGTCTCATAGCATGCACAGCTAGAACATGGGAAAGGTGGGTTTGAAACAAGGCAGTCTAGCTCCAGCATCTGAGCTATTGCTCCTTTCCCACAAGATCTCTTCTTTTAGAGGCTTTCTTGGGTCTGTGTTTTATGTTTGTTTGGTTGGTTAGTTGGTTTGTTTAGGGGAGAGTAGGAATTTGGGTATAGGTTCCCAGCGGAAGCTGCAGAGGCACAGAATGGTCATATACAATGTAATGCTAAGTCAGTCACCTGGGGTCATGGGTGAGCTGCTCTACTACTTTCAACTTGGGGATCTTGAGAACATCACTTCAAGCCTTAGCTCACCCGTCTGTAAAATTAGGCTAATGATTGTACCAGCTTGTAGGATTCTCATGGGAACACAGTCAGAGGTTGCCTGCAAAATGCTTAGACATTGCTCTTTGGGGTACACACACAGAACACATCTGTGTGGCCCCCAAAAGTCAAACACCCCCGAACACTGGCCTACGTAGAAACCCCATTTGTTTTTTTTTTTTTTTGTTTGTTTGTTGTTTTTTTTTATTTTTTTTTAGAAACCCCATTTGTAATGGTGGACAACTAGAAAATGCCCAGACACCTCTCAGAGGCAGATCAAAGCAGAGCCAGAGGCAGTTACTCAGCAGTCACTGTGCAGCCTCATAGATACATTTAGAAGCTTTCTGATGAGTGAAAGAAGTTAGGCATACACATGTGCCACAGGGAAGTTTCCACTGACAGCAAGTTCAAAACTAATCTATTCCAATTACTCAGCTTGAGAAAAGATGAGGCCCTGCCACTTCACATGTGTGAAACCAGACAGTGTCATGCTAAATGAAATGAGTCAGAAATACATATTTCTGCACAGATAGTATCTGTGCATGTGTGTACATGCATGTCCACATATGTGTGTCTACATATGGCTACTCCTGCCCTTAATTTGTTGTTCTTTTCTCTGCTATTGATGAGCCTAGAGAAACTTCCTTGTTGCAGCTTTATTCTATTACACTAGTCATCAATACATATGCAGTGCTGGGATACACACCTGGTCTGCCTTCTTGGAGGTGACATTTCTTTCTTTCTTTCTTTCTTTCTTTCTTTCTTTCTTTCTTTCTTTCTTTCTTTCTTTCTTTCTTTCTTTCTTTCTTTCTTTCTTTCTTTCTTTCTTTCTTTCTTTCTTTCTTTCTTTCTTTCTTTCTTTTCTTTCTTTCTTTTTCTTTCTTTCTTTCTTTCTTTCTTTCTTTTCTTTTTCTTTCTTTCTTTCTTTCTTTCTTTCTTTCTTTCTTTCTTTCTTTTTTCTTTCTTTCTTTCTTTCTTTCTTTCTTTCTTTCTTTCTTTCTTTCTTTCTTTCTTTCTTTCTTTCTTTCTTTCCTTCTTTCTTTCCTTCTTTCCTTCTTCCCTTCTTTCTTCCTTTCTTTCTTTCCTTCTTTCCTTCTTCCCTTCTTTCTTTCTTTCTTTCATTCTTCCCTTCTTCCATTCTTTCTTTCTTTCTTTCTTTCTTTCTTTCTTTTCTCTTTTCTTTCTTTCTTTCTTTCTTTTCTTTCTTTTCTTCTTTCCTTCTTTCCTTCCTTCTTTCCTTCTTTCTTCCTTTCTTTCTTTCCTTCTTTCCTTCTTCCCTTCTTCCTTTCTTCCTTTCTTCCCTTCTTCCTTTCTTCCTTTCTTCCTTCTTCCTTCCTTCTTTTCTTTCTTTCCTTCTTTTCTTTCTTTCTTTCTTTCTTTCTTTCTTTCTTTCTTTCTTTCTTTCTTTCTTTCTTTCTTTCTTTCTTTCTTTCTTTCTTTCTTTCTTTCTTTCTTTCTTTCTTTCTCTCTCTCTTTCCTTCTTTCTTTCCTTCTTTCCTTCTTCCCTTCTTCCCTTCTTTCTTCCTTTCTTTCTTTCCTTCTTTCCTTCTTCCCTTCTTCCTTCCTTTCTTCCTTCCTTCCTTTCTTCCTTCCTTCCTTCCTTCCTTCCTTCCTTCCTTCCTGCCTTCCGTCCTTCCTTCCTTCCGTCCTTCCGTCCTTCCTTCCTTTCCTTCTTCGTTCTTTCTTTCTTTCTTTCTTTCTTTCTTTCTTTCTTTCTTTCTTTCTTTCTTTCTTTCTTTCTTTCTTTCTTTCTTTCTTTCTTTCTTTCTTTCTTTGTCTGTCACGCCCAGCAGTGCTCAGGGATTACTCCTGACTCTATGCTCAGAAATAGCTCCTGGCAGGCTCAGAAGACCATATGGGATGCAGGGATTTGAATCACCATCCTTCTGCATGCAAGGCAAACACCCTGCCTCCATGCTATCTCTCTGGCCCCGAAGTTACTTTTTTTTTCTAGTATAGTCATTTATTTATTTATTTTTTTTTTTTGTGGTTTTTGGGTCACACCCGGCAGTGCTCAGGGGTTATTCCTGGCTCCAGGCTCAGAAATTGCTCCTGGCAGGCACGGGAGGACCATATATGGGACGCCGGGATTCGAACCGATGACCTCCTGCATGAGAGGCAAACGCCTTACCTCCATGCTATCTCTCCGGCCCCAGTCATTTATTTTTAAGTTCAGTAAATTGTGGTTTTTTTTCTTAAATGATAAGAATTAAAAAAAATAGTAAAGGCATGACAGTGGCAATTGCCGTTGTTTGCATAGGCCCAGAAAAATATGGGGAAAATGGAAAAAAATTCTTGGCCTGATTTCAAGAAGGCCTCACCCCTGAAGTTTATTGGCATAAGACCGACTAACATTAATTGTTGCATTTGAATTTATACATTAACTCAGCCATGTTAACAGAAAAAAAAAATAGAAAACCACAGGACATGTTTTCTTATTTAGCTTTGGTGTTGAAGTTCATTTGTGTAAGTGACATGGCTCAGCAAAACATCATCCAGGAGAGGCCCAGTCCTTTCCTATGGCCTGCCAGACTCTGGCATGCTGTTGCATTCATCTACCCATGGCACAGACTGAGTTGTCAAAAGCAGGCCAGTTCCAGAAGGTTTCTGAGAGTGTCCCCTTGCTTTCTCCTCTCTCTAAAAGTCATATGGTCATTGCTCCAAAACAAACTGGGAAATAAAGTCTTAAGCAGGATGACCTCTGCCCAACTAGAATATAAAAGTTTTGTTTATTGAGAGAAAGAAAGAAACATTCTGGGGTTCTTTCTGATGTGTAAAGATGGAGAAACAAATATGTTGATATCTATTATATGAAGGGAGCCACTCATATAGTTGAGAATTGAATAGCATCATTGGGTAGGAGGGTGGCCAGTATAAGCACCATGGCTAGGTGTGGAGGAAGCTTGGCTAGAGAACCAAGGTTAAAGGCAGCTGGATCGTAGGAGGAGGCTAGATTCTATCCTGTGGGGCTTTTTTTGGGTGGGGGGACAGAGAAGAAGCTGGGAGCAGGCTGCACATTGGTGCAGGACCAAGCTGGGCCTGAGAAGAAAACCAGCAGAGTCAGAAGTTGTGAGAAGCAGGTAAGCCAACTTAGAAACATTACTTTCTGTCAAGATATTTCTCCCTTTTTCATCCCTCTGGCAATGCAATTGTCATTACTAGGTTGAGGAGGGACGCATCTAACATGTGCAGTTGTGACTTTTGCTGAGAGTCACAGCCTTTAGTTGCAGTGTTCACAGACATAATCTCCAAGTTATCAGGTTGTGGTGCTCATCCATCCTTTTAGTTGCAATGCTCACCAGAGGTCATGCCCTTGAGTTGTGAGGTACCACATGCATTTGGCATGGCTCCAATTCAGAGCATGTGGGTGGCATTAGGGATTGAATTCACACTGGCAAGGCAGGTGTTTTAGCCATTGAGCCATCTCCTGTCACCCTCTGGGGTGGAAATTTTGGAGATTCTTAATAGCTTGGCTCAAATTAAAATGTATGTCATCTTTTGTAAGTGATTTTAGGACAGTCTAGAGATTATAGGACTATAGTTCAAGAAATTTTCATCCCCTTTTTACACTTGCTAGAAAAGTATTGTAAGTGCCAATGGGGCAGGATTGAGGGGATGTCAGGCAAGAAGGTGGGCACATGCCTGCTTTCGGGGCTGGTGGAGGTTAGCTCTGCTCCCAGCTGCCTCTCCACAGAGCAAGTGTAGAACTGAGAAGCAGCAGAGACTCTTAAAGACGCAGTCGGCACGATGTGCTCTAGAGGAGCCCTCATCGCCAGAAGCACCAGCAGGGAGCCATTAGGAGACCGTGCACGATCTATTCGAGCCGAGAATGTTTCCCAATATAATTTACAAAATTTCAGTTGGAAATGCATTAGCCGCTGAGCAGGGAGAAACTTCTACAGGGTAAATAGGAAAACTAAATTAAAACCCCCAGCTTCCAACACGATCGAACGTGTGTACAGCCCCTGCAGTCTTCTCTAACCTTTTCAAGTCCAAAGAGCCCTTTTGTTCTCCCGAGTTTATGGGTGACTTTTCATTTGATTTGGTTTCAGAAAGTTTTTATGGAATCCTCTCAAATGTCTGCTGATGAACCTATGTGCAAAGCCATCCTCTTTGCAGTTGCCTTAAAAGGATCTCGGGAGAAGAGAGATCTGGACATTTTAAAACACCAAGAGAGGGTGGGAGAGAGAGCTCAAAGGGTTGGAGCTCATGCTTTGCATGCCTGAGCTTGAATTTGACCCCTGGCACTAGGTGGTCCCCAGAGAGTTGCCTGGGAGTGGCCCCAAAACAAGCAAATAAAACATAAAAAACAAGCAAACAAACAGAAAGACATGAAAGCTGGAGACAGCCAGACAGGGAGGGAGGGAGACGAGAAATCATATGCACATGGAACATATAAGGAAAGAGGGAGTGGCCTTAAAATGTTTCCTCAGCTGCTCCAATAGCAGGTTGTCCCTGGCACTACACTGTCATGTTCTGTAGTACATAAAAAAAGACCTATTCTTCCTGGGTATTCCAGAGTTCTTAGTGTAACTGAGGCCTTCTCTCCTTCCCACAGTTCCTCCTTAAGCTCTTATACCCTTCTCAGGGCTCTCCTGCTTTCCTTTCTGGGGTATTCTTCCAGCTGGACTTCTAGAAACTGGATCCAAGTATTGCTTGAGTTTGGCTGTGTCTCCTCAGGATGCTGCATCCATGTGATGCCCTGGATGGGATCCAGGCAGAGTCTTTCTTCTCTGAAGATGGGGAAGCCTCTATTTCAGGATACAGGCACACATAGCCCATCTCCCTACCCCCATGTACCCTAGATCCCTCCTTTCACAGAAAGAATTATTTTCTGGGCACCCACTTTGTGCGTGTCAACTGCTAAAGATTCAGAACAAAGGGCTTGTCTTTAAGAAAAGAACATTCAGGCAGGGAGATGAAAAATAAGTAAGCAGGCCAATAAACACATATTAGCACTTTGCAAATGTGATCTCATAGAAAAGTATCAGTGTGGGCCCGGAGAGATAGCACAGCGGCGTTTGCCTTGCAAGCAGCCGATCCAAGACCAAAGGTGGTTGGTTCAAATCCCGGTGTCCCATATGGTCCCCCATGCCTGCCAGGAGCTATTTCTGAGCAGACAGCCAGGAGTAACCCCTGAGCACCGCCAGGTGTGGCCCAAAAACCAAAAAAAAAAAAAAAAAATAAATAAATAAATAAAAATAAAACAATAAAAAAGAAAGAAAGAAAAGTATCAGTGTGTGCTGTGGAGAGATGACTTCCCTCTGATTCCCAGATGAAGTGGCAGACCACCCAACCCTCGAGCAGAAACTCAGATGAATCAGGCAGAACAACTATGTACAACCTATGAGGGATGAGCTGAATCATCAAAGAGCCAGGTATGTTTGTATATGTATGTGTGTGTGGGTTTGTGTGTGAACATCACAATTAAAGGGCTCCAATACTGGTGAGCAGTGCAACTAAAATATGTGATATCATAGCTAGGAATATAAGACCCTGGCGAACTTGTGGGTGGGTACAAATACTCAAGAGTATGACCCCAGAGAAATATTGTGCATGAAAACATGCACCCCTTCATTGAGAGACAGTAACCAAGGATAGAAGGGGAACAGTTTTTTTTTTGTTTGTTTGTTTTGATTTTTGGGCCATACCCAGTGGCACTCAGGGGTTAGTCCTGGCTCTGTGCTCAAAAATCACTCCTGGCAGGCATGGAAGACCATACGGAATGCTGGGATTCAAATTACTATTTGTCCTGCATCAGCGCTTGCAAGTCAAATGCCCTAGCACTGTACTATCTCTCCAGTTCCAGGGGAAAAGTCTTTTAATTGAAGAACTAAAATTTGAAGTCCCCAAATATACTTCCAATGTACTTGAGACTCTAGAGGGCACGAAATGGTTAAAGAGCACCCCCTTTCCCATTAAGTATCTGTAGTCAAGGGGGGACACTTAGTCAAGGCAAAAGGGAGAGGCAGAGTCTATTTATTCAATGGGATAAAGCCCATATTCAGTCAGGAGTGGAGCAGTCATCAGTCAGTGGATACACACACAATAGAGTGACACAACATCTTTGCCAACTCTCAGTTTCACATCTAAGGGAAAGGTATGGAGGGAGTTTGACATGGAAAGCTGATAAGTCTCAATCCCTAACTCTAGAAAGTTACACACAGAAAATCAGGACCTCTCTGCCCTGGGTAGTAAATCAGAGAGTGACTTACCTAGGCCAGCTTGGGTCTCAGAGAAGCAAATTTTGGTTCCTAAAACAAGAAAGAGATATACACCTTATGGCCATTTCTGGAGAAGAGATCAGAAACCAATGCTCACACTTTACTCTGGATATCTTTAATATATATAAATATAATTTATGACATCATTATATCAGACCTTATAACCACACATGTATATGCAGCAATACACACATGTCAGACAGTATGTTCACAGGAGACTCCTTCATTCCTGACCAAGTTAGCTCCAGTAGTAACCTTGTTGATGAGAGGAAGAGAAACTAACGCAGTAAATGAATGAAAAGAAGCCATAATTTTATGGGAAGGAAACTGGAGCATTGGTGGCAAGAAAAGTACACTGGTGAAAGGTGGTGCACATTCTATGATAGAAACTCAATCTTGAACAATTTTGGAACCACAGTGCTTCAATAAAGTAATTTTAATAAAATTTAAGAAACAGAAGCAATGATTTTAAGTCTTAATATCTTAAATGACATCTTCATTTTCAATTTCTATAAGGCCAAAAAAAAAAAAAAAAAAACTAAGTGGGGAGGAATTGAGAGCAGGTGAAGAGCTGTGTGACAACCAAAGTCAAATGCTGGACTGAAATGTGGGGAACAGCATCCCATACAAAGACAAAGGTCTAACTTTCATCATTCACAAAGAGCTCTTGCAAATCAATAAGGAAAAGACAAACAGTCCAACAGATCCAGGAGCAAAGTACAAGCTGGGGGAGACAGCAAAGGAAAGCTATGTTGCTCAGCAACTGGTGAGACAGAACCTGATCTCCCCTAGAATTATATAATCTGAAGTAGAAACATACACTTCTCCTGCCCTTCTAGAAACAGACTAAGGAGCCTGAGAGCTGGTCTTCAGTTAGAAGCCCAAGCAGTAGACTCCGAGGCAGTACCTGAGCATCAGCTGCTCATTGTGAAGTGATCCCCAGCTTGGGGAGGGGAACTTGGGAGCATAGGAGACCCGGCCTGAGAGGCAAGGAATTGTCTGGCCAAAGAACTGGAAGTGATGCCACGGAGGGGGAGGAGGGACATGTGAAGGGAGAGGGGAGCACCTGCCATACTTCATCTGAGAGAAGAGAGACCTAGAGTGTCCCAAAGCCTGCTCCCACTGGATGCTGGTGGAAAGTGCTGGGAGACGGGGTGCTATTTATTCCCAGCATGCATTGAGAGGTGAAGAGTACAGAGACAGAAGTTCCAGCTAGCTCCAAGGTCTGCTCCACATGCTCTTTCTCTCTTACATGTTCTAGGCACCTCTGGGCACGTCTGTGGAGCCAGTTCTTGTTTAACACTCTAGCAACTGAGGAGAGAGAATCTTCTTCTCTCCCCCCAAAGTGGAGGATGCAACGAATTTGCTTATGTAACTTACATAACTTTCCCAAGGTCCTGCAGCCAGAGATAGTAGGACAATGATTCATCTCAGGCTGACCTGCCCCCAGTGTCCTTACCCAGCACACTTCCCATGGATAGAGAACAACATTTTCACACACCAAAGATGGAATGGTACAGTCATTGTGCGAGTCATTTGGCAATAACTCAAAATTTAAAAGGCATTTACCATGTGATTCTACCATTTGACTTCTAGGAATTCATCCCACAGACATAATTGCAAAGGAGCATGCTTCTTGGAGAATCAGAAAACAGTTGTAGAGGTTTTTTTTGTTTTGTTTTGTTTTGTTTTTTTGAGGGGGGTAGGACATTGCTTTAGTTTGAGAGCCACACTTGTTTGTACTCAGGGCTTACTCCTGACTTTATGCTCAGGGATTACTACCAGCAGGACTTGGGGAGGGGGGCGTCATACATTTTAACAGGGATGGGAATGACCACATGTAAGACAAATACGTTAACTACTGTAAAATCTCTCTAACTCCTCAATTGTAAAGTTTTAGTACAAAAATCCAATCTTTCTGACCCCTTAATTTTAGAATTTTAATTAAAATTAAGAAACCAATCCACAAAGAAAATATCTCAGAAGCAATGTAGTTAAACATTCATGGAATGGAGGTAAGACAATAACAGTATGTCCATAAACAAACTGTTCTGGAAAAATTAGAAGGGCAAAAAGCTATCTGCATGGAGACAGAAAAGGGACTATTCTAAGATGACATAAATTGTTTTATTACTTAAAAGAGACTGTTGTAGCAAATATTTGGTGTGATTCCACTTGTGTAGTAGAAAAAAGGAGTGAGGCAGAGGAGTTAGCTCAAAGGAGAGCTCATGACCTGCATTTGAAGTTTTCTCTGACTGTTCAACACTGCTAGATATGACTCTGGTGGACTTCTGAGCACTGTCAGTTATGACCTCAGTAGCCTCCAGCACCTCTGGGTCTGAGTACCTTCAGGTCTGCACTGCCTCTTAGGCGAGGTATTCAAGGCTCTGTCTGGTACAACTGGAGAGATTGGCAAATATATTATTTTTATGTATGAAGCAATAGAACAGTGTGTAAAGTAGTTGTTTTAAAACCTGGGTTCTATCTTTGGTACTACATATGGTTCCCTGAGCCCATCAAAAATGGCCTCTGTGTCCGGCACACATCACAAAGAACAAGAACAATCAGAACTCAAACTCTCATTCATTGCTGGTGGGAATGTTGACTGGCTCAGCCTTTTTGAAAAACAGCGAACAGAAGCCATAGCTTTGGAGACATCAGTAATGTCAAGAGGAAATAAGAGAAGAAATTGGCTTATGGTAGTTAGAGGTGACGACCTGAGCTAGCAGGAACATTGGCTCAAAGCAACTGGGTCTGTCCTGCACATATTGTGTCTGTGGCCTTGAGTGCTATGCTTGCTGCTTCATCTTTTCAAATAACAGAAAATTTTATGTTGATACATACAGCATACTTTATTCCAGTCCATATGTTCCCAGATATAACTCAGTTGGAAGAAGAATAAGTCTGCTGGCAAGTTTTTGGTTCTGGTTTTGCTTTTGGTTCTCTCTCCCTAGGAGACCTGCTTGCTACAAAATTCAAAGAGCAGTCAATATGCTTCCAGCATGTGACTTTTGTCTTATGGCAACAGGGAGGCCAGAATATGCCTACAGCAAATATTCTTTACAAATTTTGGCAAGCTTCTTTATACATAATATCAAACATACCATTGAGTATCTGTCAAACATTTTTAGATAACTAAAATCATAACAAAGGGAGGAGACTGAAGGCTGTTAAAATGTTTTATAAAAATAACAGAATTGTGAGAATTCCAGTTGTCCATTTTCAGATCCCAAAGATTTGCTTCTTTGAAATTTGGAGACATCGAGGTTTCTCATTTCAAAGAATTCTGCTGTTGTTTGATCTATGTTGACAATGAGGTCTTCGAGTCTCAGAAAGAGCAATCAGATTTGGCAGCTAATTCACTCTGGTTCTGGAGCTAAGCAGAGCCTAGGGATTGGCTACAATGTAAAAGGATGCCACAATAGTAAGGGGGACAACTTTATGAATGCATGTATGTAAGTTATTTTTGTCTAGCTAGTTGGTTTTGTTTTGGTTATTGGGCCACACCTGGTAATGCTCAGAAGTTATTCCTGGTTCTGCGCTCAAGAATCACAACTGTGGTGCTGAGGATAAAACCCAGGTCAGCCATGTGAGAGACAAGCACCAGACCTACTGTACTATCTCTCTGGCTCCTGAACTCAGTTCTGAGTTTCTATAAATACCAGTTTCTCTGAACTCTAACCCTTCCACTGGGAGAATAAAGAAATTCAAGGAACGAGTAACTTTCAAACACTTTGTGTTGAAATTTTACCCAAGACAAAACCAATTCCAAGGGGAAAGTAAAATATCAGTAGACTCACAGCAATCCTCTGCATGCATTCTCCTTCCTTCCCTTCCTTCCTTCCTTCCTTCCTTCCTTCCTTCCTTCCTTCCTTCCTCTTCCTCCTTCCTTTCCTTCTCCTTCCTTCTTCCCTCCTTCCTTCCTTCCTCCTTCCTTCCTTTTCTTGAATTCTGAGACCACACCCAGTTGCCATCAGAGTTACTCCTCACTCTGTCAATGATCACTCCTAGTGGACTCAGGGAATCTTATAGGGTGCCAGAGATTGAACCTTGGTCAGCTGCATGCAAGGCAAACACCCTATCCATGCTACCATATCTCTGATGCCTTAGCACACTATCTTTTTGGACTAAGTGTCACTTCAATTTGTGCTTTAATATTGCAGATGTGAAAACTGATAAAGTGTCAAAGAGCTTGAACCATGTTGCATAGAGTCACAACTTAGCAGCCCAGTTTGGGAACCTTGAAGTTGCAATAAACACTGGGAGCCCAAGTCCAACATGCCCACCTGCCCTTTATCCTTGTATCACTTTTATTTTATTTTTATTTTGATTAAATTGGCTTACATATCTTTCACAGTAGTATTTTAGGTACATATTAACATTAAATCAGGGGAATACCCATCACCAAATTTGTCCTCCCCCATCCCCATTCCCTTCCTGCAACCATATTCTGTCACCATCACCCCCCAGGCTGCTAGAGTAGGTGGTCCCCTCTTTGTTTAGCTTACTATTAGTGATCATATATCTGTTTGGTCCTGGTACCCTCCCCTTGTTTCCCTTTCTATTTGAGAGGTGGAGCTAGATAGTTCGAATTATGTGGTTTTGTTTGAAGGAAAGAAAAGTAATAGAATAGGATAAAAAAAATCAAATAAGCTGAAAATGGGCGGAGTCCTTCTAGAGGCTTTCAACCTCAGTTTGAGAGAGGACACGTAAAAGGTAATTGAAACACCACAACAATACAGAAAGAAATATTAGATTCAATATCCAGTGAACAATAAAGACAAGCACCACACAATAGTCTCGGTCCTGAAACCAAACCATGCCAGAGTACAAAAAGAAAGAGAAAGATAAAATAAAATAAGATAAAATTAGACACATCAACTTCAATATCTACACCAAAATAAAGAAGTCAAAAAAATCAATCAATCAATAAATATATATGTGGATAAAATGGTTATTTTGTGCTTTTTTTTTTCCCCCTGCATAGCACAGTAACTATTGGGGATATTATAGAGGGAATTCTTTTAGCCTAGGAGATAGAGGGTTTCTCCACCCCTGAAGTATACTGTCATGGAATTTACTATAGACTCCTTGCATGATCATTTGCTCTCCCCTCGGTGCTTCTGCTTCGTCATGGATGGTAAAATCAGACCTCTGTATCTAGAGATCTTGGTGTCTGTACAGCTCAAAGAATAGAGCTTATGATGAAGTCTTTCTTTGTGGTTCTAGCAGTTCTGCTTCTTCAGTGTTGTTTTAATCCATCTTCTGTAGTTGGTGGTCTTGGTAATTATGCTGCTCCTAGGAGGGAGCCTGGGGTAGAGTTTCTGGAAGACCCGTTCAGTTGAGATTGTCTCAGTCAGACCTCTGAAATTGGAGATCTTGTTTGTTGAACCGATCGTAAACCAAAAGCTAGGCTAGAGCTGTTTGCTGTTGTTGTTGTTGTTGTTGTTGCTGTTGGTCCCGGGATGCATACTGTCCAGTCCTGGTTGTAACAACCAGTCATCTGTAGATAGCAATCTTGGCTTTTGCCCAAATCAAAGGGTGACATGTCTTCTGATTTTGTCTTATCGTTGGCTGGTGAGGAAGGACAACTTGCTCTTAGATCAAGTTGTTCCCATTTCCTCGTTGTCAGGTTATCAATTTAGAACTGGCGCATGTTATCCTTGTATCACTTTTAAATTTCCCTAAACACAGTGAGAATTGACATTGTTTTGAATCATCCACAAGGCCTGATTTGGGTTTAGATCTAACTAAACACTCTCCTAATATCACAGTCTATTTGGGGCACCTTGTTGAAATGGGGAAACCAGTGGAAGACTCTAGCATTGATCATCACTTAAACCCTACCTGGCAGAAAAGTTTCCTTAGCTAGTGTTTATACAGGGACAGAGAGATTCAGCCCGAGGTCATGATTAATTAAATGACAGCAACTTCTCTAGAAACTAGGTCTCCTGAGTCCTAGCTCATATGCAAGCACTTTATCAAGTATGGCCAGATGCAAATATTTGATATGATTTTGTCCCTATCTACTAGTTTTGTACAAAGTAGATAGTCACTAAGGGGCTGTGGAAATGATGATGATGGTGGAAGTTTCATAATTATAGAATTAAAGTCTGAAAAGAACAATAAAAAGCTCATGAATTATGTCCTGCTTATCTTTTTGTTGGCTGTTCTCATGATATTTTCTTTTAAGTATGCCTTCTTCTACTTAGATGACTGCATAGACAAAAGGGAGTATTTGCAAAATATTCTTGATCATGTAGATTACTAGTGATGGTGTGACCAAACCATGAGCCATGCAGAAATGTTGATTCCATGCTTTAATAGGACAATGGTTCTCAGTCTGCAGGGTCTGATCCCAGGAGCAGGGGCCATTCACAATAAATCTTAAACATCAGGTTTGGTATTAGAGCTGTTCTTTGCAACTCTCTTAATCATCCCCCCCCCAAAAAAAAAGCTATGTACAAATTAACTCATCTGCAAGAAATTGGTTCAGTAAATTATGTTCCATCTAGTCTCTGGACTAATGTAATTTCTTCTACATCCCATCATCACACATTTGCTAAATACCAATTGAGTCATGTATGATAATTGTCACACCATATTTTAAGGTGGAGGAGCAGTTTATGTAATAACAAGTATGTAATTTCATAAACCTATGTTCATCATACACACATCTGCATAAATCAATTATCCCTTCATTTATGGGATTATGAATGATATTATTGTTTTGTTTATCTTTAATTTTATAATGGGACATATTTATTTACAGAATTTAAAAGAATAAAATTTGGGGGAACCACACCCAGAAGTGCTGGATCAATGAAACTATGGTCAATGCATGTGAGGTGCCTCATCACTTACTATCTCTCCTGCCAACAAATAGAATATTTTTTGAAGGATACTATGGAAGGGGCCACAGAGACAATACAAAGGGTAGGTTGCTTGCATTGTACACAGCAGATCTAGGTTCAATTTACAATATCCCAGATAGCCCCCTAAGAGTGATCCTTGAGAATAAAGTCAGGAGTAAGCCCTGAATTCGGCCAGATATAGTCCCCTGAAACAAACAAAAAAAATGTATAAATAAAAACCAAAGGATTATGAAATAATTTCAAAGGATTATGAAAGAATTCTTTATTCTTTCTGACCCCCCCCTTCCCTTTGCTGTTGGTGCTGCTGACCAACAGGGGGGCATTGGTCACACACTTGGTTGCATTGCTCACCTTGTTATTAGCTGTGCATGCTGGTAGTCATGCACATTAGTTATGAGACCTCCACAAACCTGGCTGCAGCGCTTGGTACCATGAAGACCCTCACCCCCTGGTCTTGCCAGGAGTCAAATATTGCAGAGCTGCCAACATCAGAGCCTGAACTCACACCTTCATACCTGCAACTCAGGTGCTTATTGCCACAGAGCCATTTCCTGGGGCCCCAGAAGAGTTCTAAATAGTACTGAGGAGCCTTCACTTTGATAATAATAATGATTGCACATAATATTTCTCAAGCTTATTTACCAACTTTTTTTTTTACCAACTTGCTCATTCAATTCTCAAAAAAAAAAAAAAAGTGTAAGGGGGCCCGGAGAGATAGCACAGTGGCGTTTGCCTTGCAAGCAGCCGATCCAGGACCAAAGGTGGTTGGTTCAAATCCCGGTGTCCCATATGGTCCCCCGTGCCTGCCAGGAGCTATTTCTAAGCAGACAGCCAGGAGTAACCCCTGAGCACCACCGGGTGTGGCCCCAAAACCAAAAACAACAACAACAACAACAACAAAAGTGTAAGGAAGACACTCTTATTTGTTTCCTTTAAACACAGTTTTTGTTTATTCCCCTTCTTTTGGTTGTTGCTACAATGACTTCTGTTTATATACAAGCTTGCTAGGATTACATTTTTTAGTTGTAGCATTTCTACATATTTTTTGGCTGTTTGTTAAGGATGGACTACTTGATTGGGATGCCTACTCTAGTGACAGTGTTCCTGACACTTAGTTGCAGGGCATTGGAGATAGTGCTAGGAGATAGAGATGCTAGGATTCTTAAACATCAGAACCATATAAGGCATTATCAGGGGTCAAATTCTTTGGCACAAGCCAGGAGCAATCGATTTTTGAGCACAGAGCTAGGAATAACCCCTGAGCGTCACTGGGTGTGGCCCAAAAACCAAAACAACAACAAAATCAACAACAAATAAAACAGGCTACACATATTGATATATACATATTTTTTAATTTGGGGTTTATTCCTAACTCTAGTCAGATAACTCTCAGTTACTCTTGGCAGTGCTCAGGGGAAATCTTAAAGTTCTGGAAGTTGAATTTGGACCCTTGCATGCAAAACTTGTGCTTAGTGTTTGGGCCCTCTCCCTGGCCATACTATTCTAGACTAGAATTAGATTTGAATCGCCAATTTAACCAATATAGTACTGTCAATCGAATGAACTACCAGATATTCATAATAGTTCCACTTTTTCTTTTGATAAAGACCTTCAAAGATTTAACCAAAACAACAGGGAGTAGTGTGAGTAGAGATTCTAAACCCAGTGGTTTTACAGGATGATCAGAACCTAGCATCCAGGAGAGAGAGAATTCCCAGGGGCTCGAAACCTTACAGCCATACCCTGACCTTTGGCTCTTTCCAGCCCTTTCTTTAAGGCTCTAGTCTTTTAATGCCCCTTACCATGTTCTGTCAACCATTATTTGCAGCACATTAAGACAGATGGGGTAGAAATCCTTGAAGTTGCTCCTATAACCCAACCTCTTTACTATGACCCTAACCTCACTGTGTATGACATTTCCATAGTCTAAGGATCAAAAGAGTCATTTGCTTTTGCTGAACAAATGGCCACCCAGCTGTACAATCCTGCCTGGCCATCAATAAGGCCAAGAATGTGTTTAGGGAAGGTGTGGTAACACCACTCACACAGAAGATGATGGATTTAATGGTTGAAAAAACAGAGCTGCAAACAGACTATTGTCAGTCATGGCGGCAAACTTGGGTCTCTCTGCCATAAAGACATCATTAGCCCATCAAAATGACTAACGGGGACAAAAAGCAGAAGATGCTCCGTTTTCAACTCAACAGTGTATATGCTCAACGGCCTCTGATGGCTCTATTTATGACTCTATCCCTCCAGATCAGTCTTATTCAGAATAAATCATCACCCGTCTCACTGACCCAAATCTCATTTCTTCCTAAACATTTCCATCTCTCTCTTGAGCCTGAATGCAAGTGCAGTAAAAAATATTATGAATCCTTTAGGGTACTTTTCACCAATTAAAAGTGGCATATTAAATTTCTGAAAAACCTTTGTAATCTGCAGTATAAAATCACATTTTATGGTAGCAGATAATTTAGAATCCATAAGCTAATTAAGTGAAGTGAATGACAACTGTATTTTCTAGATACATGATATATCAACCTCAGATAATGGACAAATTTAAAGGACTGGAACCTTTGGAAGGAGATTAAAACAGTTAAAAACTTGGATTCACAAATGTTGGCCCTTATACATAAATCTGACTTGTTATATCAACTATATAATGGAAATAATTGCTGGTGTGCTTTTGTCTCTATAAGCAGATCTAAGGGAGGGCTCTTTCTATAGACAAGGACCACTGGGGGCCACTGCTTCCCTCACTCTGGACTTAAAGACCACACATACTCAGGAAAGGGAATTTCTAAATTAAAATTCAAATATGCCAACTAGTGAAAGGGTCCATCTCTTGGTAAAGAAGTGCTGGGTCATACAAAGTGAAGGCCTGGAAGAGAAGCTTAGATCTGATCTAGCTCAGTAATGAGAGGGGTTCTGAGACTGGGTTTATACTCAATAAGAAACAAAACAAACAAACAAAACAAATCACTTGGTGGAAAGAGAAATTATCATAACATAATGTGGGGTGAGGAGAAGGGAGATTTGGGACATTGGTGATGGGAATATTGCACTGGTGAAGGGGGCTGTTCTTTACATGACTGAAACCCAACCACAATCATGTTTGTAATTAAGGTGTTTAAATAAAGATATTAATTTAAAAAAAGAAAAAAAGAGGACAGGGGCCAGAGCGATAGCATAGCAGTAAGGCATTTGCCTTGCACATGGCCAACACAGCACGGACCCCGGTTCGAATCCCGGCATCCCATAAGGTCCCCTGAGCCTGCCAGGAGTAATTTCTGAGCACAGAGCCAGGAGTAACCCCTGAGCACTTCTGGGTGTGACCAAAAGAAGAAGAAAGAGGACAGAGATGAACTAGAAATATGAGGTAGGGACATGGGGACAGTAGAACCGAGATGTTAATCCTGACCAAGTTCAAATAACTCACTTAAAAAATTAGGTGACAAGGCCAGAGAAACAAAAGGACTGAGACATTTGCCTTGAATGTTGTTGACCCCAGTTTACTCTTCACCATAAGATCCCTTAAGTGCTGCCAGAAGTGACCCCCTTAGCTCAGAGTCAGAAGTACCTTCAGAATAACATTGGATGATCCAATTTCCTCACCCCCAGCAGATAAGGCCTTGTACATGCTTGACCTAGGTTCTATCCTCAGCATCCCATATGGTCCCCTGAGCCTATTTGGAGTGATCTTTTCACAGAGCAAAGGGTAATTCTTGAGCACAGCTGGGTATGACTCAAACACAAAACAAAACAAACACCTATATTACCCACCCCAAGAAATGAAGAATAAAACCTCAAAGTTAGAGACCCGAGTGGAAGTACAGTGGATAGGGCACTAGCCTTGCATGCAGTCAACCCAGGTCTGATCCTAGATTCCTGTATTGTCCCCCAACCCATGCCAGGTGTAATTCCTGAACTTAGGGATGGGAGTAAGCCTTGAGCATTGCCAGGTGTGGTCCCCAAACCAAAACAAACTAAACTAAACAAAAAATTATAGAGGTGATTATCCAATGTCAGAAAGTGATGTTAATCAGGGCTGGAGTGGTGGCACAAGAGGTAAGGTATCTGCCTTGCCTGTGCTAGCCTAGGATGGATTGTGGTTTGATCTCTAGGCATCCTATATGTTCCCCCAAGCCAGGAGTGATTTCTGAGCTCATAGCCAGGAGTAACCGCTAAGTGTTACTGGGTGTGGCCCACAAACCAAAAAAAAAAGTAGTGTTAATGTTAAATGTTAGGAGAGAATAAAGAAACTGGAGACTCCTAATGTGTCTTAAGACATTTCTGATCATCATAAGGGACAACTAGAACACAGTTCATACATGATGATACTAGCAGAAGACTATACCCTCACACATGGACAGCTCCATAGAGGAGTAAGCTCCAAGCTTCTGCAGGCAGTAGCTCGTATCATTAGACCATCAAGCAAGTTCTACTGGGCAACCCACTAGCGACATGGTCTCCATGTGGCATACTCAGATAGGCAAGGGAAAAATCTAGCTGTGTCAGGAGAGCACTAGCTATCTCTTATACAATAGAAAAAAGTTTAATGATCAAAGTAAAACAAAAAGTTAAAGCTAAAGGAAAGCCCATCACTAACTAGAGAAGTTACATGTTCCCTGAGACCTTGGCTCCTAACTCAGGAGAAGAACATATGAGGTGGGAAGGGGCCTTCCTCTCTGTGTGTCAGACCCAGTTCTAGCACTCAACACAGAACAGGCAGGGATTATACTGCATGGGATTGAAATCATCCACTGCTTAGTCTCAAGTAGCCAACTCAGAGCAGTCAATCCCCACAGTATATCTGTTCATGAGAAATCTTTTCATGAAAGCTGAAAACCTGAATCAGATTGACTGAAGCAAAAGAGAGTGATGCTTGGTTTTATGAAAATACAATGTTAAAGACAGATATGGTTTTCAAGCACAGTTAGAGCCAAGAGTTCAGAAGTTATCGTTGATCTTAGAATTTTCTCTGTGTTTGGGTTTTTCTTTCCACCCTGTTGACTCCGTAATCTGGTGCCTGGCCACTGTGAGCTTACAACCCCCCTTGTTTCCAGTCTATCTGAAAGAGACACCATTCCCATTGCCAATAATTCTAGAAGTTCAGCTCTGAGTGTCTTTGTGACTTTGGTCACATGTCCATCTCAGAAGTGCTGGCCCCAGGACAAGGGGAAATCGAGGTCCAAGTAAAGGTCTTTGACATTGCTGGGCTTCACAGCGATCTAAACCTGGGATTATTTAAGTCAGCATCAAGTATTATGTCAAGGTCAAGTCATCAAGTAACTTTTGTCCAAGGTACAACAGTAGAAGGTATAAGGCCACCCCAACCCCACTACCTGGGAAGCAGGAGATAGGTGCACACAGGAAAGCCAGGCTAAGCACAGACATTTACCAGTGCAGGTAAGGCAAAACCTAGGGTTCTCTGAGCAGCACCCCCCAAAGTGGGTAGGAGGTCAGCAGCTGCCTCTGGGAAGAAGTGGGAGGAGAGGACTTCACTAGTGGTCAGTGGTCAGCAAATGTTTATTCACACACAGAGAGAAACCTGGGTGCTGACCCAGCTAATAACATGTCCTGACAGGGCCAGGGAGTAGGGAATGCTTCATATACAGGAGACATGAGTTTCATGCCTGGCACTATTCTGCAAATAGTCATACCACCTAGAGTAACTTGCTGAGCAAAGTACCCAGGAAACAGTTCCTGAGAACTAGTGGATATAACCCCCCAAACCAAAACCTTAATAATATTTGCCAAGAAAGTTAGCCAAGAAATTGTCAACTAGAATACTAGAATAGTGGTTCAGTGGTAGTATTCAGACACCCTGAGATCTTGAAAATGCTACCTCAGATGGTAGATAGCAGTGTGAATGTGATTGATTTAGGATCTTTTTTTTTGGTTTTTGGGTCACACCTGGCAGTGCTCAGGGGCTACTTCTGGCTCTACGCTCAGAAATTGCTCCTGGCAGGACTCACGGGGACCATATGGGATGAGGGGATACAAACCACCATCCTTTTGCATGCAAGGCAACCACCCCACGTCCATGCTATTTCTCCGGCCCCGATTTAGGATCTATCTTTCTTTCTTTCTTTCTTTCTTTCTTTCTTTCTTTCTGTCTTTCTTTCTTTCTTTCTTTCTTTCTTTCTTTCTTTCTTTCTTTCTTTCTTTCTTTCTTTCTCTTTCTTTCTTTCTTTCTTTCTTTCTTTCTTTCTTTCTTTCTTTCTTCTTTCTTTCTTTCTTCTTTCTTTCTCTCTCTCTCTCCCTTCCTTCCTCCCTCCCTCCCTCCTTTCTTTCTTTCTTCTTTCTTTCTTTCTTTCTTTCTTTCTTTCTTTCTTTCTTTCTTTCTTTCTTTCTTTCTTTCTTTCTTTTCTTTCTTTCCTTCTTTCCTTCTTTCCTTCTTTCCTTCTTTCCTTCTTTCCTTCTTTCCTTCTTTCTTTCTTTCTTTCTTTCTTTCTTTCTTTCTTTCTTTCTTTCTTTCTTTCTTTCTTCTTTCTTTCTCTCCCTTCCTTCCTCCCTCCCTCCCTCCCTCCTTTCTTTCTTTCTTTCTTTCTTTCTTTATTCTTTCTCTCACTTTCTTTCTTTCTTTCTTTCTTTCTTTCTTTCTTTCTTCTTTCTTCTTTCTCTCTCTTTCTTTCTTTCTCTCTCTCTTTCTTTCTTTCTTTCTTTCATCTCTTTCTTTTCTTTCGCTCTCTCTTCCTTCCTCCCCTCCCCTCCCTCCCTCCTTTCTTTCTTTCTTTCTTTTCTTTCTTTCTTCTTTCTCTCTCTTTCTTTCTTTCTTTCTTTCTCTCTCTCTTTCTTTCTTTCTTTCTTTCTTTCATTCTTTCTTTCTTTCTCTCTCTCTTCCTCCCTCCCTCCCTCCTTTCTTTCTTTCTTTCTTTCTTTCTTTCTTTCTTTCTTTCTTTCTTTCTTTCTTTCTTTCTTTCTTTCTTTCTTTCTTTATTTCTTTCTTTCTTTCTTTCTTTCTCTCTCTTCTTTCCTCTCTCCCTCCCTCTCTTCCTTCCTCCCCTCTCCTCCCTCTTTCTTTCTTTCTTTCTTTCTTTCTTTTCTTTCTTTCTTTCTTTCTTTCTTTCTTTCTTTCTTTCTTTCTTTCTTTCTTTCTTTCTTCTTTCTTTCTTTCTTTCTTTCTTTCTTTCTTTCTTTCTTCTTCCTTTGTTTTTTTTTTTTTTTTGGTTTTTGGGCCACACCCAGTAACGCTCAGGGGTTACTCCTGGCTATGCGCTCAGAAGTCGCTCCTGGCTTGGGGGACCATATGGGACACCGGGGGATCGAACCGCGGTCCATCCAAGGCTAGCGCAGGTAAGGTAGGCACCCTTACCTTTAGCGCCACTGCCCGGCCCCTCCTTTTTTTTTTTTTTTTTTTTTGTTTTTTGGGTCACACCCAGTGCACAGGGTTACTCCTGGCTCTGTGCTCAGAAGTCACTCCTGGCAGGCTCAGTAGACCATATGAGTTGCCGGAATTCAAACCGCAGTCAGTCCTGTGTTCGCCGCATGCAAGGTAAATGCTTTACTGCTGTGCTATACCTCCAGCCCCTGATTCAGGATCTTAATCTGGATAATGCTGGTAGGCCAGCCCTAACTAGCATCAATGTTGTCCTTAAAGACAGACAGAGCAGGAGCTCTGACAGGAGCCAGAAGCAAAGGGATGCAGTTGCCCCCAAGAAGGAAAAAGCAGAGGCCCAGACTCAGGAGTGCTTGGGGCTAAATGCATACTTTTGGGGTAGGGTCTGGGAAAGGGGGAGATCATCTCACTTTTGAGGTCTCCAGAGCAGAGCAAGAGACAGGTATGTGGTGTGTTAAAAACACCTCTGATAAGTGTTCCACAGTGAACACAAGGAGATTAGGATGGGACTCCTGAAAGAGGGAGGCAAAGTTGATGAGGGTTCACTTGTCAAGGCTGATGTCCCTGTCTCCAGTGACACCCGGGGTCTGGAGTGTGCCAGGCTGTAGGCTTACCTATTTGGAGTAATGGGGTCTCTGATTAATGGGGAAGGTACTAAAAAGAGACAAAGCACCTGCACCCATTGCTGCTTTCAAGATGGCTGTGGAAGTGGATGGTAGAGTGGGGTGGTCTTTTAGTGGGGAGACCCCAGCAGTCTCATGCAGGACCAGAAACCAGAGCTCAGAGATCTTCCCCATCCAGTCCTAATCCTCCCTGGATTTCTGATGGCATGATCTAACCAGAAGGCCCCATTCCATACACCACAGCCTGTCCCCAAGGGGACAAGGATTTTTATTACCCCTATCATCCTCACAGCAACCCCATTGAACAGATCAGGCAGCTGAGTCACACAGAGGCAAAGCACTGACTGAGAGACAAAAGCCAAACAGCCTAGTCTGAGCTAGAACAGGTTTCACACCCCATGATCAGACCTGTAGATTCATGATCTAAGTAAGCTCCAGCCCTGGTGTGTGTGTGTGTGTGTGTGTGTGTGTGTGTGTGTGTGTGTGTGTGTGTGTGTGTGTGTGTATGGAGGAGTGTAGAGGCTACACTCACCCCTCTGCTCGTTCTCTGGCCCCCACCCCAGAGGTCCTTCCAGAGATTGCTTTTTGTCCGCTTCTCATTCTTCATGCTGCTACTTTTTAGCTGTGTTACTGATGAGAAAAACAGCTTAGTAAAATCAATGGTTTTAAATTATACCTTTATGTACCAAGGATACAAAACAAGCTACAAAACAGAAATACTTTCCTGTGACAAAAAATCAATCTTGCTGATGCTACTGTTCCTTGAGGTGGCCTCCCCCCACCCTGCCCCCAGCTCCCTCTCTTACTTAAGACTTTCTCGGCTCTTGCATCTGCTTGCTTTGTGTGGACTTTCTTCAGGTTTCTTGCTCGGGAGACTCGTTTTATCTAAAAGGTCAATTCTTTCAGCGGGGCACCAGGCAGAATTGAATATAATTATCCCAATCTCTACCGTGTAGAATTCATGCTTGAATTCATTCAAAAAATAGCATGCAGTATAATTAACTCAGAGTCCAACTGAATCTATTGAGAGAGCCTCAGGTATCATACAGTTCCACTTACAATAGAACATTTTCATTTAAGGACATTGTACGTATTAACCCAAGTCAGCATCCAATTACTCTGAATAAGTGAATTCTCTGTTCCAGGAATGTAATTTGAAAATGTTGTCATGCAATCTGAGGCAAAAGGTCCTTTTTCATTAATCTAACTCTCATTAAAGTGGAAGCCTGCAGGTTATTTCAAATCCATTAGTTTTAAATACAGGTGATTACAATTCTATTGCACATAAGACAACAGATGTGTCTATCAAGAAATATTGGGATGCTTTGAGGGATGGGATGGGGAACGCAGTTCTGCTGTCATGGGGAAGGACGAGATTCTCCAGCCATAGAAAGAAGATAGACTTTATGAGCCCCCACCCAGAAGTAAGCTCTTCACATAAACCCAAAGATCAGTCCACGTGTGGGAAGAGCTGGTGTGTGTCTTGTTCTTCCTGGACTACTACTGTGTGTATTTATGACTCAGTTAGATGGGAAAGCTCAGTGAAATTAACCCTGTCAGTTTCTGTTCTTTCAAAGGCAGGCTTTGAATACAGGTCTTCATCAGCCTGCATTTCCAGTCCCTTGCCCCAATATACATCCTTTTATTATTCCAACCCCCAATTGCTGACTCAACGTTCCTTCGCCTAGCCCAGGCAGCCTTCCTGACTACCCCCACCAAAGTGATAAACTTCTGATTTGAAGGCTTCAGCGTCAAACATCTGAATCTGTTGTTAATGGCTAGATGCTCCCTTCACATTTAGTTTTTATCAATTTAATTTGATTCCATACATATTTCTGAAGTATTTATCCAAAGCCAGGCACTAGACCCCATGGGTGCTAGAAGGGATCACAGACCCTCTGCCTCAAGACACTTACATCTGACTTAGTCAGAGGGAGGGAGGGAGAGAGGAAGGTAGGGAGGGAGGAAGAAAGGAAGGAAGAAAGCAAAGAAGGAAGGGAGGGAGGGAGGGAGGGAGGGAAGAAGAAAGGAAGAAGGAAGGAAGGAAGGAAGGAAGGAAGGAAGGAAGGAAGGAAGGAAGGAAGGAAGGAAGGAAGGAGGGAAGGGAGGGAGGGAGGGAGGGAGGGAGGGAGGAAGGATGGAAGGGGGAGGGAAGGAGGGAAGGAAGGAAGGAAGGAAGAGAGGGTGGGAAGGAAGGAAGGTAGGATGGAAGGGAGGGAAGGAGGGAAGGAAGGAAGGTGGGATGGATGGAAGGAAGGAAATCACATCTATTTAGGGAGATATTTAAGAAGTCAAACCATCACAGCAAGGGCTCCTATTCATGATGACAATAAATTTTGAAGTTGATCAAGAGAAAAAACTTCAATCCAGTGTCACTACAGTGCTTGACTTGGTTCCCAAACAGATAACAAAGAAAACAACTCTAACAATGTTTCCATGCTTCAGTCCACTTCTCCTTTCTCTTCCGCCATACTGACTTCTCGAAGTTCTTTTCCTATTCTGCCTTGTTGCTGCCTCAGTGCCTTTGTACTTGCTTTTTAATGTCTCTTGCTCTCAAATTCCACAGCTACACTTTTTCTCCTTATCCTTTAACTCAGCAAAAATACTAGTTTCTTAAATATTACTCACTAAAGTAATCTTCAAGTCTTCCCAGGTTATTTTAAAACCCTTTGCTGACCTACAATAATAAGTAGTTCTTCAGTTAATAATTCACTTTTGTCCCTCCCTAGAATATAATTTACAGAAGACAAGGTCATGGCCAATTTTATTTATCATAAAATATTTGGCACAACTCCAGAGCCCACCATACAGCACAATAACATTTGTTTAAATAAGAGGAAAAGAAGGAGAAATGAGTATTTATATGGAGGAGTTCTTGCAGTGGAGGGTTAGGAGTTAATAATTTGGGGGTTGGATCACACCGAGAAGGTGTCTTCATTTGCCCTGCTCCTGGACCATGCCTTCTGCAGCAAAGACAATCAAATGGTCCCCTATTATTAGATTAGTTTCATCCTTCAGGTGAACCCTTAGGATGAGCTGAAATGTTGTAATTTGGTTGAGATAAAAATCTGGCTTGCCTTCTTCCAGGGTGAACATAAATATCACAGCTAAGCAGAAGATTGAGCTCCTCTCACTCTTCTTTCACCACCTGGAGGTTTCTGCCCACAGAACAGCTGCAGCTCCAAGCACCAGAGCAACCCACAAGCCAACTATGTGGTGGCTGCTTGGTGCAAAGCCAAGGACACAGGCTTGGCAAAGAGTAAAAGCTCCATCTTGTTCTCCACACTGGAGATTATCACACTCTCATCCAGAAAACAAATGTCACAGGGGAGTGAAAGTTCACTGATATCCAAGTGACCTCTTTTTTTTTGTTTGTTTATTTTTGGGTCATACCTTGGACTGCTTCTGGCTCTGCACTCAAGAGTTACTTCTGGGGGTGCTCAGGGAAGCATCTTGGGATGCCAAGGAGGGGACTTGGATTGGCTTTATGCAAGGAAAATGCTTTACCCACTGTACTATCTCTCTGATTCCAATCCATAACTCTTCTTTAGCCTCTGGAAATATATATATATACAGGGAATTCAATAGACTGTGAGAAAGGGGTTGGTTACCTAAAAGTCATCTATCTGAGAAAGGAAAGCTTGAGCTTGAATCTAGGTATTTGGCAGCTGTGAGAAAGTTTCACCAAACTTGACTGACTCTCACCACACAAATTCCTAAAACAGAAGAAACTGATCCTCTTGGAAATCTTTCAGAGTTTTCCTAGGACATAAAAGATCTGGTAGAGGCAGTACATTTATAATACTGACCTCATCAGAGTGACCAAAGTTCCACAGCCATAATTTGCATCACTTTAAAACAGCCCATCACTCCCATATTCCTCTTCCTGGGCAACCTCAAACACCACCACTTCCTTGAATCTTTTTCCAGAGATACCTTTCCTCCTTTTACTGTACCCTATTTGAGTGGGTTCTGAACAGTCCTGCAGCTCATCATTAACCCCTTCAGGCAGCTCTTTTAACTGTTCCTTAGTTGTTTTAAATCCGCACTATGCTGAAAACAACCTTGGGCAGGAATAGAGCCTAATAAACTCTAATTATGAGACAGTACTCATGTGTACCCATACTTTTCATTTACCCCATCATATTGAATCCTCATTGTGTGCCCCAAGTTCTACAGAACAAGGGCTGTGATTATTTGCTGGTGGCCCAATGGAACAGGCAAGAGAAAATAAAATGATTTGTGATGAAGATCAAATTACCCAGTAGTATGTGAAACCAAATTAGGACTAAACTCCAGTTCCTATTTCTGAGGCCCTTGGCTATGCCACCAGACATTTCTCTTTTCCCCAAATCTGGGGAATTTCCATCTTCCCTTCCCCATTATGTCAGTCATTTCTGCCTAGATCACTATTTCATTGAGACTTTCTAGTCAGAGTGAATGAATAACATGCCCCAAAGAGCAATATATTCTGCTTTAAGAAAAGTACAATAATAAGTAAAATGTCAGGCTCACTTTCACTTCATGGAGCTTCTTGTTTGGGGGTTCCCTTGGTGGGCTACCAGAAATAGATGAGAGTGAGTATCTATGTCTACATTTCAGAGAAGAATAGGACCTCCTATGGATTTGTGCCTTAAGGTCTCAGTTGATCTGAAGGAAGTTGGGGTGTGGGCTAGACAGTAGTAGATTCCCCACTGTGAAAAAACATCCCAAAGAAAAGAGGTTACCTTCTGCAACCAGAGGGTTCAGCAGCTCAAGCTCTTCCCCTTACCTGCGCCCCTGCAGCAGGCAAGCTGGGATCAGACTAAAGCCAAGAGCTCAGTTAAGTTGGAAAAGAACCTATGAGAAAAACAATACCAGAGAAGTGTCCCAAAGCTCGGAAGCTGTGTGGAACAGGGACACTGAAGGATTTCAGCCTTGGCCTGATATGAACCTCACTGACAATACGCAGCCTTCTATAAATTGGGTCCATGGGGCAGCCCTATGAACTCGGTCATCTCTCCTCTCTGCAGTCACAGCAGAAGTGCCCAGCATGCCAGAACCAGTGAGGGACATCTGTGTCCGCAGAAACTTGAAAAGTTCTCAGGTGTCAGACTTACCAGCAAATGTTGGCATTGAATCATCTACATTTGAAAACAAACCAAACTCATTTGTCTGTGCCCCCAACTGTTTAACACATAAAATATGTCAAGATACTAACATTAAGCAGCCCTCTCTCTTTTCCCAGACCACCTTCTCTTTGTAGTCTTCTCATAGATCCAGGAAAGATCCCAAAGAGAAAGCCACTCATTTAGCTCCCTAAATAGCACTGGTACATGCATACACGTGAGTGTGACTGTGCATGTTCGTGGATAAACACACACACTCATACATTAAGTGATGATGCTGTTTAATGAGCATTATGAGTTGTGGTTTTATTTTATTTTTTTTAGTTTGGGTTATGTTTTTCTTTTTTATTTTGTTTTGCATTCCAGATTTTGAGCTGAGTGTTTTAGTTTCATGATCATATTGTCTCCTCTGATATTGAAATCAGTCCCTCAAGGTCCTAAGTGCTTCCGGTCCCACATTCCCCCACACTGAAATACAGAAGCCACAAAGAATGTGTTTACAGATATACCTCAGACCAAACCTCAGGACCCCATGCAGACCTTCCAAGTCCTGCTCTCCTTTGTTCTTCAGAAGGAAGCCTGCAACACTTTCTAAAGGGACATTTGAATTTTTTTTCAAATGCATATGGAACTTCATTTACTGTCTGACTCCCCCCCTTTTTTAAATTTTCAAATGTATATTCAAAACTTTTTTTTAAAGGTAATAAATCCTCCTATTTAAGTTTGTTTACTTGTGAGTAGAAAATCTGGCTTCCTCTGGACCTCTAAAGCTTTTTTCTGGAAGGGACAGTCAGGGGCGATGGTGGAGGGTATCATATTTATGTATTGCTTTTATGTCTAACATTACTTTTATTTTGTATAAATACCTGTACTGAGGATTAAGTCATAGATGTAGGTATTACTGTATAACTTGTTTGCCCTTTCTATATAAAAGAAAACCGGGAAGGTTGATATAGTGAAGAGTGGAGGAGGGTGTCCTCCAGTTCTGGCGGGCCCTGTCTTCCTCCTGCCTGTGGATTTCTGGGTGCATGTGAAAGGCCATTCTTCAAGTCTGCTTTTTTTCCCACACCAATATCTCATGACTTTTTTTTTTTTTGAGAAATGTACTGTAATTATCCCTTCGTCAACAACCGGAAACTCAGAAAGATTAATAATTCAGCCTCGTCACATAGTTAGCAAATGAAAAAGCAGAGTATTTACACCCAAGTTGGATTAATTTGTGAAGGTTCTGTGAAACATTGATTTGGAAAAAAAAAAGAGATAACCAGGCCCTACATTTGGTTGATTTGGTTTCCATCACTGTGACTTGGTACTTGTTGGGGACTCATCTGAGACTGCCATCAATTTTAGTCCATTCCCCTAATTCTCTATTTGCAGAACAGACTGCAAGGAAGGAAGTCCCAGATTACATCTTGACTTGACTCCCACTGAATTCAGCCAACTAGAGTTACACCGGAACGGAAGCAGCTTTCTTTCAGTGGTTTGGTCCCATGATTCCACCAGCAAAGGATCTCTCTTCCACCCCACCCACCTGCATTCTCTGATCTCTAATTGGCTACTCTCCTATTTGACTTTGACATTCTCAGCAACTTTTCTCTCTGTTCACCTTGTCAACTAAATTCCTTTTATATTAATTTCTTTCTTTTATAGAACATAGACTAGATTCTGCTTTCCTTACCCTCTAGACCTGAATATGGAAGGAATGAACCATAATAACCATTTTGGGAAAATAAGTGACAGTCGCAATTAATGTGGCATGGTAGGTCACATTTCTCATAGTAGTGAATTCAGGCCCAGAGAAAGTGCTACCCTGGTGTCAGCTAGGAAGACACATTACTTCCAGTATTTGTGCAGGTTTAGTATTTCTCTTTTCTGGAATAAGGTAAATAGGACCTACAGGCTCTGATTACTGTTCCTAGTGTCTCTATTGCCAACAAATTTTCACAGAAGTTGGTATAAATTTGTTGACCTCTCTCAGACCAAAATAGTGACTCTGACTCTGCATCTTATTTGTCCATACCTGAGAATTGGCTACCACCCTTCATCCATGAGGCAGGTTCTATGTAGTGAATGATAGGCCTAAACAAGGAGGACTTGGGGGCGGGGAGATAGCATGGAGGTAGGGCGTTTGCCTTTCATGCAGAGGTCATAGGTTCGAATCCTGGTGTCCCATATGGTTCCCCGTGCCTGCCAGAAGCAATTTCTGAGCCTGGAGCCAGGATTAACCCCTGAGCACCGCAGGGTGTAACCCAAAAACAAACAAACAAAAACAAGCAAACAAACAAACAAAACCAAGGAGGATTTATGAGACATTGTGGGAGGTGGATACTTCAGTTGGAAACTGTTGCAAAGACATAGGCAATGCCCCATACCCATATAAGGTCTCAAGGGCGCCTCCTAAGAAAACACAAGTGTTTTTTTGTTTGTTTGTTTTTGGGTCACACCTGCAGCGCCTCAGGGGTTACTCCTGGGCTCTATGCTCAAAAATCGCTCCTGGGCAGGCTCAGGGGACCATATGGGATGCCGGGATTCGAACCATCGACCTTCTGCATGAAAGGCAAACGCCTTACCTCCGTGCTACCTCTCAGGTCCCACAAGTGTTTTTTTTTCTTTTTTCACAGCAAGGTGCCCAAAGCAAGACGTAGGGCTATACCTACTTTTACTTATGGCATAAATGGGCCACAGTAGCAAGAATTAATGAGAAACATAAAACCCAACTTCATTTTCAAATTGTCCATTTTGCAGCAAAACCCCAATGCAAGCTATAAACAGTGTGTTAGTCAGGGTTCTCTAGAGAAATCAAACTAAAAGGGTATATACATACACACAGAGAGAGATTTATTAGAAGGAATTGGCTCACACAACTATAGATGTTGGCAAGTCCAAAAGTTGCAGAGCCAATGACTCAGTTCAGGTTTCAAGACTAGAAGTTGTTGTAGAACCAATAAGAGCTGATGAGGCAGGAGAAGACATTTCAGTTCCAAGGTCATCAGACAGGAGAATCTCTGATTGTAGTTTTGGTCTATAGAGGCCCTCACTGATTGGGTGAGATTCACCAAGTTTTATGAGGACAGTCTACTTTACTGGTCTATGTACCTTAATGCTACCTGCTCATCTAGAAATATCCTCTCCAAATACACAGGATGTTCTAGGCATTTTGTGACATATATCCATAACATGTAAAATTAACCATCAAAATGGGTGAGAAGATTTACAGAATACAAAGATTAATACAAAGGATTAATTAACTAATTAAAGGATTAATACAAAGGAATACAAAGGAATAGGTCTGTTGTAGAGATACTTATATTCCTCATATATGAGACAAAGTATAGTTTGAATTGGTAGCAAACAGAGTTAAATGCAGTTACTAGACACTGTTGAGAGGGAAAACAGGCTTGTTTAGTAGGGTCAGAACTTGAGTTTGGGATGATGGATAGTGGTGCTGATGCCAAGCTAATATGAATGTCCTTTATGCCACAGAACCATGTGCTTCATGATCATTTAAATAGTCGCTTTTGTGTGTGATGTAATTTTTACCATGACAAAATTAGCTAAAGTATTAACAAAAATATGATGTGGGAAATAAGTTTCTTTTTTTTTTTTTTGAGGAATAAGTGTTTCAGCCACTTATTATTTAAATTTATTAACAGGGGCTGGAGAGATAGCATGGAGGTAGGGTGTTTGCCTTGCATGCAGAAGGACAGTGGTTCGAATCCTGGCATCCCATATGGTCCTCCGAGCATGCCAGGAGCGATTTCTGAGCATAGAGCCAGGAGTAACCCCTGAGCGCTGCTGGGTGTGACCCAAAAACCATAATAATAATAATAAAAAATTTATTAATAGATGGCAGAGTGATAGTAAGGTGCTTGCCTCACTTATAGCCAGACCTAATTGGATCCCCGACACTGCATGGTCCCTCCCAGTACCATCAAGAGCAAACCCCAAGCATATAGCTATAAGAATAGTCCCTAAAAATCACTAATATGTACCTCAAACAGCTCCCTATTGAGTATATATTACAGATATATATATTATGTATGTGTATATATATTATACATATATAAACAAGAATTGTGTCCATTGTCTACTGCTGCCTTAAAAATCATACCAAAGGGAGTGGGGGGAAATCACACCAAAGGGGCTGAAGCAATCGCACAGTGGGTAGGGCATTTGTCTTGCAAGCGTCCAACCTGGGTTTGATAACCGGCATCCCATATGGTTCCCTCAGCCTGCCCGAAGTAATTTCTAAGCTTAGAGCCAGGAGTAACCCCTAAGCACCATTGGGTGTGGCCCAAAACAAAACAAACAAACAAAAACGTTGCTGGAGCCAGAGCAATAGCACAATGGATATGGCATTTGCCTTGTACACTGCTAACCCAGGACCAACCTGACCTGGGTTCAATCCTCGACATCCCATATGGTCCCCCGAGCCTGCCAGTAGCGATTTCTTAGCATAGAACTAGAATTAACCCCTGAACATAACTGAGTGTGGCCCCTTCAAAAAAATTACATCAAAGCTTGGTGATTAAAAATACTACCACCTGGGGCCGGAGAGATAGCATGGAGGTAAGGCGTTTGCCTTTCATGCAGGAGGTCCTCGGTTCGAATCCCGGCGCCCCATATGGTCCCCTGTGCCTGCCAGGAGCAATTTCTGAGCCTGGAGCCAGGAATAACCCCTGAGCACTGCCAGGTGTGACCCAAAAACCAAAAAAAAAAAAAATACTACCACCTATTATTGTTGAATAATATCTCCCATATCAGGTTTTTTCCAAATTTTGTGTTACACCACTTTGCTGTTAGGAAAGACCTGTTTTTGCTAATCGGGAAAACTCCAAGAAGGTTTTTGTTCTTACAACAAGATGGAAAACATGAAAAAAAATAAATAAATAAAAAGATGGAAAACATGATTGGTTTTGCAACAGCTGTTCTAGAGGCATTGTGGACCATGGAGCCTCAAGCAAGGCACCAACAAGTAGCCTCCTGGGATCTGCATTCTGCAGACTGTATGTATCACAACATTCCTAATCTAACTAACATGGCATGTGATTTTTTTTTTTTTTAATTTTATTTGCTATTTGGTGTGACTTAGATTATCCTGGGAGTCTGGGAATGCTAGATAATTTTCTATGTGAATTAATGGTCATTGTTTCTTTGTCCTATACCAATTGGCCTTTGAAAAGGCTTCAGAGGAATTTTTTTGATACCAGGAGAAACCAATTTTCTATTAATTTACTTATAAATGATTGGTATTGGGGGCCATACTAGGCAGTGTTTGGGGCTTATTTCTACTCTGTGCTCCGTGACTATATGTGGTATCGGATCAAATCTGAATCAGCCATGTGCAAAGCAAGAACCCTACCAGCCGCATTCTCTTGCTAGTCCATATACAAAAACTTAATTTCCCAGAAGAGTTCTCATAGATGCAGTCAGACTATGACATGGAAGAGTGCTCTTGCACGTGCCTGTTCCTGAGCAGAGCAGGTGGGCAGGATTGGCCTTCTCTCTATCCCCACAGTATTTTTTAATGAGGCATGAGCTCATTGGCTTCATGACCTGGTGGTTAGATCCCAAGAGTTACTGTAACAGGTAAAGTAAGAATCACCAGCCTTATTAGATCCAAGCCTAGAAACTCCTTTGTCATTTAGGTTCATATCTGGCCTTAGGGAACCATATGGGATGCCGGGATTCGAACCACCATCCTTCTGCATGAAAGGCAAAACGCCTTTACTTCCATGCTATCTCTCCGGCCCCTTTAAGGCCTCTCTTTCTATGAACAGGAAAGCTAACTCTACTTTTTAGAGAGTGACTGGTCCTGAGACCATCTTTAATATTCCATGAGGTTGTAAGCAGGTAGAGAAAGCATGGCAACAAGAGCATCTTCTGCAAGTGTCAGTCCAGTCCACATTGTCAGACCACATACTTTCAAAAACCTAAATGGTCTAGATGTCTTGAGTTCAGAATTATTCAGGAATACCCTACTGTATGACTAAAATATGATGGGTCTTCTGGCCAATCATGTCATGCATGGAGCAACCAATTCCTACCTCCATACATGGCCAGTGGTCAAAGATTGGTTTCAGATCAGGGGTAGTTAATGCTCAAACCGGAGAGATTCATTTCAACTTTCTTAGATGACTCAGAAGTCTACAGCATGGGGATAGGGGTCCCCTCCACTAGCATCCATTATTATTTCACTGGTCCCACACCCCAGGACTGGTTGACAGAATGCCAGAGAGATAAACAGCTTTTACTGTAATCCACCCTCTGAAAAAAGGGGATTTACTAAGCAAATTAAGAGGGTGAAGAGATTCAAAGAGGATGACATTTAGCCTACTCAAGACACCAAACTTTTCAAGCACTTTAGAAGCACAATTTACATACAATTACAGGAACCCTTCATTTATCCTCCCCTGTCAGAGGAGGCACAGTATAAGTGGATCTTTCAGAAAATGCTGGATTCTCCCTAGAGGCTCCAAGCCTTTTGGACCAGTCTGGACAGAAGTCTTTCCCAAATAGGTTACAAACCTCCTGCAGCTTCCCATGGACATACAGCTTTAGCATGTGGAGCCCCTGAAAGTTCAGGGCCTGAAGTTCCCCATGGCTGCCTTACCTTATTCAAAACACATTCATGGTGCCCTTATCTCTGCCAGGTGCCATTTCTATTTATTTTATGAAATTTTTTTCTTATCATACCCAGCTTTTCTCAAGATCTATTTCTGGCTTTATGCTTAGGGATCACTCTTTATCATGCTCAGGGGATCTTTAGGGGTGCCAAAAATTGAACCCAAGTTTTCTGTGTGCAAAGCAAATGACTTATCCTCTGAACTATTTCTCCAGTCCCCAAGTGCCACTTTTAAACTTCTACAGGTGTGTTGTTCTTATATCCAGCACAAGGAGTTGAGATTCCTTAAAGAAAATGCCTCCTGATTGGCTGATTTACTTTTTGATACTTCTTTTTTTTTTTTTTCTTTTTTTGGTTTTTAGGTCACACCCGGCGGTGCTCAGGGGTTACTCCTGGCTATCTGCTCAAAAATAGCTCCTGGCAGGCACGGGGGACCATATGGGACACCGGGATTTGAATCAACCACCTTTGGTCCTGGATTGGCTGCTTGCAAGGCAAACACCGCTGTGATATTTTTTGATACTTCTATTTGCCATTCTTTAAGTTTTGTTGGAGAATATAATATGAAATAAATTTGTTATATACCTCTCAAAAATTCAAGCTAGCTGGTAGGAGGGAAACTGGGGTATGGATGGAGGAAAGAATGTTGGTTGGATTGGAACATTGTATGCCTGAAACAACTCTATTATGAACAACTGTGTAAACCACAGTTCCTTTTTTTTGGATATATTTATTTAAACACCTTGATTACAAATATGATTATAGTTGGGTTTCAGTCATGTAAAGAACACCCCCCCTCCTCTTTCTCCAGCTCCTCTAGCTCCTCCTGCTTCTGCTCCAGCTCCAGCTCTGCGCCTTCCTCCTCCATCTCCTCCTCCTCTTCCCTCTCCTCTCCCTCTTCCTCCTGCTCCTCCCTCTCCTCCTAAGAAGAAAAAAAAAAGAAAAAAGAAAAAGAACACCCCCCTTCATCAGTACAGCATTCTCATCACCAATGTCCCAAATCTCTCTTCTCCCCACCCCACCCCCACCTACACTCAAGACAGGCTTTCTACTTCCCGCATTCATTTACATTCTTATGATAGTTCTCAGTGTAGTTATTTCTCTAGCTGTACTCATCACTCTTTAATATAAATGAAAATATAAAACTTAAAAGGAGCCCTGGCCTAAACTAAAATAAAGCACTTTTATGTAGTGGTGGTTGACCTGAAAAAATTACAATTAACATTAGTAAAACATTTTTTTATTTTTGGTTTTGTGCCATACCTGGTGGAACTCAGGGTTTATTCCTGGTTCTGTGCTTCACAATTGCTCTTGGTAGGACTCAGGATTTCGTATGGGATGCCAGGGATCTAACACAGATCAATCATGCTCAAGACAAATGCCCTACCTCTTACTATCTATCCAACCCTGTTTAATTGTTGTTGTTTTTATATATATATCTTTTATGCATTGGCCAATTCTTCGCCGATCTGTTCCACGGGTTTGGTTCACAAAGTCTTCATGAATGTACCTGCTCTAAGTGAGAGAATGTTCTAGAAGGGCTTCAGCTTCCATCTTTTCACTAAAGTCTAGTCATTAAGATGAATTGATCCTGCCTTCAATCATGTTTGATGGGCTTCGACTTTATGGTTTTAGGACTGGACTATCAGGTCAACTCCAGTTCACCCAGACTCAGAAATTCCTCTGTCTGGGCCATCCTCATAAAGGTACCCCGGACTCTGCTCCAGGGTGGACATAAGCTGACTGTAAAAGGACTCAAAGTCAACACCCTCAGCATCTGAGTGCAAGCAGGTCTTCTTCAGGGAAGACTTATCCTAGAGGAGGAGGAGGCCACCTCATCACTAGCACTTAGTGTTGTTCAATTTTTGTGTGTGTTGTTTAATTTGGTGTGAGGGTGAATGGCCAGTGACTTCCCTGTTCTCTCTTTTCTCTATGAGGAAATAGAACATTTCTGCACCAGCATGTGTCTGGTATGGTCCTTTCTCTTCCTGTGGTGACACCCTGACCCCACTGAATCTTTTGCAGGAGGCTGGAATGTTGAATGTCAATTTTTTTTTGGGGGGGGGGTTTGGATCACACCCAGCAGCACTCAGGGGTTACTCCTAGCTCTATGCTCAGAAGTCGCTCCTGGCAGGTTAAGGGGACAATATGGGATGCCAGGATTTGAACCACCATCCATCTGCAAGGCAAATGCCCTATCGCTGTGCTATCTCTCTGGCCCCTGAATGTCAAATTTTGAAGACAGGCTTGCCTCATCTTCCTTATCTCTTTCCCATCAAGTCAGCCTGTCACTTTTTTTTTTTTTTTTTTTTGGTTTTTGGGTCACACCAGGCAGTGCTCAGGGGTTATTCCTGGCTCCAGGCTCAGAAATTGCTCCTGGCAGGCACGGGGGACCATATGGGACGCTGGGATTCGAACCGATGACCTCCTGCATGAAAGGCAAACGCTTTACCTCCATGCTATCTCTCCGGCCCCAGCCTGTCACTTTTAATCCCTTTCCATATTTTACTTTGAATTTCTTCCAATATAATTATGACATTTTTTTCTATCTATCAAGTTTTTTTCTTACCCCCTCCCATACCCAGATTCTCATCTTTTAACTTGAGGATCAGCATATCACCTCATTTATACTTCTGTTCATTATGACTGCACCCCTATTAGCTCCTGAAGTTAGTCTCTGTGGCCCATCTTTCCTATTAGGTTTAGGATTGAAGGTAAGATTTCTTCCATTTCTGGACTAAAAGTGCACCACAGGCCAATCAGCAAGTATCAGTCAGAACCTAGCAGATAGATTAAATAGAATGTTGAGCTGAGTCTATAACTTGACCTTTCCTAAGTCTTTGACCAGCTTGATTGATAATAACTGAAAAGTCAAATAAAGAAAACTCCAGAGCCAACTCCAGGGAGAATATTTCCCTTTGGAGCAAGTGATATATAAAAGGAATTCATTCTGCTAAACCAAGACTCCTTGGGAATACTGGTCAAAACAGGACAGGCCTCTTCGAAGTAAGAAGAGATCACAGGGAATTGGAAGATCACAGCCTTCAAGCAGGAAGGACATCTGATCTTCATATTTTTGTGGTAGAGTCTCTGTGTATTCTGGCTCTGTTACTTCTGGGGAAGGAAACTCTCAAGGTAGAGCACATGCCTAGCATATATGAAGTCTTTAATCTGATCCCTAGCACCACATGCTCAGGCCCCTACCAGCACTGCTGTGTGTGGCCTTAGTGGCTTCATATTATTGGATCAGAATTTAGGATCATCAGGCCCATGCTGCCAGGCAATGCATCACTCTGGATTGCTCTAGTTCAACTGGGAGTGATGCCTATAGAGTAGAGCCAAAAGGAGGAGAGGGGAGGGGAGGAAAAAGAAAGAAAGAAGGAGAAGGTAAGAGGGAAGGGGAAGCAAAAGGGAAGTGATGGGAGGAAGAATGAGAGGAGAGTGGAGGGGAAGTGAAAAGAGATGAAGAAAGGGTAGGAGGAAAAGGAAAGGGAGGACAGGGGAGGAGGGATAAGAGGAAAGAGGGGAGAGAGAAAAAGAAAAGGAAGGGAAAAAGAGAAGGGAGGAAAAGGAATAAGTAAATGAAAAAAATAAAAGAAAATAAAGGGGAAAAGAAAAGAAAAGAGGGGCCTGTAGCGATAGCACAGTGGCGTTTGCCTTGCAAGCAGCCAATCCAGGACCAAAGGTCGTTGGTTCGAATCCCGGTGTCCCATATGGTCCCCCGTGCCTGCCAGGAGCTATTTCTGAGCACACAGCCAGGAGTAACCCCTGAGCACCACCCGATGTGGCCCAAAAACCAAAAAAAAAAAAAAAAAAAGAAAAGAAAAAAGAAAAGAAAAGAGAAAAAGGATTAAAGCAATCTCAAAGCAGTAGGGTGTTTGCCTTGCATTGGCCAATTCAGGATTGGACCTGGGCTCAGTTTCCAGCATCCCATATGGTTCCCTAAGCTTGCCAGGAGCAAGTTTTGAGCACAGAGCAGGAGTAACATATGAGTGCCCCCAGGAGTGGCCCCAAAAGCACCCCCTTCAAAAAAAAAAGAAAAAGAAAGAAAAACATCTACATAATGGTTTTTAAAGCAAGTTCAAAAGTTCATTATTAACTTCTACAGTTCTGGGTCATGATTGGGTTCACGAGGGTAGTTTGGGGATGGGAGGCAAATGGGCATTAAATGAAAATCAGACTGTGGGGCCCTGAGAGATAGCACAGCGGTATTTGCCTTGCAAGCAGCCAATCCAGGACCTAAGGTGGTTGGTTCAAATCCCGGTGTCCCATATGGTCCCCCGTGCCTGCCAGGAGCTATTTCTGAGCACACAGCCAGGAGTAACTCCTGAGCATCACCGGGTGTGGCCCAAAAACCAAAAACCAAAAAAAAAAAAAAAAAAAAAAAGAAAATCAGACTGTGGCCACTGCTAAAATCATCTTGAAATTTTTCTCACTCACCTAGCTAAAGTATGGCTTGGGTCTCTGGGGCTGAGCAGAGGGGACTTTGAAGCCAGGTCACTGGAGGTCTTTTGAGTGTGATAGTTTAAGACTCACACGTCCTCTATGGTACCTCTAAGATATGAGTCTGAAGATATGGAGAAAAAGAGCAAATAAAGAGGAGGCACCTCATCTGTAATGGCATAGCCTCCTCTATCTCTCCAAAATAGCTCAGCAGGAACCTGTGCAGCCTGAGAACTTCCACTAGACATTCATCTTCCTGATCCCAAATTATGCTGGTGGTGGAGAACTCACGACTAAGCCCCTCAATTGCCTTGTCAAAGCAATCAGCAGATATGATCTGCCAACAGTCTTCATTTTATTTTTTCCCACTTTATTTATGGTAACTTTGATCTAGTATTTTTTTTTTCCTTTTTCACAATAAAGAGCAAACAACAGTAAAGCAGTTTGCATCTCTTGAGCCTCCTCCTTTTTACACTCAGACTTTAAGTTTCCTTTTGGCTAGAATCTTCTCAACCTTCCAGATTGATTCCAGATCCCAGAAAGGATTGAGCTTCCTTCCTGGGCCCTCAGCTTGAGCTGATGGGGAAAAAAAACCCTCCTCCTACCAGCCCTTCCACATTACCCAGCCTGCAAGCTGATTGATTGGACCCAACAGAGATGGATTGGTGAAATCACTCTCACAATAGGTGCTGAGAGTAATGGTACCCGGGAGGGACAGGTAAGCAAAAAGAGAACAAACCCAGGCAGTTTTCAGACATCTCCACTGCCCGTCACTTTGTTCACTTAAATAAACAAATAACCCCCAGGCCACTAGCCGTAGCAGAGGCTGCTGCAGGAATGATTTCCCTTCACCAGATGCAGACTAATCAATGTCCCTTAATCGCACCAACACGTGCCCAAAGAGCATACTCACATCTTCCACCCATTGGCACCTATTCCCCATAAGGGAGGGGGGCTGTGAACACCCATTTCCACAGTTTTGAAGGGGAAAGGGCCATAATTGGGGCAGTGATGGTCCTGCCATATATAATTGGTTCTGTACTAGGAGAGCAAGCAAGTGCAGATGAGGGTGATACCATACAGAAGGAAGTTCCTGGGCCTCACTTACTCCATGGACCTGTATGAAACCATCCTCCATCCCTTCTGCTACTTGGAAGAAGCATACAAAGTACCAAATCTACCCAGAAGCACTCTGACACCAACCTGTAGTCCACTCAGAGTCCTTGAATGTGTCTGGGAAGATTATCTGTAGAACTCTGCAGACAGCAATCTTTTCCTCAAGAATGGTGCCCTGGGGGATAGGCATTATGCTTGTCTTTAGGATAGATACCAGGAGTACCCATCAGGAGGGACTGGCAGGCACCTCTCCACATTAGTTGTGCTCCCAACTCTAACAACCTAATTTGGGATCCACTCTAAAGCTAATTGTGGTAAAAATCTATTTGAAGCTTCACTCAAATAGACATGAGGAATAATATCTGAAGATGGAGCCAGTGAATGTGTCAACTTGTGTCCATGTCTTCTGAGCCCCTAAGATGTCCCAAAGGAAAGCTCTATGGGGAATGCTGTTTCATCTGCAGGGAAGTGAATAGAACATTCCTTTCAGTACATCAACATGTTTCTTCGTCATTTTAAATAACTATACCCTACATTTTGCTTATTGAACCTTTTTTTCTTTTTTCTTTTTTTTTTTTCCAATTTTTAAAAATTTTTATTGTGGCCAAAGTGAATTATAAATTTTTTACAGTGATATATATATTTTGTATTGTGACTGAAGTTCATTTACACAGAATTATTTACGATACATAGTGACAATGAATGAAGGGCATTTCCACCACCAATGCTATCCTCCCTCCACTCTTGTTCCCAGCATGTCTCCCACATCTCCTTCCTTTACCCCCCAGAATCCTACTGCAAATGGTCGCCGCCTTACATCTTGTTATAGGTTTGGTATCTATTCTGTTTGGTGTTCCAGTCTGGTCATTTTTTTATTTACACTACATGTTTATATGACTAGTCCTGGTATCATTCTTTTCCTCCCTCAATTTATGAGGCTGAATGATTCAAATTATGTTATCCTGTTGGAGGTAAAAAGGTTAAGGAAAAGAGGAGAAAAAATTTGGTATCAACTACTAAAAAAAAAGAAAAATCACCAAATAATATCCACAAAAGTGGAAAAGAAAGAAAAAAGTAGAAGAAAAAAGAGAAGGAAAATAATATCAAAAAACAAACAAAAGATAAAACAAAATATCAACAGAAAAAGTGCTGCAGTGGCAGGGTTTGTGTTACCCCACTTTTTTTTTTTTTTTTTTTGTATAGGCACAGCAAGTATTGGGGAAGGAAGGAAATTTCCGTGGCCTAAGAGATTCAGGGTTTCTCCACTCTTGAAGCATATTGTCATGGGAACAACCACTGGCTCCATACCTTCTCATTGCCATACCCCAGGGTTGTTTTTGTTTAGTTTTGTTTTGTTTTGTTTTGTTTTTTGTGGTGTCAGGAACCTTTCTTCTCTGTTGTGGATGAGAAAATAAGGCCACTATAGCAAGCAATCTTGGTATTTGCGCAGGTCCTAGGACAGGGCCTAGGATAGAGCCTTTAAGGTTCTAGAGGTACTGATCCACAATTGTTGGTGTGTTCAGTTTTCTGTATCATGTGCCCCATGTTTTTGCTCATTCCCTAAGCTGAAGTCTAGGAAATTATGGTTTCAATGGTTCTGCTCAGTCTCTGTTGTCTGAATTGTGCCTCTGTACTAAGAAGTCTTGATTTTTGTAAAAGACCTGGGCTATAGCCTAGGGTAGGGTTTTCCTTAATGGTCTCAAGGTACGTTCTGTTCAGTCACAGTTGTCAAAGTCAGGTTTCTGTAGTTAGTGCTCTTATTTTTCATAGTTCAAAGGATGATACATCTTCTGATTTCCACTTAGTGTTAGGTGATGTGATAGGACCTCCTGGTCTTAGGTCAAGTTTTCATTTCCTCGCTGTCCTCGTTGTCATATTAACACTGGCACAAGTATATCTCCCAATGCAGCTTAGTTCCTGGTGTTGTTGCATGGGTTTGTTTCAGTTCTATGTCTGGGATCTGGGATTTGAGAATGAACTAATACTGTCCAATCTCGTGGAAACTGAGTTGTATCCACATGACATATGTCTAGGATGGGAGGCACCCTTGTATAAAAAGTGTAAGTTTTTATCCTAGAAGATAAGATCTTGTGTCTGAGTCCATGATTTCCCCTTATTTACTGTGCCTATACAAAAACATATGGTGTCCTTTTGTATTGCTGGTGCTATTCCAGGTAAGGATGACAGGCCTCACGTACAGTATCTGTGGTGTGGTCTGAGCTTTTATCCCAGGCAAGATGTTTTCTTGGTTTTTGACCAAGCAGCACCAAAACTGGTGAGGGTAGAGAAAATATGTATATATAAAAAAATAGACTATATAGATAAAATTGAGATATATTAAAAAAAGGAAATTGAGAAAAAAAGAGGGAAAAGGTATTTGAAAAAAGAAAGTGATTGGGGAGGCTATCTGTATGCTTAGGAATATATATCTTAAAATACATTTTTATAAAGGTATTAAGCTAACGTAGGCAATATAGGCCTCCCAATTAGAACCTTTTTTTTCTTGAACAGACTTATATTTGTAAAAAGAAAGAAAGAAGAATGAAAGAAAGGAAGAAAAAAGAAAAGAGAAAAAAGAAAAAATGAAGTATTTTTCTTGAAGGAAAATTATCACTGTACAAATCAAAAAGCCAATATTGTGCACACCATAAATAGACTATGGCTATAAAAATAAGCCATGAGAGTTCATGGTGGATTAAACACAATTTTTTTACTCTGTTTATTATTGAAAGACTCTAATAAAATGACAATTAAGGGATTTTTTAAGGCATTAAACCAGTGGGACTAAAAAGACAAAGGACAAATGTCAACCAAACTTCAGAGACTAGTGAGGATATAGATTGAGAGTAACTGATACCTGAGTAGAAGGAAAAGAAAGCAAAGAGAAAAAAAAATGTTCTGGGTAGTATCTCCTAAAAAAGTCTCCTGGAAAAGCATAAAATCATGCACTGATCTAGGAGAAATCACAGAAAATATGATTAGAATCCATCAAGCCCAAGACTTTTCCTCAGGAACCATTCTTTCTTCTTTCCACAGAGGACTGAAGTTTGGTTTTGGGTGGGGCAATAATGAATTTAATCCTTATATCATTAAAATAACTTTCTAGCCCATTCAAAAAGCTGAAAATGCAACAAATAAAAGTGATACCTGTGCTTTGCCACCTAATGATGCAGTGTCCTGAGGTAGAGGCATATGGACCCCATCTTCTGAAATGGTCATTTCCAGCACACTGGGACCTGCCTTACCTACCCACACTTCTGTCCACACAGAAAAGAAAGGAAATATCCATGAGACAGAAATACAAGACTATAATACAAACACTCTAAGAACAAAATGTTGTTTTTGTTTTTGTTTTAATTTTTTACTGAGACCATTGTGAAGTACAAGTCCTTCATAGTTGGATTTCAAATATAGTGAAAATTAATTAAGGCCATTCCCATCTCCAGAGTTGACCTCCCTCCACCATAGTTTCCTGTGTGCATCCCCTACTTCTACCCTTACCCCCCAGTCTGCTGATATAATAGGTCCATTTTAAGTTTAGATTTATATAGTTTGGGTCTCTTGATTCTATTGTCATTGACTTTGGCTTGGCTATTTAGTTCTGACCTTTTACTTTTCCCTCCCCAATTCACCTGAGACTACTTGACCCCTGGGCACCATTCTCTCTCTCTCTCTCTCTCTCTCTCTCTCTCTCTCTCTCTCTCTCTCTCTCTCTCTCTCTATTTTTACTTCTCTCTCTCTCTTTCAATTTGTTGAAAAACCAGAAATATGAGATAAAACAAGGTAATTTATGCCCCAAGGTTCTATTTGTCATAGTGACTCAACATATGCCTCAGCTGATCAAACATCAACCATCCAACCCCAAACCTTGAATCCCATCCTTGGAATTGGCATGCTTTCTGCACCAATGCTAGAAATTAAACTTCCATCTAGGGAGGCTCTAATGCCACCTTAGGTACCTACTTGTTCCAGGATGGGTTCATATGACACCCTGGCAACTAGAAAATGACAACAAATGTTTCCCATCCTCACTACCTAACAGTGAGATGAAATCAGAAAACTCTCCATGATACCCTGACTGCGACATAGGATCTGTGCAAAAACCAAGATCTCTAATAACAGAAGCCCGATTGCAACAACTGCGATTGAGTAGAATTTTTCCTAGGACAATGAAGAATTTGAAGTTGGACAATTAGTATGTCCAGAACCTATAACAGGATGCTTCTTGGGTAGAGACACCCTGTTTGGTTGTTTTTTGTTTTTGTTTTTTTAGTAAAGGTATTTCCTTTCTAATTTCCCCCCAATATTTGCTGTGCCTAAGCAAAACACACACACATAAACACACACAAACTTGCTGCCACCACCCTTTTTAAACAAAATTCTATTTGTTTCTGTTTTTTAAAAAACAAACAGGGAGTGGCAGAAGTGATAGCGCAGCGATAGGGAGTTTGCATTACATGCGGCTGACCTGGAATAGATCCAGGTTCAGTTTTGGGCATCTCATATGGTCCTCTGAGTGTGCCAGGAGTGATTTCTGAGCACATAGCCAGGAGTAATCCCTGAGAACTGTCAGGTGTGACCCCAAACAAAACAAAAATCCAGATAGGGAGGACAGGTAGAGTAAGAAAATATGTGAATTTTTTTCAAGTCTATCATTTGCCTAATGGATATTCCTGAGACCATTTGAAAAAAAGAAAGAGGCTACAGAGGGTAAGAAATTATCAAAGAGGGGCCAGAGAGATAGCATGGAGGTAAGGTGTTTGCCTTTCATGCAGGAGGTCATTGGTTCGAATCCCGGCGTCCCATATGGTTCCCCGTGCCTGCCAGGAGCAATTTCTGAGCGTGGAGCCAGGAATAACTGCCGGGTGTGACCCAAATACCACAAAAAAAAAAAAATGAATTAAAAAAACAATTAACCCAGGAAACATAATCATCAAATTTCATAGCACCAGAAACAGAGAGGAAAGACTAAAATTTTCCAGAGTGAAAAGAAGATATTAAAATAAAATTTGAGGTTTTATGCAAACATGTTCACATATGCACAACACATATATAAAGAATTGAGAATGATTTAGGCAAGGAACTCTTTCTCCGTAACAGGGAGCCATTTGTATAATACTTTGAAAATTCTGGAAGGGGATTCCAGGGGCTGGCTCAGTGACTAAAAGAGCCTGTTTTGTGAGCAGGAGGCCCTGAGTTGGATCCCAGTACAGCCCATATTACCAAGTATAGTTTTAGTAACTGTTACCTGGAACCCAAGAGGCTGTATTCTTTGGCCCAGAACCATATGTGAACAAGTGATGTTACTAAAGTTGTGTGAGGGATCAGAGAGATAATACAAGGGTTAAGGGTTAAGGTGCTTGCTTTCGCACATGATTGACCCAGCTAGGATCCCTAACTTCCCATCAGCTTCACCAGAAATGAAATGATTCCTGAGTGCAGAACCAGGAGTAAGCCCTGACAGCACCAGCAAGTGCGGTCCCCAAATCAAAACAAACAAACAAACACACAAAAATGCATGGGAGCATCATGGCCAGAAAGGACAGCTTCTGGCAAACACATGAGTACCACAACTAGCATGTGTTCAAACACAACTGTGCAGGGTTTCCCTTCGGTTTTTGTTCAACTGCTATCACTAAAGGGAGAATCTACAGTGAACCCCATGGCCATTCATGTGAGCACCACCACCATCATTTTCAAAATAACCACAAAAAAAGAAGGGAGGGAGGTAACACACATGTTAACAATATAAAAAAAAATCAAGAAAAAATTTGTAAGAGATTCCAATAGATTGTATTTTATTAAATTTTATATATAGTCGAAGTATCAATCCAACAGGGAGAAATAATAAATGCTTATTTGAAGGTATCAATAATGTTCAAAATGCTCACCCTTTCTCTAAAATATATTATAAAATTTGCTCCACCAGAACAAAGAGTAATTTACAAAAAATGAAAACATGAGAGCCCTAATGTAAGGGTATGGGACATCAGCAAAGACAGCTCTGATGACAGTCTTTCTGTCATGCTTGTGGGACAACAGGACCAGATGGGGCAGGAGGATGGGCAACTCCAGAAGGGATGTCTCCAGGAAAAAAATGGAGCTGACAGATTAACTGACAGGTGTGGCCGTGTGTAAAATTGGATTGAAGGCCTTTGTATAAAGCTGATGGGAATGTGGAGTCACCCAGACATGCACAGAAAGTTGAGCTGAAGGAAACCATGGCAAGAAGAGGGACATCCTCAGACACTCTCCTACTAAGTTGGGTATCTCTATAACTTTACTGCAATGAAAATGTGTCATCTGGGTTTAACTCAAGACACAGCAAAACCACGGCCAAAATGTAGAAACCAGCTAAGCGAGCATGAGTGAGAAATGGAGAGATAACATCTCTGGATATTTGCTCTGTCCACCTGATGTGGAAGAAAACTCAGGAGACAGATGAAGAAACATGCCTTATAAGATTCCACAGAAATAATGGCATTGGGGGGAGCTAGAGTGATTAAGTACAGTGATTAAGGTGTTTTTGCTTTTTTTCACAGCCCACATGGAGTTCAATTTCTAACACTCCATATGATCCCCTGAGCTAACCAGGAGTGATCCCGAGCACAAAGCCAGGAGTAAACCCTGGTACTGCCAGGGCTTACTGCCATGGCCCCCAAGCCAAACCAACAAAAAAAGAAATTTATAGCAGTTGCTTCAGAGATTTGATATTTCATGGGTGAGGGTTAGGGCCAGAGCTAGGAATCTGTGTTCCTTAAAACTCTAGCACTCCAGAGAGATCTTAAATGTGGACTTTGCATTTTGATACAAGGCCTAGAGTGATTTAAAAAAACGAATACATAGGCCCAAACAAGGTGATTAGATTCTTAGCCGATCTTGCCAACTCAAAGCACTGCCCTGGCCTGTTCTTCCTTTGAAAGAAGACTGGGAAGAACCAGAAAGGTGACATCTCCACACTAGCACCCGGCAGAGACTTCTCCCAGGCAGCTCATCAGAAAGATGAAAAGAAGTCAAAACAGACTCCCAGAGTCACAACATAGTCTGTTGCTAGGGCACTACCGAATTCTTGTTACCAGGGCAAAGGGAAATTCACACCTTGGCAGAGCTCTGACAGTGTATCTTAGCAGGGAAAATAAGGTCAGAACTGACAGGAACTGGCCATCTGGTTCCAGGAGGGTCTCAGCACAGGGACATGGTCAGTTTGGGTAAGAACCAGAGGAACATTTAAAGATGGGTGATGTGGGCAAGACAAAGGTTTGGTGAGTACACACTTCTTCAGGGCGTAGGGCTGATGGTTTCTGGCAATGCTTTCATTGGAATATTGCTGGGTCTTAGAAGAAGTTCCTGTAATCAACAGCTTAAACAGACAGAATTGTCCTGGAAAAATAAAATCAGACCAAAAAAAAGCAGTGGAAGGACTGAGATTACCATGGATATGGTGCTGGCTTTATATGCAGTTGGCCCCAGTTTGAATCCTAGAATTTTATATGGTCTCCTGAACAAAAATGATCCCTGAACACAGAGCCAGAAGTTCGAAGCCAGAACCTGAGCTCTGCCAGACTGGCCCCAAAACAAAACAAGAAAAACAGTAGAAATTGCTCAAAGAGATGGATCACATGCTTTGCATCTAGGGGCCAGTTCTGGGTTCAACTCTGGTGCCACGTGGTCCCAAGAAACTGAGTTTGGGAATAGCCCCCAAAGATCACTGTGGAATAGGAAAGTCGGGTTATGTGGACTATATATAGGGTTAAGATTTAGCTTCTGGCATTCAAGCTGAGAGTAGAGGGAGGTGTTTTCAGTTCTTTTCTTTTTTCCTCCTACCCAACTGTTCTTGGGGCTTATCCTGACTGCACTCAGTGATCACTCTTAGAGGTTTTGGGGGACTATATGGATTCCTAAGAATTAACAGAGCATACTGTGTGAAAGCCAAATGTCCTACCCACTGTACTATCTTTCTGGCTCTGAGTTGTCTCTGAAGGACAATAAAAATAAAATTATTTAACCAATGTGAGTGAATGCCATGTTTGCATACCATCACCTCAGCCAGATACCTTGACCCAAACTTGGGAATAATATGAGCAAATCAGTTATTACAGTCAGAGAATGTTAATATCCACTGACAACTATTAGACCTCTAAGTGTAAGGGCCAGAACCTTAATCTTTGCCTTTAGTGATTTACAGTGTGTGGGAAACAGGAAGAGGAGATGGGGGAACTCTAGTCTCAGCCATCAGACATGGCTATTACACACAGATGTGGAGGAGTCACCTGCAGACTAGCCCCTTCTGATCTCTGCTGCAGAACAAGGTCCTGGGTCTTTGTTTTGTGTCCAGTTCAGAGTTCTAATGAAATAGGTTAAGTGTTGAGGCTTCAAGGCATTTCATTTCATTAGGCCTGAGAATCTTTCAATCCACTGCAGGATTTGGCAACATCACTCTTGGGAAGGCCAGGGCCAGCATTCACCAACTGCCCTTGCCACACTCTCTCTAAACCCCTCTCTCCCTGGCCTAGACCTGTGAGGAGTCACAGGTCCCCATGAACCATGAAGGGAACCATTACTTTACAGAGTGTGTAAACACAGAACTCCTGTGTTTTCCCAATGTTGCTTGTCTGCTCAGACTTGCTCCTGGAGAAGGGCTACTGAGCTTTTTCTCTGCATCCAAACTTTGTTTTGTGATGAAAATAAGAGAGAACTAGGTTATTTTCAGAAATAGTCTGTGAGCAAACATCTTGAACCAGGGTCTGTTAGAGGCATGCCCTCTTCAGAGCTATCTTCCAGAGGATCACCTGTCGTGTCAGCTCTGCTTCCCCTTGATATCCAGTATTTCAAGCTACATCTGGGAGGAGGGTATTAAACTACCTTCAAAGGTCAGTGAGGCAGGAACCTGGTCAGAGACCCCAGAGACCATCCCACCCCTTTGGTTGGCTTGCAATCTAGTGTTCTGGAAACAGACACAATCCCAAAGAGAATGACCCAGCAGTTGTGAGCTGATGTTCCATCAGTTTCCAGGTTGGGAGGCAAAAGACAATGTGTTTAGAATTAAACCCAGAGGCCTTATGGGAAGGTGGCAGCATCTAAAGCCATCCTGTATTACCTAGAAAAGCAAAATAAAATAAAATAAATCAAACTAAAGAGCAACTGAAGAAGGAAACAAACACAAAAAGCCGCCTTCATTTTCAAGGCTTCCTTTGAAAGACTCGGTTGGCCGATAAAGTCAGGTTCTTGTTTGAAAGGTGGACTGTGGGCCCGCCGGAAGCCTAGCCGGTCCCCTGGACTCCCTGCAGGGAGGTGCGGCCGCCTCACCTCCCCCCCACACCCCTCCCTGCCCATTCCACCGCCAGACCCGGAACAAGACAGGAGATTGGTGACTGCTGATGTGTGGCCCATCCGAATGAAGGGGGCTTTTCATTAACAAAGTAGCGGGCGGTGTCATCTTCCCCGGACTCGGAATCATTCACTATTAGCACAATGTGTTATTATTGTATTTTTAATTGAAATGTAAATTCTGGGAACACTCTGACCCAATTTACTCCCAGGGAAAAAAAGGGCAAAATTCTCATTTTCAAGGCTCTAGAAATGCAAGTTAGTGTTATTAATGATTAAGCTCTTTTTCCTTCCCCCCTGCTGCGGGGCGGGGGCCGGAATGGGGACCTTCTTATCCAAGCACAATGGTAATGCTAGCTGGGCCTCGGTGCACATTTGATCGTGAGGGAGATCGCTGGGCTGGATGGCTCGCCTGCTTCTCCCTACCAGGCCGTGGGTTCACACCTGGGCCTGGAAATGGCCAGAGCATATAGAGATGTGGTTTCAGGTTTTAAATGACGGCGATGATTGACTATGCGATTAAATGATTGATTTGGAGAGGAGATCTATTTTACAGAAACTCTGAAAACAGCCACTGGGAGACTGGATGATTCAAGAGCTGATTCAGACTTTGCACACAAACATTGTACATTCACACCCCATTGGCTGATGTTTCCAGAACTCTTACTAGTATTCAAAGTGCTGTCTTTGCAGAGAGGAGGAAAATACATTCTCTTCATCGACAAGTACTTCCTGAGTACTTATTGTGTGCTAGCCTGGGGAAACCTATACTTTCTAAGTACTTTGATCTTTCTTCCCAAGATTTACTGGCAATCCAAATATTACCATTTTTTTTTTTTTTTTAGTTTTTGGGCCACACCCGGCAGTGCTCAGGGATTACTCCTGGCTCTCTGCTCAGATATAGCTCCTGGCAGGCACGGGGGACCATATGGGACACCTGGATTCGAACCAACCACCTTTGGTCCTGGATCGGCTGCTTGCAAGGCAAACGCCACTGTGCTATCTCTCCGGGCCCAAATATTACCATCTTTGTCTTTTTTTAAGGGGTGGTTTTGGGACCACACCCACTAGTTCTGGGTTACCCTTGCTCCCAGTGTTGAGGTGCTCAAGACACCATGTGATGTTTGGGATCTAACCAGGAACCGCAGCATGCAAGGCAAGCACCTTAATCCCTATATTATCCCTCTGACCTCCAAATGTCACCTCTTCAGAGAGGTATTTCATGACATATACTTTCAGACATGCCATATCCAGCCACTTTCCATCCCTGTATCTTTAAATATCTTCCACTTAGGTGTTCACTACAGGACACTCTGGTCCCCCTGTCCCTTGCTTCTATTCTATTCTATTGTCTCCTAAACAGATCCCACTATGACAGAAGTTTTCAAAGGTCCTGAGAAGATTACCCCATTCTCTATTCCATGGAACCACAGAAAGAAGTCATCTAACCAGTGAATAGTGAATACTGATTAAGATGATGAATGTGAGCTTAGAAGCACAAAACCCTCTTGAAATCACTATGTCTCCTCTAGTATTATTCATTCCACAAATCTTCTAGGTGCCACAGAAACAAACAAACAAACAAACAAAAAACATGTCCCTGCACCAGAGATAAATACTAAACACAGCCAAGCACGATGATGTCATGTTCCATCTTTCTTTATTAAGGAAGATCTGGCATCAGTGTAAGGGTTGTGTCTGGAGATTTCTTTGGTGGTCACAATAGGTGTAAACACTAGTGAGAAGGCAGTCTCTTACAATGTACAGGAATTAGATGGAACATTAATAGTGAGCTGATGTGGGCCAGAGAGATAGTACAGAGTTAAGGCATTTGCTTTGCACCCAACTGACACAGGTTCGATATCAGGGTACCACCTATGGTGCCCCAAGTACCACCAAGAGTGCGCCCTGAGTTCAGAGCCAGGGATTTTTCCTTGGCACAACTGGATGTGACCTCACAAACAAAACAAAATAAAAATAATGAGATGATTCAACATGTTAATTGAACTGAGGCTGAGAAACCATAATGGATGAAAAGTTGTGTATAGAATTTATGGTAGAGGTCTCCTAGTAGCTTAACACTCCAGGTATGCAGTCTTTGTGTGGCTGGAATCTCTGGGGGCTCTTGGAGTCAGGCTGGGCTACCTCCATTCTTTACTTAGAGGAATCTCTGGCAGCCACATTCTTAATCCAGTGTCTTCCACTTTGTCTACACAAACAGCCAACATATAAACTCATCTAAGTCTTGAAAGAGAGGTCCAATAAGCAGGAAAATACTCATGGACATACTAGCCTTGCAGCTGATCACACTGAGGCCCTTCTGAGGACCCCTATAAACCACCACTCTTGCCATATGAGCTCATTAGATCAGCTTTGCAGATCCTCAAATTCCTGAACTCTGCAGGGATGGTGGGGTGGCTCTTACATGGCTACACAACATTCCTATAATTTTCATTTTGATTTTTAGGTACAAATACACCAAATTTGATGTGAAATTATCATAGAAGTCACATAACCTCAACAAAAAGGATCAACAACAGAATGCTTAACAACATACAACTTAGTAGACCTTTAGTCAATGACGTAAGATCCCATTTGAGATGCAGTATTGTTCACAAATTTTATTTTAATCCAGTTCTTTCTATAATTTCATTACCATTTAATTGTACAAAATAATATTAAGTAAATCATTTGTACCTGCCAAGAAACAGGCTTCAAGGAGATTGGGAAACTTATGACCAGAGTGAAGGGAATGACTGTTACATTGGTAGAGGGATTGCTGTTAGAATATTGAATACCAGAAGTGACTGTATTATGAACTACTCAATAAACTATAATGATTAAAATAAGGAAACTTAATTTAAAAAATTTATGATATGCAAAGATGGGGCAAAGTAAGGTCTCTGCTGATGAGGTGAGCAGGTCTTGCCAAAGACATAGGACCCTTATGGCCTTAGCTCCTGGAGGCTCCTCTAGTAAAGTCACAAGAATGTGACTTTCCAAACCTGGTTTAAATGGACACCCCCAACTGGTCCATTGAGGTACACAAACTCTTCAGATATTAATCCCCTACTCAAATTGATTGTTTGCTAGAAGGAAAGAAATGTGAATTTAGGATGATCACTTAGAGCCTAGAGCCTCTTTGGTTAATGAAGAAGGCTGGAGACCCAGGTTAAAAGGGGGGCAATTGGCTAGCACAGAGTGTGTCTACATTTCACTTCTACCCTCTCTATCCATTCTACCCTACGGACTAGAGCTATTCCTGTCTAGCTGAGTAGCTACCCCCATACAGGCTGCAAAGGACTGAGTGGAATCATCTTTCTTTATTCATATGCATCAACTGAGAAAGGAAAAGAAGAGAGAAAGGAACCTTTTAGCTCCATTTTTGTTGTTGTTGTTGTTTTGTTTTGTTTCATTTTGGTTTTTGGTCACACCCGTTTGATGCTCAGGGGTTACTCTTGGCTATGCGCTCAGAAATCGCCTCTGGCTTGGGGGGACCATATGGGACACCGGGGTATCGAACCGTGGTCCGTCCTACGCTAGCGCTTGCAAGGCAGACACCTTACCTCTAGCACCACCTTCCCGGCCCCATTAGCTCCAGTTTTTTAGGTAACTCTTACACAAGTTATTTATGCCTTACTTTAAGCAAAAATAAATGAATAAATATTTGTTAAGAAAGAAGTGATTGGCAGAAGCAAGCAGTAGGCAGGGAGTTAGGACTTGAGCAGATCCCAGCCCAAGCCCAGACCCAGGGAGCAGAGCTTTATTGTCTGTTATTGGATGATCCCCAAGTTAAATCAGGAGGAGGGGGTTCTTTTTAAAGAAACTCAGCATTTTATGACATCTACTTATAGACCATATATCAAATGTGCTAGGGAAGAAATGTGGAAGGGTTGGAGGGAGTCAAGAATGATGTATGGGGGCCCGGAGAGATAGCACAGCGGTGTTTGCCTTGCAAGCAGCCGATCCAGGACCAAAGGTGGTTGGTTCGAATCCTGGTGTCCCATATGGTCCCCTGAGCCTGCCAGGAGCTATTTCTGAGCAGACAGCCAGGAGTAACCCCTGAGCACTGCTGGGTGTGGCCCAAAAACCAAAAAAAAAAAAAAAAAAAAGAATGATGTATGGAAGGAATAGAGCTATAAAATAGTGAGATCCCTGGTGGGTTCTGCCTTTTCGGGTGGGGCCTGGGACTCAGCTGGGTGCTTGCAAATTGGAGCTAGGCTGAGCTGGGAAGGTAGAGACCTAGGGACGTTTCTATGCTATTTCTCTGGTGTTGTGAGCTGTTATTTCAAGTATCCTGGGCAGCTTACCTCCTCTGGGTGAGTTCCCATTTTTATGAACACAAAGGGAAAAAGACCAGAGCTTTCTCTGGGGGACAGAGTCCTCTCCATCAGAGGACACCCTGTTCGAAATACCTGTGCCAAGGGATGGGACAAAAATGTGTCACTTCTCAGCTAAGGGCCTAGCCCAATCTTGTGCCTCTCAGCCCAGGAACATGTACCAGGCTGAGGCAATAGTTACCTAAAAACCTCTGAAGGCATCATGCCCTGAAAGTAAACTCAAGGCTGGGGAGCAGTCTGGCAGGGGTGCTGGGGCTATATCATCTGTTCTGGAGTGTCCTAAGAGATGGACTTGCAAAACACCACACAAGTAACACAAATTCTGCCCCAGAGGGAAGACTTTTCAATTCTTTTGGGAGGAGGAAGTTGCCAGGAATCCAATACTTTCTAGCAAGCATTCTGGAGGGGCCCATCCCTCCAGACATCCCTCCAGACAGCTCATTCCCTGTCTCTCTTTATCCTTTCTAAGTAACAAGTATCCATGGGGACACCCCAGTACACGCTAAGTCACCAAACTGAAAATTACAGTGGTTCCCTTCATGTGGGAAAGTGGTTCCATGTGGACCCCCTTCACATTTCAGTTCCACAAAATTGCTACCTGCCAGGCAGCGATGTCTGAGCTCCATTGCCTCATGCAAGATCACCTATCAGGACCCTGATTTATCTTCACTCTTTAGCCAGAGTTTCTCTCTATGTATCCCTCCTTTAGGAGCCTTCTAGAATGTAGAACAGATAGAGAAATAACTATGTCTGGCCCTTGCTTAATTTTAATCTTCCCTGTGCTCTTTATCCCCTCCATCCTCACCCCACAACCCAACATATCTAACCATTCGGCACCAACCCAAAGTTACCCATCTTTCTTTCAATGAAGTAGCAAACACTTTTCCCACACATGGCTTTTCCCTAGGTTGTTCAAGACTGAGTGTAAACATCACTTCCTCTAAGCCTTACCTTGGTTAAGCTGCCTCGGTGCAACCAGAATCCCAGTAACTTGCCAGGACTTAGGCTGCATTGCTATTGTTTTCGTGCATTTGTAAAAGCCAAAATGGAGCTTCTGAGATCAGGCGTGGGGAGGCATGTGCTTGTTTGCTGATTTGGTGGCTAGAGGGAACAGGTCCTTAGAGGAGTCTTAGAGTGTTGACCTAGCAGCTAAATCCAGGCTCTGCACTGAGAGGGATTGGGAGAAACAGACAGAAGGGGAGAGGCTTTCTTCAATATTGTTGGTAGAGATGTTCATTTAGAAGCAGGCTATCCTAAAGACTCCATGTCCTCAAGGTAGCCAAGACAAATATGTCATATTTTTAAGTTTGGCACCTTAGTCAAAGAGCATTATGGGTATGTACCCAGTATAACTTGTGTTTTCTCATCACTCAGAATGTGCCATCTAAGCTTCCTCTTTGGCACTGATATGTTCCTTAACCTTTCTGCTCCTCTGTTTTCTCATCACAATAGGGAGACATGGAAATGTCTACAATTTTCAAACTCCCATAATCAAATAAAATGGGTAGAACAAATACTCACAAATTGATAGCTAACTACATGCACCACACACATTATATTGCTATACACAGTGAGAAATTTAATTAGAAAAATGTTAAAAAATTTTTTCAGACACATCTTCCAATGAGGAGAGATGTCTTCATGTAGCAAGCTGCATTTACAGGGAGTTCCACAGCTCGGGCATAGTTGCGTTTATCCACTGCTGAGGAGCTGTCCTGAGTAGATTCAGAACTCCCTCAATATTGGCAAAGTTGGGGTGCCAAAGAACCTTCCCTTCAGTAATTTGGGATTAAAAAACTATTGATGGTATGTGACAGGCACTTCCTGAGAGGCACATTCTGGTCAAATAACAGCAATCATTAAATATCCTCAGATCCATCCATTTAATCTGTTCTTTTCATATGGATTGATTGGGTGAGCAGAGTAACTGAGCCAGGAGACAATTGACATTTCTCAGCCCTTTCAGACACAAGTAGGGGAGGGACAGCAAGATGTGCCAAGAGGAAATGCACCCTCAATTCTTTAATCTGGCAATTTTCACCTGGGCTTCCCTTTAAGCAAATGTGGGGCATTCAGTGCTCCCTAGTCTCCATTTAACCTTAGGAGGGTCAAAGGTCTAGGTTGGGAGACCAGTGCCCAAGAGCTGTTCCAGCAATCAGAGTATAATATGGAAGCAATCCTCTCTTCTTTCTCTTCCACTCCCACCATCTTGCTCACATCCCAAAGGATCCTGCTGAGCCTCCGAGCACAGAGGTCTTGCAAAGTGCTCTTCATCATTGGACAATGAAGGAAACAAGTCCAGGTCACCTTGTAGAGAAATGGCAAAACCATCAGCCTTCTGGGATGAAAACACCATCTCTCTACCTGGAGCCATGACCCAGAAGCAAGGATACTATACTATTATAGGGAAAGTGGGACAAAGAACTCAAGAGGAAGCAGATTCCTCACTTATCTTCTGCCCTCCTCAGCCCCTGGGGAAGGCAAGTCAGGGAATTATCCCTTCACATGTAGCCTATCTCCAACTTACCACAATGCCATGGAGCCAAGGGAGTGGCTAGGCTTGGTAACCAGTGCCACCTCCCAGTAAACCAATTGACCAGCATGGGTGGAGGATTCAATGCCTGTGTCATCTTTCCTTTTTCCCTTGGAGCTGAGGGACCCCAAAAATGTGGGAGAAATTGAGACTTGCCCCAGCCCTACATCTGGAGCTAGAGGGATCTTTCCAAGACAGTTGTGGTGACATGGAGTCTAATGGTAACTGGTTCAGTAACTTTTCTGACCTTCCTTTATACTTCCTCATCTGGCACTGTTTTTTAAATAAAATCCCTGAACCTGAGCCTATTTCTGAGTTTTTCTTTAGAGGACATGCAAACAGAAAATTTTCAGGAAAAAGAACATTAGAGCTTGCCTCAATTTGCCAAGGTGAGAGCTAAGTCTATGCCAGCCCTTACAGACCCAGCTCATCTGTGCCCTTGTAGGGGCCAAGGGATCACAGTGTAACTAGAGCAATGATTTGTTCTGTGAGGACAGCACCACTGGCATAAGCTTGGCTCTTGGACATAAGACATTCTTTTCCTGAACATATGACATTCTCTTTTGAACCAAGATCATGCCAGGACCAACTCAGGAAGCAAAAGCCAGACAGGAAATTGATCTGGTTTAAAAAAAAATGGCAAAACCATCCACTAAAAGAATTCAGAAGAAGTGATGATGCATCTTTCATATTCTAAGTCAACAAGTGCAGGCCAGTCTTACATCTTTGCATGCTTTGACCTCCATAAGTCAATTTTTGACATGTGTAAGTGATTCACTTCTTATTATATTTCTTTTTTTATTGTAAGAATTTATTCAAGAGACAAAATTGATTAACATAATGAGGTAAACTAACATAATATAATGTAGTGACATAACACAACATATAATATAACTGATATAATAATAATACATGTACGTCAAAGAAAGTTTCTGATTAAAACACAAATTTTTTTCCATAATGGCTTACATATCTTTTACTGTAGTATTTTAGGTATATATTAACATTGAATCAGGGGAAAACCCATCACCAACTATGTCCTCCCCCCATTCCAGTTTCCTTTCTACAACCCATATACCCCACCATCACCCTCCGGGCTGCTAGAGTAGGTGGACCCCACTTTGACTGGCTTATTATTAGTGATCACATATCCGTTTGGTCCTGGAACCCTCCCTTGTTTCCCCCTCTATTTTAGAGGCAGAGCTAGAAAAATCGAGGTATGTGGTTTTGTTTGAAGGAAACAAAAGCAATAGATTGGGGTACAAAATAAGAGGAAAAAAAGTCTAAAGTCAAATATGCTGAAAATGGGCAGAGTCCCTCTAGTCTAGAGGCTTCCAACCTCAATTTGAGAGAGGACGTGAAAAAGGTAATTGAGATACCACAATACAGAAAAAAAATATCGAATTAAATAACCGGTGAGCACTACAGCAATAAAGACAGGCACCACACAATAGTCTCAGTTCTGAAATCAAATCATGCTCGAGTGCAAAAAGAAAGAGAAAGACAAGACAAAATAATAAAATAGGGCCCGGAGAGATAGCACAGCGTTGTTTGCCTTGCAAGCAGCCAATCCAGGACCAAAGGTGGTTGGTTCGAATCCCGGTGTCCCACATGGTTCCCCGTGCCTGCCAGGAGCTATTTCTGAGAAGACAGCCAGGAGTATCCCCTGAGCACCGCCGGGTGTGGCCCAAAAACCAAAATAATAATAATAATAATAAAAAAAAAAATAATAATAATAATAATAATAATAATAAAATAAAATAATATTGGAGACATCAACCGTAGTCTCCACACCAAAACAAAGACGTCAAAAAAAATCGATCAATCAATAAATAAACATGTGGAAAAATTATTGTTTTGTGCTTTTTTTTTTTCTCCTTTTCTTTATCCCCCTGCATAGGCACAGTAACTACTGGGGATATTGTAGAGGGAATTCCCTTGACCTAGGAGATACAGGGTTTCTCCACCCCTGAAGTATATTGTCATGGGATTAACTCTAGACTCTTTGCATGATCATTTACTCTCCCCTTGCTGCTTTCGTGGTGTGTGGAAGACTTCTGCTTTGTCTTGGATGGTAAAATCAGACCTCTGTTTCTAGAGATCTTGGTGGCTGTGCAGCTCAGGGAATGGAGTTTATGAAGTCTTTCTTTGTGGTTCCAGCAGTTATGCTTCTTCAGTGTCATTTTAATCCATCTTCTGTAGTTGGTGTTCTTGGTCATTATGTTGCTCCTAGAATGGAGCCTGGGATAAAGTCTTTCGTTATGTTTCCGAAAGACCCATTCAGTTGCGGTTGTCTCAGACTTCTGGAATTGGAGCTCTTGTTTGTTGAACAGATCGTAAACCAAAAGCTAGGCTAGAGCTTTTTGTTGCTGTTGTTGTTGTTGTTGTTGGTCCCTGGGTGCGTACTGTCCAGTCTTGGTTGCAACAACCAGTCGTCTGTATATAGCGATCTTGGCTTTTGCACAGATCAAAGACATGTTTTCTGATTTTGTCTTATCGATAGACAATGAGGAAGGACAACTTGCTCTTAGATCAAGTTGTTCCCATTTCCTCATTGTCAGGTTATCAATTTAGAACTGGCTCATGTTGGTGTCAGAGCAGCATTGTAAATGCCCTGGAGGGGATTTGGTTCCTGGAGCTGTTGTGGAGAACTCTGTCCTATCTATGTCTGGGATCCAGGAGTTAAGGCTGAACGGTCAGTGTCTAGTTCCCTGGAGCCTAAGTTGTTTCCACATGACATACATTCAGGGTGGGAGTTGTCCCTGTGTTGTAAACAAGTATGAGTTCTTATCCCTAGTAGATAAGAGCTTGTTTTTATACATACAATTTGTCCTTTTTTTAATATGCCTTTGCAGGAGAAAATGGTGCTACATTATATTGCTGGTGGATATGGGGGGTGGAGAGAAAAGAAACCAGACTCTCGACAAAAACTAAGAATATATATGCTCACACATATCTAAAGGAAAAAAAGTTTCTTAAAAAAAAAAAAAAGAAGATTTAATAAAAGGTGTAACTTAAGGGATAAAGTGGGGTCAGGAGAGATAGCATGGAGATCAGGCGTCTGTCCTTCCTGTAGAACCCGGCATCCATATGGTCTTCCGTGCCCACCAGGGACATTCTCCAAGCATAGAGCCAGGAGCACCTTCCGAGCGCCGCCAGGAGTGACTCAAAAGAAGCAAAAACAAATCAAATCAAATAAAAAACTAAAACAAGACAAAACAAACAAACAAAAAAACTAACAAGTATAAAAAAGAAATGAAAAAAGGAAAAAAAAAAACAAAGAAAAAGGGGAGAAAGTGATACAGGAGATCACTTAACCTTTGGGGAGAAACAGGATAAGAGGTAGTGTTATATAGGTCTATACTTATGATGAAAGAATAGGGTTGCCCCTTGTCTTTTGAGATTTCCTTGTGAGGTGTGGGGTCCAGGCAGGGAGGTCTTGGGTAGAGTTCTTGCAGTGGGGGTCCTTTGGAGCTAGTTCCGGTATCAAGCCACAGTCCACATTAGGGAGAGGTGATTAGGAGGGCCACACTGCATGAGTCTGTTGGGGCTTATTATATTTCTTTAATTTAGTGTTTTCCAAGGTGTGTCATGTTTTTGGGACTTAGGCTATGCTTATAATTTCATATCACATTATAAGAAGACTTCTTTCAATTCTCTTTCAAGTCTATGGATAAACATGAAGGTGCAGCTTAGAACAGAGATATATTGAACTCTTCTCTACATCCTGACAACCCCATACAAAGAAAGAGCAGGCTTTAGGTCCAGCAAAGTTCCTGGCTTAAATTGCTACATTTTCTTGCTCAGTGCTTATGTTTTCTCCTCCTCCTTCTCTTCATCATCTTCCTCATTCTACTCCTTTTCCTCCTCCTCTTCTGCTTACTCCTCCTTTTTTGCTTTTCTTACTCTTCCTCTTCCTCCTCTTCCTGCTCTTCTTCCTCCTCATTTTTCTTTTCTCTTCTTTCTCCTCCTTTACCTCTTCATTCTCTTTCTCTTTCTTCTTCATCATTTTATTATTATTATTATTATTATTATTATTATTATTTATGCATATCACATTTCTCAGTGTTTACTCCTGAATCTGTGCTTAGGGATCACTTCTAGAGGTGCTCTGAAGGTCATATGGGGTGCTGGGGATTGAATCTGGGTGCAAGGAAAGTGTTTTACCAGCTAAACTATCTCTCCAGCCCAGGTTTGTTTCTTTATATAGTGCAGTTAGAGAAATAACTACACTAACAACTATCATGATAATGTTAAAGAGTAACAGAAATAGAATGCCTGTGGAGAATACAGATGAGGTGGGGGAGGAGGGAGATGGGGGAACATTGGTGATGGGAATATTGCACTGGTAAAGGGGGGGTGTTCTTTTTATGACTGAAACCTAACTACAGACATGTTTGTAATCATGGTGCTTAAATAAAGATATTATTTTAAAAATAAAAAAGAGAAAGATTAATGTGAGTAGTGAACATAATAAAATCTTTCTGTTTCACTTATTAAAACAAAGTATTAAGTTAATTGAAAGAGGAAGAAAGTGGTGAAAACTAGAGAAGCTGTTTAAAGGTGGCTAGAATTGGAAGAGGCTTTGTGGAAAATCTTGCCCCACTCATTCTTCTGCCATCATTCTTATTAAAATCAAGTGTGATCTCTGTGTCCAGTGCCAAACACAATGGATAGTTAGGTGCTCAATAAATCTGGCAGCAATACATCTATGATGTATTATCAATTCTTTCCTAAGGTTGTGAATCTCTCACTCTGCCTTTAGAGCTCTTCTACTTGGCTCCATGACTTTCCTCTTCAAACCTTGGCATTTTCATAGGTTTTACCATGAAGGCCAAGGTTCCTTATCACTATCCTCAATACCATCTCTTTCAGGAGAATCAAAGCTTCTTGAGGAGCAGAGGTTCCCATGCTCCCTCCTTTGCCAGGAAAAGAAGCACTTTAGCAGAGCTCTAGTTGTCCAGAGAGGTTCAACTTTCCCATCAACACAAACAAAACATCTGCTAGCCCCCTTCTGGCCCACTCTCTTTATTTCGTGTCCATCTAACCCATCCTTTGTATCAGCTTTATCATGCACCAGATACAATTATAGATGGTGAAAAGAAATTTCTATTTTGGTCTCAAGAAAATTATGTGATTTTGCTTAAGTTCAATTTTAAAACATGGAATATGACTGAACTTAATGTTAGTACTTAAGGAAAATGTTCACAGTAATTACAGATGAGGATACATATATGCAATTTATTTCAAATTTAGTAATACAAAAAAAAATCCTGGATCCTAACGTAACTATTTATAACTTGGCCAGGAGAACTCTGAGAATCCCAGTTATTTCGCCAGAATAGGTTATTCTTCATGTATCTTATTTAAGCAATAATGCATGACAGAGCATGAATTATGGCATATTAATTCTCACCTAGTGTGCTATTAGGCTAACGTTGATCGCGAGAGCTGTCAGTGCAACTAGGCATGAATTAATATCTAATAATTCCCCTGCTGAACTGTCTTATTGAGATTATAGCACTTTATTAGTAAAGGTTATTCTTTTAAAAATGTTTTTGCATGCTAATTGGGAGGTGGGGGTTAAGGTGGCAAAAGGTTTCCTTGCTTCTCCAAGCAGCCAGCTAGAAAACTTCTTAATGGCATCCATATCATTTACCCCTACAGATACACAAATGTCATCTTTGGGGACTTTGAAGAAACATGACACTTAGGAGCTCCATAAAAATTGTGAAGACTAACAGAGCTTTCTTCATATGGCCTTGCAAATTTGGTGCCACAGGACTGGGTGTAGAAGTGCTGGATGAGGAAGAGAAAGAGGAGGCAAAGACAATGAGTTCTAGCATGGGGAGGCCCCTCAGGCAGTAGAGACCAGGTACCTACATAATCCAAGGGAGAGGTTTAGAGCCTGGCTCTTCCTAGTGGCAACCAGAGGTTCTGTATCTTAAACCTCAGCTCCTTCAGTGGAATGGACAGGAGTTGGAAGACCCCCTTCCTTCAAACCCTTTCCAGTTCCTTTCCTCTGTGGAATCAAACCACTGTCTCCCATTAGCTTCTCCTTCTCTCAGGAACCCTATTTTTTTTTCTTGGAGTTTCAGCAACTCTGGCCTTATAGCTCAAAGAGGCCTCGGGTCTTGCCATTCGTGGGCCTTTCTCATACTGTCAGCACTTCCTCACAGCTTCTCTATTTGCCATGATGCACTCCTTCCCAGATTCTCAGTCTCTTTAGGGGTGACTCCAAATCAATGCTTAGGGAATGTGGAGTCCTCTCCTAGAGGAACTACCCCACCTTCCCCTTATGTAGCATTCCCCACTTAGAAATTCTGTGGAGTGTCCTTCACCATGTTTATTTCAGGCAAACCCTAGAGGCCAAGAAGAAATGTCCATTGAGAACTGACCGTCCTCTGTGGAAAGGTGTGTGGCTCCTCTGGTCCAAAGTGAATCTGGTGAATGGAATTCTCCATCCAAAGGCTACATGAGAGAAGATGTCTTTCTGGTGCTTGGGATCCAGGAATCTTTCCCACTCCCCACAAAACAAAGAGGCTTCTAAAAGAGAGAGCAAGTAGAGTTGTATTAGAAAATCAACACCATCAGCACTCAGAGTGGCTGTTACCACCTCACCCTTGTGGACACATGTCCCAAGGAGATGTTTTATGTCATCTTCATCCATGTGGGGTTCTTTGCACAGGGTGATCACTAGAGTTTCCAGGAACTCCAGAGGAATCTTCGTGGGGGAGCAACCACGTTACAGGGCAAGTGTCTTGTCAGTAGTGCTTCTCAGCAGCAAGTGTCTCTCTCCTGAATGGTGGCTCCAGAGAATCTGCCTGCCAAATGGCTTCATGCCTATAGAGGCTCAGCCTGTGGAGATCTCACTACAGCCTTTTGATATAGGGTTTCCAAACTGCCCATATTTATGGTGGACTCTCAAGGGATCTGGCTTACTTCCTGACACTGCTGGGTCTATGTCTACTCCTTCAAGCAGATACCAAAGTGCCCCAAATACTCTTTCTGTAGGTCTGAGGCAGATTGGAAGCAGTGTATACCCTGCTGCTGTGAGAGCCCTTGCACAAGCTCCTTTCTATCTTGTACAAGACCAAGATTGCCAATCATGTTTCTAGATGCTCTAACGAAAAGCATAATCAGTCCCTTCATGATCATTTGCCTTTCATTTCCATCTTTGTGCCAGACATTCATCTCTGCTTGACCTATTATCTGCAAGCTGCAGGCATCATTTGCAAAGGATGGGCCAAAAGGCATTGCTGGTGCCTTCTTAAAGAGTTTTCTCTTCTCTCTAGCACATGATGGCATCATCCCTTCTCCAGATGGTGACCTTCCCAGAAGGATCTGCTGACAGATGGATCCCCTATGGTGGACACTGAGCAAGGAGCCTGGCACAGTAATAGAATTATTGACACAATAGAATTGCATAGATTGCAATTGATGCAATAGAATTATTGATGCACAAACCAGAGTCACATTTAAATGCCGCACACTGGCCTCTGACCACCTGCTTCATTGGGTGGTGTTGGGGACACTGACTGACACACTTCACTCTGTGGAAGCTGGAGTCTCACATCTTAGGTTTTGTACAATCAACTAACCTGATGCTATCAGCCACAAAGTCTGAGAATCTGTAACCAAACTTATTTCATCCCATTTAGCTCTACAGTGTCCCCCAAATGAGGTAGATTTGAAAGTGAACAAAGACAGCCTGCTACCCTAGACTGGTTAAACTGGCCTGGTGGGAAGTAGCAAGTCATTAAAAATCCTTTCTCAGGGCTGGACATATAGTATAGGGGTTAACTTGCTTGCCTTGCAAGTAATCCACCCCAGGCTTAATCCGTGGGTGCCACCAAGTGTGATCCCTGAGCACCACCAGGCATGATTCCTTAGCACCGCCAGGAGTGACCCCAGAGTACTATGGCTATGGCTCGAAATAAGCTTCCCTAAATAAAATTAAAAGTAAAAAATGAAATCCTTTCTCTTGGCCTCACATTTTTCTGGTGGTAGACTACTGCTGTATTTTGTTGGTTTTTGTTTGTTTGTTTGTTTTGGGTCACATCCAGCAGCACTCAGGGGTTACTCCTTGGCTCTGCGCTCAGAAATAGCTCCTGGCAGGTTCAGGGGACCATATGGGATGCCAAGATTTGAGCAATCGACCTTCTGCATGCAAGGCAAACGCCTTACCTCCATGCTATCTCTCCGGCCCACTGCAGTTCTGCAATCCCTTCACTAGTCATATGGCCAAAATTCAGGATATTTCTGAAGCCTTCCCCAATGGACCTGACCCATATAGCCCCTGTTTTAGGCCAGTCTCCCAAGCAGGTACTGAGGAGAGCAAGTGCCAGCTTTCTGGAGCAGAGTTGTGCCCTCTCTCAAGGCCAAACAGTGCCATTTCTTCCTGCTGGTCATCCAGAGGTGGCTGGCTGCCACCCAGCCTCCCCTTCCCTTCTTGGTAAGCAGCTGGGCCCTCAGTGGCAGCTGCTACAGATTAGTAAATTACAAGTTTGAGATTAAAAAAGAAATGACTAAAGAATAAAACCTTTAGTCTGGCAATTTGAAGTCAGACTGCCACAATGAACACCTGTTGAGAAAGGCCATTATTAGAAGCTGGAAGTTCTGGGTGAAAAGATCACTGTGAATTAATTTTGATTGCCTCACACAACTCTGCATAACAAATGATCTCTGATGGGGGTGTCAAGGGACTTACACTTGAAGGGGGGGGGTGAAGATTTTGTTTCCAGCAAGGTAATATAAGCTCCACCGAGATATTAAAATCCACCGGTGGCTGCACTTGTCTGTATTCCTCTGTTGAAACAGATTGTGCATGCTAAGGTTACCGAGTATTATGCTTCTGGGGAAAAAAGAGAAACAATTGATATCAAAATCTTTTTAGAAGGTTAGTTGAGAACGCATGAGGTCAGAGACTCATGACTCTCAAATTGTTCAATCATTTATTTACGTCTGTGTCTCTGTAAATGGAGATTGGGGTGTGCTCTGGTTTTCAAGCAGATTTTGTTTCATTTTTTTTTAAACTATGTGTATAGATATGAACTGAAGACATCTCTGTATGCACATATACAAGCATTCAAAACTTTTTTTTTTTTGGCAAGAAAGAATGAAAAGAAATGTTAGTAAATGGATTCACTCACAAATGACCTTCGTACTTTGTAATGTCATCAGAAATGAGAAAAAGTTAGGCATTACAGATCACAAGGCACAGTGGAATGGATGGGGGAGGTGGTGGATATACTGAATATTAAGTAGTCTCATTCTTTCCTGAAAAGAAAAAGACTCCGACTAAAATTCGCTGGCGTCCTACCTGTCTGTCAGCCCCTGATTAAATCTAAAAGCAGGCATCCCATCTGTTTGCCCAAATGAAAAGTGTAATATTCTACTAACTACTTTCTATTATCGCTCAACTTAAGAGTTTCCTGCAAAATGATCCTTGGTTCATTTGAAGTTTATTTGGCACACAAAAGGAAGCTCCAGAGAGCTTTATGCTTTTAAGCTAATAAGCATATACCCAGCTGACTCTGTGGCTGAATTTTCAACACTTGGTCATTAATACAACATGAATTTTCATAGTCTGGACCTCCATTTGTTATGAGGCCTCACGCCTAAAAATACCGGGAGCATCATGAACTACTAGGAAGGAATACAAATGAAATCTTCCTATTTTGTCCTCAGTTTTATTCTAAGGGTGAGAGTTCAGGAAAGACATATATAAAACCTTGCGTTCTAGTACTTCCACCACCAAGCATATCTTCTCCTGAGAAAACAGAACTTTCAGTCTTCCAAATGTGTTTGTGGCGCTTTTAGCTCACATCCAAGGAGCGTCAGACCAGCACCCCTGTGGATTCCCCATACCCCCAAACCTGAGATGGATCCCTCTCACCAAATTGGAAAGCTGCTGGCTGGGGAGGACCTTTTGTTTCTCCTTCATGCAACAGATTCCGGAAGCCTCACCTTACTTAGCAGGGACCTGCTTGCAAATGCACTCTTCCCCAGGAGCAAAGCAAAGCTTCTAAAAAGAATTCCAATTTCTGCTCAATTTGAAATCTTTGGGGGGTTCCTCTGAGATATTAGATAATTGAATATAGTTCTCTCCCATTGGGAAAAAAAATATTCACACATGCAACGACAACCCCCCAACTCCCAAGATCCCTGAGCTCGCTAGTCAATTTTATGACAAAATTAATCTGGATCGTGACTTAGGGAGCCCCAGAGGGAGGTCAGTGGGGCCGGTAAATATGTAAACATGGCTTTTTCGGTTTCCGTTTCGCATGAATACAAAATAAACTGCGGCCCTGGGCGCGCTGGAAAGTTCTTCCTTAAAGTTAATAAAATCTGTCAACTTCCATAAAGGCTAAGAGGAAGGGGGCGCACAGGTGCAGGCGCGGGTGCAGCCTGGAGAGTCGGGGCAGCTAATAAAGAGCCCTGGGCACCGCGCGCCTCCTTTCCCCATCAATTCCCATCAAGCGTTATTAGCGTCATCTGCGCCGTCTCCGAGGTGCGTCCCCGCGCTCTCGCCCCGCGCAGATGACAATGACATTCGGCCGCTCTGCAGGTGCGGCTGTGTGTGGCCGCGCGGCCGAGTGGGGCCGCCTTTGTGGCGCTGGGGTCCTTTGATCCGGCCACAAAGGGCCGCCGCGCCTGCAGCCCCCCGGCTTTCTCGCAGCAGCTCCGCCCGGCCGCCGAGGGGGGCGGCGAGGAGGGAAGGCTGGGCCAGGCCGCGAGGGGAGGGCGGGGGTGTCCTCGGGAGGGGGTGATCCATAATATTTATTTCCACAATAGCTTCAAATCTTTTTAAACATCATAAGAACACGGCTCATTAAGCCCACAACAGCCTTGAAATTGTGTTATAAAACCGCAAAACAGAAATCAATACATTTGCTAGAAAGGAGGTAATGAAATCTATCGAGTTGGCGGAGAAGTGGTTTGTATGAATCATAATATTATTATGCGCGCATCAATTCCATTTCCAATACTTAAAGTTAACCAGCTAGCGAAGAGCGCCCTGAACCCTCGTTAAACAAGCCGGCCCCGGTTGGTTACTCGCCAGGCTGGAGCATCCTATAAATAACCCGGGAGGGGCCGGATCAATGCTTTGCCCACCCCGCGGCTTCAGCTGCCGCCGCCCTATTGCTTCCCGGCCTGATCAATACCCGCGCACAATGGCCCGAAGAATGCCGGGGGGCAGGCGGCAGGCCCCGAGCCGGCTTGGCCTCCCGCCCACAGTCACCGGGCCTGCTTCTCAGCAGCGGGCTGGGGCCAGCTGCTGGGCCTAGGCTCATCCCAGGGCGCAGCCGCCCTCCCAGGCCCCAGGGGCATGAGCCCTTTTCATGATGTGTGTGTGTGTGTGTGTGTGTGTGTGTGTGTGTGTGTGTGTGTGTGTGTGTGTGTGTGTGTGTGTGTGTGAGAGAGAGAGAGAGACAGACAGACAGACAGACAGAGACAGAGAGAGACAGGGAGAGACAGAGAGACAGAGTGAGAGAGACAGAGACAGAGAGACAGAGAGAGACTCTTCCAGAGAGGACCCCACCTCTGAACCCCAACACTCAACGAGCCTCCTACTGGCTTCACTACACTGTTTTCTCATTCCTTTCAGTTTTGATCATGGATGCTGATTCTTCCAGCCCAGTGCTGTCAGTGAATTAAAATCGGACCAGTTTTTTTCCCCTTCCCTGATAGATTTTTGAAATAGGATCAGATTCTGTAATGTGCAGAAAGCTACAAATTGGTAATAGATCCAGGTTTATGGGACGCTGAAGTTTACTAACAGTTTGGGAGGCCATGAGAAAGGAAAGCTATCTTACTGGACAAATGTAGTAAAAACAATGAAGGCAGGAAGGAGGGATAGGTCATAGCGCTAGAGCACATGTATGCATGAGACACCCAGTGCCATCCTAAGTACTGCAGGCAGTGGCCCTGAGTACTGTGCTGGGAGCATCTCCCAACCAAAATAAAAGTAAAATATGAAGGGAATTGCTAAGTCCCTCGTACCATATAATTGAGATATAAGTCCAGAAGCTGGACCTCATAGCTGCTAGGACTGTGTGACCCAGAGAACCCACTGCTCTGAAATTCTCCCAATCACACATTTCCATGCTCCCTTGGCTTTTGGAATACCAGCCCTGGGGCTGACGCTGCAGCTAACTTTCTCCTCTGTAGCCAGCAGAGCCTATATTGTAGTAGGTGGACCGTGAATGGAGAATCTGGGGGTGCTTTATGCTGTTGGGGCTACAGGCTCCTGTGCAAACTTCAGAGGTTTATGTGACTCCCTGAGTTAGGCACAGCTTTGTTCTCTGACACGAATTGTGGGCTCTGTTCTACTCTACTCTGGAATTTATTCTCACATCAAAAAGAGCTGGTCAAGGGCCCGGAGAGATAGCACAGCGGCGTTTGCCTTGCAAGCAGCCGATCCAGGACCAAAGGTGGTTGGTTCGAATCCCGGTGTCCCATATGGTCCCCCCTGCCTGCCAGGAGCTATTTCTGAGCAGACAGCCAGGAGTAACCCCTGAGCAATGCCGGGTGTGGCCCAAAAACCAAAAACCAAAAAAAAAAAAAAAAAAAAAAAAAAAGAGCTGGTCAAACCCCAACTGTCTCAAAGCAGTGAGCAAAATAAGAACAGCATTTAGTCAACGCACCTGCCCACATGGATGAGCTCCCTAGCACCTCAACAAATGCCATGCACACACAAACACACAATGCATACATGCATGTACACACACCTATACACACATCAAAGAGGGTATGACTTCTTTGCCCAGATAACCCAAATATTGGGGATAGACAATTTGTCTTATCTGAGGATCTTGAAAAGTGGTTCTCAACCCACCTCCTCCCTTCACCTCCAACTCTCTTGCCAAATTTCTACCTTTGCCTTGACTGTCAAGAGACATTTGACAAAGTTCGAAGACTATTGACATTTTGAGAGAGGGGAAAAGTGGGCACAGTTCCACACTACAGAACTAACCTACTCAAAATGATGAGAGATGGATAGACCTGCCTGAGGCCTTGGCAAACATAATCACTCCAGCTTCTCTAACCTTAGTGCTTCTGACACTCTCTAGAAAAAGAGGTGGCCACACGCCCCATGTCAATACCCTGCTGGGGAAGGCAAACTTCAGTAGAGTTTTTCTCTGGTTACTGGTTACCCAAGAGCCTTTGCATGTAATGTGGTTGGCAGCATCTTCTCCTTGGTTCCAGAACTTTCCCACTCAGTGCTATCAGACTGGCCAGCACCCACTTGCTGAAGTTGCATTCCAGCCTTTACCTATCTTTTGAGGAATCTGACTTATGAGGTCTGCTTTTCTGCTTTCCATAACCTCTAGCACCATGTATCCATCCAATACCCTCCTCACTTACAGCCCTAACATTACCCAGTACTCTACATACACGATGCTCTTCTCTGGCCTCCTCCTGACACCTAAACCCCACGCGGGCTTTCTGAAGCCATTTGAGTGATTGTGACAGAATGGCCATTCACAAATGTAGGCTTTAGACCCTGTCATATTTCAGAACGCAGAAGCTGGATGAGAATCATTCCTTAGTCACTAAATTCCTCACTCCTCCTACCACCTCCCAGTCCTGTCTTGTTCTGCTCCTCCCCATTCCTATGTCATCCCCAGCTGCCTCTTGTCTCACACTCACTTATTCCTGGGCTGACAATTTCTACCATCTTGGACATTTTTGAGGTGTGAGTTTATGCTTTTATGCTAGCCAGTAAAAATTAGTGATTACACGAATCAGCACAAATGTGATTTTCTTTGTTTAGAGCAAGGCGTGTCATTCCCTGCTCCATAATACTAATTATGCACAATTAACCAACTCAGGCCAACACCAGCCATTTATTGACCAGGCAGATGTTCATTCAGGCTAGAACCCTATTCCTATAGAATCGCAACCTGGTTTCCTCTGAGCATGGAAAACCAGGAAGTAGTCTCCTATTTCCTGTTGACTTAATTAATACCTACAGATAATTCACAGATCATTTTGGTAAAAGGAAGTGTTCGGTTCCTTTGTTTTTAGGTTCTACATTTTGGTTCAATTTAAATTAGTTTTTCTTTACCTAAAGAATGAGACTAAAAGAAAAATATAGATACAATTTTCCATATTGGAAAGTTCAAATTTACCTAAGAAAAACTAGAACTCCAGAGGGTTGTATAATAGAGGACAACCTTGGAGAAATGAAAAAGAAATTGCCCAGTCTTCACCATAGTCAACTAACTAAAAAAATACAATAATCCTTTAAGCTTTAATTTGCCATAACTTGGTTGTAGGTTATGAACCCAATTTGAAGTCGGAAAGCCAAAATGATTTTCTTTTTTGCAAATTCTGGGTAAGGGTGTATTATTTATAAGCACAAAGATTCCATTATAAAATATGTTTTTTTTAAAAATCAAAACAGGCAAATATTAGGAATTCCTTCAAAATAGTGAGCAATTTATCTTGCTTATTATGTTTATGCTCTACAGGATGTTCATAAAGTCTGGAGACATAGAAAATATAAATAATGTGGTCAAGAGTATCTTCAATCTTAAAAACAATGAATAATATCTATACTTCCAGATTTCATGGACATTGTTTCAATCACTGTCATGCAGACAATACACAGGCAAAGCTGCTTTACTTGTATTATATATAAATCTTTCAGCTTGAGAATAAAAGTGTCATTCTTTGTTCATCATGTAGTCCATTTGTGTACATTTTTTAGATCAAAATTTAAATGAATAAATATAAAGTGAGAAATCTTTTAGAGAAGTGACTATTGACATCTTTGAAGTAGAGATTTGGAGGCCCTGCATTTCCTTAACAAAGCAGGCAGGGGGGCCTGGAGTGATTAAGGTTAAGTACTGACTACTGAAATTAATGTACTTACCTAGAATGTGGCTGTAGCCACACACTAGCCAAATTTTGGTATATAGTCTCCTAGCACCAAGCATGGCCCCTCAGTGCAGATTCAGGGAAAGTCCTTGAATTTTTCCTGCTGTGCAGCCATTCCCTTACCCCCCCCCCCCACCAAAACAAGCAAAAAATACAGAGAATAAACCAGGACAATGGATAAGAATGTCATTCACATGCACTGAACTCTGTTATGTTTTGCTATGTACTTTACTTACTTAAGCCCAGTGACTTTGCCTTCCATGTCCCCTTCCTGGATTAGGACATCTCACTGGTCACACACTTCTCTTACAGCTAAATATCAAGCCTGCTTAATTCCTAGGTCTCCAGGAAGTGTGCTGGAAAAAAAAAAAAAAAAAGCAAAGAAACCAGAAAACCTGTCTCTCTGCTAGTTTTCTCTGTTACTCTAATTTTCCCAGTTCTTGCAATTAGTCAGTAATAGGTGGCCTTATTCGGATCCTCATCTTTTCAGGATCTTTTTCCCTGAGTGCCAGGCAAAATTGTTCAAGAACTGCAGTAAAGGGATCGGAGAGATAGCATGGAGCTTAGCGTTTGCCTTGCACTTGGAAGGACGGGGTTCGAACCCCGGCATCCCATATGGTCCCCCGAATCTGCCAGGAGCGATTTCTGAGCATAGAGCCAGGAGTAATGCCTGAACACTGCTGGGTGTGACCCCCCCCCCCCAAAAAAAAGAACTGCAGTAACGTTCTAGAACTGTAGTGCAATCCTATGAACTTTACTGATAAGGAAGCTCTTTTTGTTGGGCAAAGAATACAATTTGCATTCCCATTATCCATAAGTGAGCTAAAACATGTATTTGGGGGTGGCTTAGTGGTAGTTGTGTGCCTGGAGAAACTGAGGTTGACACTAATTTTTCAAAACATCCCATTGTGGCTCCCCATAGCTTTTCCATTTGAGATTCCTGGTTCCACAACAAAATATCTGACCCTTATTTTTCACAACAACAAAAAAAGAAAAGGAAGAGAAAAAAAATGTCATCCACAACCAGGATTATCTGCAACTCAGATTCACTGGGAGGCCCAGTTGTACAGATGGAACTGTTTGGAAGAAATCTTAGGTGCGATTTCTACTATATTAACTTAGAAGAGAAAAACCAGTGTTGGGCATCAGGGCAAAACTGCCTGACTTGCAAGCATGAGGTCGTGGGTTTGATTCCCAGTGTCACTCTCATGCATCAAACATGGACCTGGAACTTCTGCTGTCCTAGTGCCATAGCAGAATATGTGATGCCTGCACCACCATAGTGAAGAGAGTCACCATCCAGCAAGCACCACTGTGAGCACCACAACCAAAAGTGTGTCATCCTTAGGGGGTACCACCACCAAGTAGTAACCTTTGGCAATCACAATAACAGCAAAAGGAAGAATTGAGGCAAAAATAAATGAATACATGAAACAAATTGCTAACCACCAAAACTAATTGGTTGGAGTAGTTGCAACTATCTGTAAAGTGCTCATTTCCCCACCCCTCATCCCAAGCCAAGTTTAGATTCTGGCTCACAAGGGTGACAATAGATTCTTTGGGCATCACTGTGGCATCTGGCACCGATAGGTGTTACCTAAGTATTTGTTCAATGGTACAGTTGACTAGACTAATAGCTTAAAATTTGACCTTGGGGTTTGAATTGGGGGTATTATTTTGAGAATTTCTGCAGCAGAAAGTATGCTTGTCCATTTTTTTTTCTTTTTTTCTTTTGGTTTTTGGGTCACACCTGGCAGTGCTCAGGGGTTACTCCTGGCTATCTGCTCAGAAATAGCTCCTGGCAGGCACGGGGGACCATATGGGACACCGGGATTCGAACCAACCACCTTTGGTCCTGGATTGGCTGCTTGCAAGGCAAACACTGCTGTGCTATCTCTCCGGGCCCATGCTTGTCCATTTTTAAAGTTCAGTTCTCTTCCCATCACTCTTCTTACCTCCTGCACCATATATCCTTATGCCTATTTAATCCATTTAAATATTGGATTTAGTTAAACATGAACTAACCCCATTTGCTACACCATCCAAGTTCCCAACTGTCTCCGGTGCAAATACTTGTGTGTGCTGTGTGTGTGCATGTGTGTGTGAAGGTGGTGTGTTCTGTGCTGCCACCTGCATATTTAGGTTCATTTGTGTTTGCAATTGTGCAGCCCTTTACCTGTCTTTATCAAGGCCTTGCAAATCTTGAAAGCATCGGCTGCATCAATTTCAGCAGTGGAATCAATGTTTTAATGGAAAAATTACAAAAGAAAATGAGCATTCGGTTGGTGGCTAAGAACAGAAAAATAAAAGACTGCTCATCACCTAGAAGAGATAGACCTGAGAATTGACTTCCCATCCATCTCTTTTATTTCTGTACTTATTTTATAGCCAACATATTCTCTTTCAGTCCATGATTGCTTATTTTAAATTGTCTTCCAGTCCCGGGGCTCTGTCTTCCCTGGCCCCCTCCACCCCCCCCCCCTTCCCCAGGCCTCCCAGATGATACAGTTTGTGCCATTAGCTGATGTAGCCGATTAGAGCCCAGAGATGCTTCTAGTCTCCAGTCAACTCTGGGGGAAAGGAATGAGAAGGGGAAATGTCTTCCTCCTGGAAGATGCTTTGATGCGGGCAAGGCTGTGCTGACCTCTTGCCGCATTTCGCAAATGAACTCCAGAAAATACTGTAGAAGTGAAGTTGCCCAAAGAGCCACATACCAGAACGATCCAGGACAGAGACACACATAGATCCCAAGATGTCAAGTGCTGACCTTAGCCCATGCTGGCCCACTCTAAATTCTGAGTATGTGTTAACTAAAAATCCCATTTCCATTGTTACAGCTCAGAGAGTGATTCTGAATTCTGTTCAGGTTTATCTCATACTCAGTACCTCTTTGGGAAGGCTCTCTGTTTAATCTCTTAAATGTCTACAACACAATTCCAAACATTTCCAAGCGATACTCTTTTCCCATTCACAATAAACCCCAGAAAGAATGTGGGAGAACAAAAAGAAGTAGCAAACGCCCTTTGTTCTGCACTGAACCAATGGCTCATCCATGGAGCTGTTTCATAACAAGTTGTCTCTACACCAATTGTCTCTGTGAAGGCCGGGTAAAGTCCCAATGATTAGAAACTGGGATAAAAGAGAAGTGCACATTTCTCAACAGAAGAGAAGGGGGTGGTTTTAATTACTTTGCTTACTTTTAGGGGGTTGGGGGTATTGGGGCTAGAGCCTAGGGCTTCATATATGCAAAACATAAATAGCTTTATCACTGAGCCGCATGCCAGCCCTGACTTTGCTTACTAACTGTGGAATTCCCCCACAAGCTCACGTATTGCTAAAGTTGGAAACTAGTAATAGTTCCATTTAAAGGAAGACATAGAAAAGAAGATTTCCAATAACTAAATTTAATAAAGTGTTCATCAAACTTCTTTTGGAATTTAGAAGCTATTTTCTTCATAGCCCACTCACTTGTATGCCTTTGAAGGTGTTTTCTACTGAGTCACAGTAACAGCAAGGACAGGCACTCCAGCCTTGGGTGTCCAAGGACCATACATGCCCTAAGAGAGTTAAACTCCAGGGCTTTGAAACTTAATTTGTTAAAGACTGAAATTTCTAGATTTACCTTTTCTAATTCTAATTTAAAGTGTTCTAAATAAAACTTAAAATTTGAGAGTGAAATCTCAGACTTTCCAGTCACTGGAATTTGAATATCTTCTAAAGCTGAATTCCAGGGCAAAGTTCTGTACTTTTATGGTAGAATGCTAATTTGAATGTTAAGTGGATGTTGAATATTAACCATCACACTGTCCTGGATAGAAAGTTTCTCAACCTCAGCATTATTGGCAATTGGGCCAGAAAGTCCTCTGTTGTGGGGGACTGTCCTAGGCACTAAGGGATGCTTACTGCAACCTTGTCCTTTTCCAACTTTATGCCAATAACAGATTCTTCCCACCAGCTGGGACAAATGAGTATATCTCCTCCCATATTCAAGTATCTCTTGGGGCAAAATCTTTCCCCCAAAGGGTTCAATGGATAATTCCAAAAACTCTCATCAAGGGTGAAATTTATTTTTCTAATTAAAAATGAAGTCGAAAGGGGCTGGAGAGAAAGTTCAACAGGCTGAGTGCATGCAAAGGCCAGGTTTGACCTCCAGCACTGAATGACCCCTGACCACCAACAAGAGTAAACACCAAATACTGATCCAGAAATAGGCCCAAGCACCGATGAGTAGGCCATGTGCAAACAAAAAACAATGTGTAGACCACATGCAAATAAAAAACAATAGGAAGGCAGAGAGAGAGAGAGAGAGAAAAAGAGAGAGAGAGAGAAAATAAAGAGAGAGAAGTAGAAATGTGAAAAATACAAGGAAAATAAATTTATGTATTTATGATTAGACAATAAAATATCAGACAACCATTTTAAAGTTCTTAATCTACTTCATAGGCATTAGAATATATTCACCTCACAGTGTTAAATAGTAACAGGACAGAACATAAAAATATATTGCCATACATGAATTCTATTATGACATGTGTCTTTGAATCGATTAAAAATGTTCTAAGAGCCAGAGAGATAGCATGGAAGTAAGGACTTTGCCTTGCATGCAGAAGGTTATTGGTTAGAATCCCAGCATCCCATATGGTCCCCCAAGCCTGCCAGCAGTGATTTCTGAGCATAGAGTTAGGAGTAACCCCTGAGCACTGCCGGGTGTGACCCAAAAACAAAAAAACAAACAAAACAAACCCAAAAAATGTTAAGAGGGAAAACAAGCCAAATTATGTTATTTATGACTGGTAAGATAGGTATAAATTTTTTATCTTAATTTTTGTTTTTGTAAAATTGTCTAATATGAATACTTTTAACTTTTTAAAGCAAGCACAGAAAATAGATGAGCATCTTATATTGGAAGCATGTGAACAAAAAGCTACAAACCAGAATCCTGAGCAATAGTACAGTAGGTAGGGCACTTGCCTTGCACATAGCCATCCTGTGTTCTATCCCTGGCAATCTCTATGATCTCTGTGTTACCCCTCAAACCGAACCTACAAATTACAAACCTAAAGACCTGCCATCCCTTAAAGTAACCTCCAAGACCCCAAAGGAATATCAGTTATTTCCCTGCTCTTGGCTCCTTTGCTCACATCTCTTTTGCTCTAAAATCTCAGTTTCTAAGGATAGAATCCACCACTTTGCCAATTTAGGGTGGGGTGAACTTTGGGTCATACCCAGTAGTACTCCTGGTTCTGCACTATGGCATCAGTCCTAATGGATATTGGGAAATGACATGGGTGCCAAGGATAGAACCTGGGTCAGCTACTTGCAAGGAAAATATCCTATCTGTTGTATTCTCTCTCTGGTCTAAAACTTTCCCTGTTTTGTTTTACTTCTAGCTTGTATACTTTCATGAAAGAGAAACAGTAAATCAGCAAACATGTTCATGGGCAAGAACATTCCAGACAGCATCTGGAGCTGTGTGGGTGATAAACCACAACCAAGAGTTAAAGTGAAAGGATATAAAGGTCGGCCAGAGGGATAGTAAAAGGAATAAGATCTTGCCTTATGTATCTAACCCCAGGTTAATCCCTGACACCACCACCCCACCCCACCCACACACAGTCCCAAAAGCACTGGCTGGAGTGATCCCTGAACAAAGAGACATGAGTAAGCATTAAGAATAACTGGGTGTGGGCCAGTGGGATAGCACAGCAGTAGGGCGTTTGGCTTGCATGCGGCAGATCCAGGACAGACCTGGTTTGATCCAAGGTGTCCATATGGTTCCCCGAGAAAGGAGCGATTTCTGAGCACATAATCAGGAGTAACCCCTGAGCATCACTGGTGTGGCCCTAAAACAAGAAAGAAAGAAAGAAAGAAAGAAAGAAAGAAAGAAAGAAAGAAAGAAAGAAAGAAAGAAAGAAAGAAAGAAAGAAAGAAAGAAAGAAAGAAAGAAAGAAAGAAAGAAAGAAAGAAGAAGAAGAAGGAAGGAAGGAAGGAAGGAAGGAAGGAAGGAAGGAAGGAAGGAAGGAAGGAAGGAAGGAAGGAAGGAAGGAAGGAAGGAAGGAAGGAAGGAAGGAAGGAGGGAAGGAGGGAAGGAGGGAAGGAGGGAAGGAGGGAGGGAGGGAGGGAGGGAGGAAGGGAGGGAGGGAGGGAGGGAGGGAGAAAGGAAGGAAGGAAGAAAGAAAGAAAGAAAGAAAGAAAGAAAGAAAGAAAGAAAGAAAGAAAGAAAGAAAGAAAGAAAGAAAGAAAGAAAGAAAGAAAGAAAGAAAGAAAGAAAGAAAGAAAGAAAGAAAGAAAGAGAAATAAAAAAAAACCTGGGTGACTGGGTGTGGCCCAACATGCCTCCACCCCATAACATAGAGATAGAGGGAGACAGAGGGAGATTGAAAGAGGCACTACTTCAAACTGGGCAATGGGATGGTCCTTCTTGTAGGAGGTTACATTTGAGCTGGAACTAAAGAACCTGAGGAGAGCTTCATGGGAAATTGGGAAGCTCAAAAGCTCAGATCTTTAAGCATAACCATTTGTTCCAACACAGAAGGAAGCAGAAACATTGGAGAAGGGAAGAAAAGTGACTGGGTTTGGGGCCTTGCATGCAGGGAGAAAGGAGCTGGAGACTCTTGGAGCTTGCAGGCTGACAGGACCCTAATGACCGCCTAAGTCTGTAAAGGTGCAGAGTTGGTGCAGGGTAGAGCCCAGAACTGGCATATTAAAATATAACATATATCCCAGGTTTTGATCATTTAGAGAATCGCGAGGCAGTCATGACACTCAAACGTGGTAGATGTGGTGGAAAAGGGTACAGTGAGTGAACCAACTCAAGCCTTGCTCTTAGAATCTGAAAGCCAGCAGCCCCCAGATTCCCTAGGTTTCGGGCCCCTCTGAATCTTCAGTCATTCCAAATGACTGAAATACACATTGAATCTGATTCACATCAATACACTAATAAAATTTCCAGAGGAAAATGGAAACATATTTTTAATTGTAGAAGATTTAATAGCAACGAAATATCTGGTATTTGTTCCATTGGTGTCAGGGAGTAGAGAAATGGTCTAAACCCCTTCTAGATTTTTAAGACTTTGGGAGAAATAGTAGCATCCCAACATGCTGATTTTATAAAGGCTTACTGGATATTGGGGCTCATTTTACCAGAGGTTTATTTTTGTTTAGTTGTTTTAAAGAAAATACAAATTCTTTATTAAAGGAACAACGTGTTCCTTGCTATGTTATATTTGTATTTTATATTCAGAACATTTTGTGAGATTAGGAAATCCAAACAAGATTGAAGAAGGATTGCTAGAAGAGATTAATCCTTAACAATCAGGACTCTCACGCATACTCTCTCTTCCTCTGACCCAGCCAGCTTTGGGATATTTTCCTCATCTTCCTACACACTCTGCATCTTCCTTCCATTTCTCTCTGTTTTTTTTTTTTTTTTTTTTTTTTGTGGTTTTTGGGTCACACCCGGCAGTGCTCAGGGGTTATTTCTGGCTCCAGGCTCAGAAATTGCTCCTGGCAGGCACAGGGGACCATATGGGGCGCCGGGATTCGAACTGATGACCTCCTGCATGAAAGGCAAACGCCTTACCTCCATGCTATCTCTCCAGCCCCCATTTCTCTCTGTTCTAATGAACATGCATTTGTTATTCTTTGATGCAACAGCGTCTGCTATGCCGCTTCTAGGAGAGGTTTACCTACCTCTCTTCCTGCAGTGCTCATGGCAAGACCACATTTGTAGGAGCTTATGTTTACTCTTTGACTCTCTCAAACCAAGAAGTGTTTCTTCTCACCAACCACAGCTCCCAAATGTATCTTTGTCCTTTGAAATCCAAAGCTATTATTTCTAGCATCCATCACTAATTCAAGAATAAACACCGTTTTCCCCAAAAGTGCTACATTCTGTTACAGGAACAGGAGTCAGGAAAGACCCAATCCCTCTTCACACTATGTTATAAAAGGAGGCTAAAGTGGGGCACCGGCTGGGAGCCACAGCAGCATTTCTGTGGGGTGAGAGTCCTTAAGTGAGAGCAAGTATATTCACTTTTTTACTTTCTTGCTTTGGGGACAAGGGCTGCAGCTGTCCTTTCTCTGCCTGCATCAGACATAAAGATGTTTCTTAGGGAGCATAGCTGACCTTTCTTCCACTCCTGATTGGAGGGAATTCAGACTGGAGAGAAGAACCCTACCTGGCTAGTGATTTTTTTTTCTTTTTTGTTTATTTTGCGAGGCCAAGCCTGGCATTGTTCAGAGGTTACTGCTGGCTCTGAACTCAACAATTACTCCCAGTAAGTTCAGAAGGCCATATTGGTTGCCAGGAATCAAACCCAAGTCTGCCATGTGCAAGGCAAGTGTCCTACTCACTGCACTATTAATTTAGATCCTTTTGTGCCATTTTGTTTCTTGACTATACCCAGCCATGCTTACTCCTGGCTGGACTCAAGGTACCAATGGGGTGCTGGAATTAAACCCCAGGTCAGTGACATGCAAGGAAAATGCCTAACCTGCTTTCTAGCCCCAGTAATTTAGTTTGTCTTTTTTTTTGGAGGGGGGAGTGTTGGGCCATACCTGGTGATGCTCAGGGGTTACTCCTGGCTATGCACTCAGAAATCGTTTCTGTCTTGGGGGGCCATATGGGATTCCAGGGGATCAAACTGTGGTCTATCCTAGGCTAGCTCGGGCAAGGCAAATGCCTTACTGCTTGTGCCACCGCTCCAGCCCATAGTTTGTCTTAATGGGCCTCTCAAGCTGGTCTCAGTAGGTGCTGGTCTTCAGTCTGGCTATGCAGTACTTGGGCCTGGCTACACAGTACAGCTAATTTTCAGTGGTGTTGATGGTCACCAGAGCCATCCTAACAGTGCCTAGAGTCAGATCAATGCCTGCCAGGTATCCCTTTGAGACACACCCACTCAGTAAGTGCAGTTTGCCCCGAGTTTCTGAGTGCAGCCTTGTCAAGATCTTGTGACAGTGGCTGATTCTTACATCTAGAATCTCCATCACGTGATGGCTTATCCATTCTCCAGACTTTCTGTCTCAGAGCATGCAGGTACTTTCTGAGCATGGCTTCCAGTGGCTCTATTTCATGTCTTGCCTTCTGATCAGGTATGGCATTGCCTGGTGTCCTGACAGTGTTACCTCAAACTGGGATGAGATGACAGTCTTTCCTAAAAGTATGTGCAAACACTCTTTCACCTGTTATTTTCCATTCAGGGCTGCTGAGAATCTTAGCCAAGTGCTGGGACAGTTTCCCCAATGCTAGGTATCTGAAACCTCATGTAGTCATTAGGATGAATTCAAATTTGGTATAACAGACATATTTAAAAGAAAAGGATGGGCCAGCATGATAGCACAGTGGTAGGGCATTTGCCTTGCATGAGGTCGGCTTAGACACACCTGGGATTTGATACCCAGCATCCCATATGGTACCTCGAGCCTTCCAGGAGCGATTTCTGAGTGAAGAGCCAAGAGTAATTCCTGAGAGCTGTCAGGTGTGGCCCACCCCCCCAAAAAAAAAGAAAAAAATGAAAATGCAGCAACAGGTGGACAGATAGATAGTCACTCCCATTAGGTCACTGATGTGTCCCATGATCAAGAATAGTCCCTGACACAGAGCAGGTGCAATTTAATAAACGAATGAACAAATTTCACAAGCAAACATGGAATCATTCCCAAAGTCAGAGGAGGTTTCCTGGAGTAGGCAGAGGTACTACAGTAAGGGTTAACTAGACTTTCCTCTGTCTAGGTAATTCCATCCAGAAGCTAATAACTTTTCTAGTCTTGGAAGTCACTGGATCTGTATTAAACTTTTTGAATTTAAAAGAGGAAGAAACTTGTCTTAGAACAAAAACTGGCTGGAAGACATGACTCATAAAAATCTCACTTCCATACTATGGAGCCCTGCACAGGTCTGGCAAAATTTCCTTCGTCTCAGTTTCCTCATCTGGTTGCAGGCACAGTGTGGGCCATCTCTTGTGCACAACAAGGTTGCAGGTAACTGAGAATAGGAAGGAACTTTGGAGAATCAAGCTGCTGGCATGCAAAGGATTATCTGAAAACTTCCTCTTTCCTATCTCAGGTCCAGAGCAAGGTCATCATACGTTTTCTCTGGCATTTCCAGAAAGGATGCCTGAAGGGACATCAAGGGCTGTCTAAATCTGCAAGTTTGCTTCTCAAGGAGCCCTTCTCCTGAAGTAGGTTTTTGGGAGTGAGGGGATTTGAGTCTCAACTGATGGGTTCTCAAAGAAGCATATGTAACTCCAGGGGTTAAACTGGGATCAGCTGCATATCAAGCAAGCTCTTTATTTCTGATACTGTCTTTCTTCTTGCTCCAATATTTTTTGCACTGGGCATTGCCCTCCCCACCCCAGTGGCCCCCTGCTATGCCAGCTACCCTTATCCAGTTGTTAATGCCATGGTTTTGTCTCTTAGCCTGTACTTTCTTGTTTGTTAAATGAGCTAATTGGATACATCTTTCCAGAAACCAGTGGACTGGTGGATGAATGAAATGGCTGGAGAGTGGTGAGGAGGGAGAAACCAGAAGTAACAGAATGGGTTTGCTCTGTCCAAATGGTCCAGGTATCCTTTGTCCTGGCCAGTCATGGAAGTATCAGAAAGTAAAACGCTGTGCCAGAAAGATAGCACAACATTAAGGTATTTGCTTTGCATGCAACCAACCAGGATTGATGGTGGTTTGAATCCTGACATCCCATATGGTCCCCCTAGCCTGCCAGGAGCGATTTCTGAGCACAGAGTCTGGAGTAACCCCAGAGCGCAGACAGGTGTGATAGACCCCCCCCCCAATACAAAACAAAACAAAACAAAAAAGTAGACCAACTGATCTTCCCCAAAATCTATAAATTAGAACTTTTATACAAAATTTCCAGGCTCTCAAATATTGGTAACACTTTCAAATTAGTTAAAATAGGTCATATGAGCCAAGTAAAACACACGCATTAGCTGAAATCAGCCTTGAGTCCGCAGCGTGTGAGGCTGAATAGATCTCTTAAACATCCTGTTCACCTTAGGATTGTGACCTTTGGGGGTTGCAAAACTTATTCAAACATACCCAAAACTACTTTCAACTCCTTCTTCCTTCTCCTTTCAGGCCCTCTGTATATCTCACCTGGACAGCTCTGATGATCCTGCCAAATCCAGCCCAGTCCTGGGCGTCTTTGTGAATTATCTTATTAGGCAAGAGGGTCTTTGTGGATGGATGAGGTTAAAATGAGGCTTTAGGATGGTCTATAGATCCTAGTACATCAGCCTGATTAGTGGCTTAGAAGAAGAGGAAAGTAGACACTGAGACAGGCAGACATCAGGGAAAGTGGTATAAAGGAAGAATATTATTTGAAGTGGGGAGAGACTGAAGTGGCTGCAAGCCAAGGAGTGGTAGCAGCCCCATGAGCTAGAAAAAGGTCCTGACCTAGTTTCTGAAGCCTTCATAGGGAGCATTGCTCAGACTGCATCTCTAACTTACAATCTAGACTCCCTGAACAGAAGTTAAGATCCTGCCATGTTCATTGTTTCAGCACCTTAGAAAGCAGAAATATTGAGCAATGAGGAGGAGGATGCAGGAAAGGAAGGAAACACCCTGACCTCAATCTTCCCATCCACTCTTGTCTCATCTTATTCATTTGCCACAGTTGAACTACTTCTCTAAATATTTCCTTGATTTTCCAGGAATTTTCCAATCTAGCTTTGTGCGAGAAAGAAGATGTGAATCTCATTGATCCTCTTCACAAGAAGACAAAAATATACCAGCTGCTCGTGCCTGCTAACGATTTCTTCACTGCAAGAATTCAGACACAACATTTCCCCTCTCCGTGAAAGAGTGCCTGGCTTGCAGGCTGCAAAAAAAGGAGGAGACGATTTATTTTCCCAGGAGAAAAGAAATGTGGTGTAAGAGTAGAAAAAGCCCAGACTTGGCCTGGGAGAGTGGGCATTCCCTCTACAGAAAAGACACAAAAATAAGGTCACCTCTAATGAGGTGCCTGCTCTTCACAAAAAGGTCATCATAGTTACATGCAGGAACCATTCTTTGCTCACTGGAAGAGCATATGGGTTCAAAGCTAACATGACTCCCCTAATCCCTGCTCTGAATGTCTACAAGTAAAATTGAGCATGAAGGACCCAAATCAGAAGAATTGAATCTTTGTCAATGTACCCAGAGGAGTCTGCTCTGAAGACCTAGAAACAGAGTCGAGAAAGGTGAAGGTATAGAGATTTGTCTAATTTATGTATTCTGTGAATCTGGTCCCTGTATTAATTAGGGCAGGATGACAGTGAGTTTCTTGAGACAGTTTGTAACAGGACCAAAGAGAGAGCATAGTGGTCTGGGGTTCTGACTGCTTACCCCTGGACATGTCATCAATATCTTGGTACCTTAGTTTCTCTAATTATAAAGTTTGATCAATACCACCCAGCTCAGGTGATCATTACAGGGAGTACATGAATTATGTCAAGAAACACATTAGGGGTTGGAGCGGTGGCTCATGGAGTAGGGCCTTTGCCTTGCATGCGCTAACCTAGGACGAACTGAGGCTTGATCCCCTAGTGTCCCATATGGTCCCCCAAGCCAGGAGAAATTTCTGAGCGCATAGCCAGGAGTAACCCCTGAGTGTCACTGGGTGTGGGCCAAAAAACAAACAAACACAAAGAAACACATTAGATACCTCTTAGACACTGAGTCAGCGCTATATAATTTCTTATTAAAATGGTTCTCTGTGGACAGATTTATTATGTAAGAAATGTGTATGTAAGTTATGTAAGAAATCACCTTGAACTAATGGATTTAAAAGGGAACCCTTGGACCCTAGTCCCCAGACCTGTGGGTTTGGTTCTGCTCAGGGCCAGACGCTGGGCTGTATGTGGCTGATCTCAGCTGCCTGGCTCCTCTTACAAGCCTGGGCTCAGTTCTTACATGTTTCCTGAGACTAATGGGTACATTTTTCTCCTGGAGATAGCAGGGGCCCAAAGCACAAAAGAAGCACAAGCAACAGGAGGGCACATTGATGCCTAGGCATGGAACTATTGAATCACAGTCACATTTGCCTCATTCTTCAGGCCAGCAAGTCTCTGAGTAAAATCCAAAGAGGCAGAGAAGCACAGTCTGTTTCTATGTATGTGGAAGGGTGCGTACGGGGCTGGGGACCTATTGGGTTGGTGTCAATTGATTGAACTCAGTGACTGTTATAATTGACAGCACAAGTATGGGATTGAAAATCAAAGTCAAGATACCAAGTGCTGATCTTCAATAAACAAGCTGATTTTGATCTTGGGTGTGTGTGTGGGGGGGTCATTTCAGAATCCACACTGGGAGGGATACATTGAAATAATCTGGGTACCTGGCTCTCAGACCAACTTCTCTGCAAGCAAAGGAGTTTCTTTGTTGTGGATATTTAGATGGTGGTAAGAGGGGTGTGTGTGTGTGTGTGTGTGTGTGTGTGTGTGTGTGTGTGTGTGTGTGTGTGCATGCGAGCACCCATGCCTCTATGCTTGTGCTTGACCAAGATTATAAGAGGAATAGTTAACATCTGATCTTCAGTCAAGACTGCAGACAACCACTCCACGGAGCAGTGTTTGTTTCTAAAAGGACCCTTCTAGGAATGATGACTCAGGACTACAGACTTAAGCTACAGTAAGTCCCATCCTCAGCACAGTGACTAAGGATGCTTGGAAGTGGCAGGATTTGGCAGGGATGTTAGCTTGGTTACCTAAGAGCTGGGACCCACTTTCCAATGGGGGAGGGACCTTAAAGGGATAGTGCAATTTATTACAGTGATGGATTTTCCTACTTTTTTGTTTTCTCTTTGATACTCCTGTGTTTGCTAGAAGAGATATCCCCTTTAGGACAAAACGCTATTAAAATATTTGTTGCAAAAAGCAGCTCTGAAGAAGAGAGCAGACCTACCAGCCCCATGGACCAGCAGTAGTTTCTCTTTCCTTGTAGAAGCAGTCTTAGCTAGAAACCTCTGCATAATGGATGAGAAGCTGGCCAGGGAGCCAAGAACCAGTTATCTGCCTGTGCCCTCATCCCTGCAATGCATTTCCCAGTCCCACTGCCAGCCCCTCTACAGAGCCCCAGTTTCTACAATTCCAGCAGTGAAGCAGAGGGACGGAGCATATATTCCCAGGTCCTTTATCAAGGCTTTCCACACTTTTAATTGATGTATTTATTTTGCAATGCTGGGGATCCAACCCATGGTCTTGTACATGCAAGGCAAGTGCTCTACTGCTGTGCGACATTCCTGTCCCTTTTAAACATTTTTAAACATGGTTGCAATATATATTAAGAAATACATTTGTTGGACTGAAGAGAAAAAGTTCAATAGGCTGGAGCTCATACTTGGCAGGCAGGAGTACTGACTGGTTCCTAGAGTGTCACTAAGCGTGGCCCTAAACAGAAAGAAAAAGCCCCAAATACCAGAGGTCCATTTGACGAGGTGACCTAAAATTCATGTAGGCATACACTTACTCACAGAACATGAGCTTCTCAAGGCCCTCCCTTACTACCCAGTGTGCTCTGCTCTGATATTTTCCATTCTATTAAATAATGCTGGTGGTGACTAGACTGGCCTCATAAAACTCCAACGGGTCCCAACCCACTTTTAGCAAAACTCTGGCTGGTGCCAGGGCCTGCGCTAGAGTGGGGGGGGGCAGGAGATAAAACTGGAACCTCTAGACCTCACACATGTCTGAAGCAAGAGGCTGTTGATTATTAGATTAAAAACTTCAAGAGGATGCAGCTAAATGAAGCTGTGGGTTGTGTCCATCCTACTTTTAAAGGGTCTCTCACCGAGTGGCCAAAGATAGCAAGATGTCTCGTGTGTGTGTGTGTGTGTGTGTGTGTGTGTGTGTGTGTGTGTGTGTGTGTGTGTGTGTGTAGCAGCTTTGGCCAGGGATGTGGCTCAGGGGTTAAAGCGTTTGTCTCATCTGCATGAGACCTAGGTTTGGTCTCTGGCCCCACATACACCTAATGGGAAGGTAATAAATTAAATGAAGTGATCAAATGAAGAATAATTTTTTTTTGGTTTTTGGGTCACACCCGATGATGCTCAGAGGTTACTCCTGGCTATGTGCTCAGAAATTGCTCCCGACTTGGGGGACCACATGGGACACTGGGGATCGAACCACAGTCTGTCCTAGGTTAGCACATGCAAGGCAAATGCCCTACTGCCTGTGCCACCACTCCAGCCCCAAATGAAGGATAATTTTAAGGGGAAGAGTTTGACCATTTTATATTGACACTAGTGCTGGCTGAAGGACTAGTGTCACCACTGGTTTTAGGTGAAACTCTGCTCATGGAGAATTGTGGTACCTGTGATCAGAGTCCAATAGGAATCACAGGGAAGGAGCAATAAAAATGGAACCTTTGAGAGTCCAGCAGGGGAAACAATGCTGGGTCAGCATGTGAACACAGCGCCCTGGGGTGCCTTTCTAGCCGCAGCAGCTCTGGTCTCCAGGAGGTCACCTGCCTTCTCTGCTCTCTGGGACTCTAGCTGTCATGTAGTTAACAGGAGGGACCTGCTTGTCCCACAAGGCAATGCTGAGGCATGAGTGAGCACCCAATATTCTGAACTCAGGAGGAATTCTGCTGTTCCCTTGGATCGCCAGGCACCAGGGCAGTGCCCACACTGTTTTTTAGATCCTCGCGTTTACAGATGAATGTCCTGGGGGTTAAGTGATGGTAACTAGAGCTGACCCCACCCGCTCCACCGGGGGCCTTAAAGGCAGCACTTGGTCTCCACTGAGTGGAGCCCCGCAGCCTGGACAGGCTCCCAGCTTGGCTCTCAGGGGGCGGTGCGACTTGTGCGGCCTCCAACACAGTGCACTTGTCTTCAAAGCCTGCTTGCGGCACGGCACGTCAGTGAAACGCTGGCGGGGAACGGCCTCCCCGAGGTGAGCAGCCAAAGGCCCACACAGAAGATGGCCTGTTCCTGGGGTGTTTATAGAGGCCCCGCACCTTCCCGGCCCTGACGCCCTGGCTGGAGAGCAGGCCAGAGCCAAGCTGACAGGCGGTCCCTGCCTGAGTCTTTGTTAAACTTGAGCTCAGATGGTCCTAGAAACACAAGAGGCGCCAAATCATATGTTTAAACAGTTAAGAGGAAACCCGGATCAGCAAGGAGTTACAACCTTGGATTTAGCCTGGGTGAATTTTCCTTCTTTGGGATTTCCTGTCCCTTTTCTGGAGGTTTCTATCTAGTAAATGTTCCCTGGCAGTTGGTTTAAGGCCATCAACTCTGCAGTGAAAGCAAATCTTGCTTAGTCCTGGGGCCCTGAACTGCTCAAATGCCAACAGCTGCCACCAGTGTGGTCTGGCCTCAGTCTATATGCTGAAGTGGACAGCCTAGACTCAAGTCTGGCTTGAAATTATACTCATACCAATATAGGCCAGCCGGCCACCCCAATCCTGCCTGGAGGACTGGCAACATCGGGGTTTGGGGTGATAGGTTCTTACATGAAGGAGTATAAAGTAAGTGAACCCAAAAATCTGCCTCCTACAAGGTTCTTAGACTGCAATTAAAATTTAACTTTTTTTTTTTTTTATGGAAATCATATGGTCCACTCTGTGTTGGGGAGGGGGGTACATGCAGAGAAGGAACAATGGTTGGGATTAGATAATTGACTTAGTGCTAAAATTCCAGGAAGTTTGTGTTGCTCTGGGCCTGGATCTTGTTACTTTTTAGTTCCAATCTGAGTCTTTATCTTCCTATTATAGTTGAGAGGACATTTTTTAACTGTCATGTGCACAGTTGTAATTTTTACCCCTTTTCATCAAATCGGGCTGGAGAGATTAGCAGTTCTTAGCACTGAGATGAAAATATTGGTAGGGCCCAGTGGGCGCTATTTTGTTTATTCTAACAGAGCAGGCTTTGATCTAAACATATTTTCTGGGGTCTGGACCAGATGACCTAATTCCTGTCTTATCGTCTCACAGATATCTGTGAATCTCAGATTGCCAGTTACTGTGGAGGCCTTTGAAATTCACTTTACATTTTTTTTCTCCATTTGTTTTATTTGGGGGAGCTTGTGGAACTCCTCCTGAAGACACTGGTGTTTTATTTTTCTAACAGGACTGCTAACGTTTAACAGAGTGGGAGTTTTATCTTTTCCCTTTTATAAAAAAGTCCCCTTTTTTTGACATTCCCAACATGCCAAGAACAATAAGCAAATAATCAACTGCTAGAAATTTATGTCAACTGCGAATTATTTAGGATTTTCTACATAAAGTTCACCCCTTGCTAGTGCCCCCAATTTAAAAGGATCATCTCACACTAAGATGAGACATGAGAGCACAAAACTATTTCCACACGTTCTGCAAACCACAGGTTCCTGTAACATCACTGAACTGCTCCTCCAACTATGTTTTCCAGAAAGCCATTGCCGTGTGTGTGTGTGTGTGTGTGTGTGTGTGTGTGTGTGTGTGTACAGTGGAGATTAAAGGAAAAAAAAACAGAAAACACAAAGGAATACAAAGGAAATTCGAGGGAGAATGACAGTGATGCAGACAGAAAAAAAAGCAGCCACCAAAACCAAAACAAAACAGCCCAAGTGGTTAACGTTAATAAATTTAAATGATGAGTCGATGAGGTTTTCTTATTCCCTGTACTGTTCCATATTTTGATAATTCGGCTTTTTTTTTAAAGGAAATGGTGATGTCACCAAAATGAGTATATTCTGTTTTTTAAAAAAAAAATGGGGAAGAATTCAGCTGTCATCATCCCAGGCAGCAATAACTCAGAAAATTCTGGGTTCTCGGTGATTCCAAAAGTACTTCGATTCTCAAGTTTCAGAAAGGAAAACAGAAAGACTTTGAAAGAACGGGGCTAAAGATTGGGCTGGAGGGGATGGGGTAGAGACTGGGGGAGGCGCTCGCACATCATCTGCCTAAAAATAAACCCTGTTGCTTTATAAATACCAACCCTTTTCTCTTCGGCGAGCTGAGCTGAGAGGCTAAGTGTATTTATCACACTGTGACGGGACGCTGGGCTGAGGGCGATTTCTTGTTTTGGAAATGAATGGAAAGGGGAATGGGCAGGTAATGATCAATAGATTAGAAAGATCGTCGATCGATAGATGGATAGGCAGGGACAAAGCGGAGACCGAGGGGGGCGGGGGACCCAGACCCTGAGGCTCCAACCTTTTCCTAAAGGCTCTGATCGCCTCGGGGAATCAACATCTGCCTAAACGAAAAGCGGCGTTTGCTCCCCTGAACTCACTTTCGGAGAACGCTGGAAGGGAGGAAGGAGGTCGGCCGGGCGAGCGAAAAGAAAGACGCGTCCACGACCTCGCGCCGGCTGGTGCAAATGGACCCGCAGCAGTAGGCTACGGCTGGAGCCCCGGCCTGGACTGGGCTGCCAGTTGGGTTGCGAGCCTGCCCCGGGGCGCCTGGGGAGTGGGTTCAGCTGCTGAGCTCTGGCTCCCGAAAAAGCGCCAGGGCTGGGTCGATCGCGCCTCTTTGGAGAGACCGATCAAGCGCAGGATCACAGGGGTCGGAACATGCGGGAGTGTGAGAGCCCTTTGAGCCCAGCTGTCCCTAGGTCAGGTCCCCCACCCGGTCTCCAGGCTCCGTCCCAGGGTGCAGAAAAGCTCCTATCCCCCCAAACCACGCAGGTCCTGCCACCTCCTCTCGGGCCCGGCCCTGGGGAGGAGCCGCACGCCCCCCTTCTCGACGCTAATGTCTCCAGGAACCTGAACCCCGCAGAGATCAGGTGCTCCAGGTCACAAAACAACCCATTCGTTGACCCCCGTCCCCTAGGGTAGAGTGGGGGGGGGACGAAGGGGGAGAGCGATATTTGTCTGTCTCCCGGGGCGGCCAGGGAGGACTCTTTGGAGCTGTGCAATCGAGATCACCTTGGAAACATTGACCCGGAGAGGGTCACAGCGTCATGACGTCTCTTAAACCCCATCCCAGTCCTCTCTGGCTTGGGGGTACCCACCCGCGAATTGTCTCGGTCTGGGGTCAGCTCTTAAATCCCGGGGCGCGGGAACAGCGGTGTTCGGATGCCCAGACCACCCAGTTTGAAGACGCAGCCGCGAGTGACCACAGTGGCCTATGCAGGGGGAGAAAACTCTTGCTGGAAGGTCCCCGTGTTTCTCCTTTACCTGAGTGAGGGTCACCGAGTGCGGGGCGTTCAGTCTCCTGGAAAGAAAAAAAATAATTACCCTGACTCTTCTAGAAGTCAACTCCCACCTATTTGCTCATCCCAAAATAGTGCTCGGGAGAAAGACATGGTTTTTTTTTTTTTTCCTGGAACCAATGTGTGAGAGGAAAAATCAGGTTGAATTTCGAAGCTGAAGCCCTTGGGTTGACTCTACGCATCCTTTTTAATTGACTTTTTCATTCAAATATGTATGTGTGTGGAAAAGCCTAAAAGACTAATTAAATAAAGAACACATTGACCTCTCTGGGTGGAGGCCCAGTTTCAGATTATATAACCCCACCTGCACGGGAGTTCTCCAGCTATGCTATTCTCAAATGCCTGGGGGGAGCGAGGGGGGGGGGTAGAAAAAAAAAAACAAAAAGAAAACATGACTGAATTAAGTGAAATGAAAGGATTGCCCAAGTCAAAATGTGCACTACAATGGAGAATTTACCTACTTACCTAGCATATATACTGAAACTTCCATACCCCATTTTATTTTCCTTTTCCCTGGTGTGTGTGTGTGTGTGTGTGTGTGTGTGTGTGTGTGTGTGTGTGTGTGTGTGTGTGTGTGTAGGGAATTGTCTGTAAGAGGAGTGGCTAAATAAGTCGTTAATACTGGGAAACTATATAGAAGTGCACCCAAATTTAAGGGTGAAAAAGAAAAAGAAAACAGAGGTCCATGAAACCTGTTTCTGTAATGCTTTTACAATTCCTTACTGAGAGATACTCCACTCACACACACCTTTTACTGATGCCTGGGGATATAGTCATAAGGGACATTTGGGGGCCTGGCTAAAGAGAAATGCACTCTGAAAACAGACACAGTATTTTGTTTTATCTGTTGCAAAAAAAATGTATTTGATTACTTGAGTAAAATTACAGTATCTCTGTTGTTAGTAAGTATTAAATGTTAAAGAAATTGGACCCCCCTTTCCTTTCAACTTTCCAAGAAAGTGCATGTAACAGTCCAATATTTTTTCCTTCCATACCTAATACAAAATAAACAAACACTATACCTGCTCTCTGAATCAAGAAGAAGCATTTGCTCTTGTAAGGAACATATGTACATTTTCATGAAAGTGATATTTCTTACTGTATATACAAGAGCATCTACATTTTCTCCACTGAAGGTTGTTCAAGATGCTATACTTAGCAGCATTGTGAAATCCCAGCACACACTTTCTATTGTGAATATACCTACAAGGCAAAATGTTACGTCTCAGTTTCAACTACCAAAACAACACTTGTATTTTCTCTAAAGAATTCTGCGTGCTTATTACTGTACAGAAACTTATTAACATTGAGGACGACTCAAGTAAAAAGCACAATACAAATAGCAGTTCAAAAACGGAAATGGTTAAATCTACCAAAAAAAAAAAAGCAGGTTGAATTTTAGAATAAAAATAAAATAAAAAAAAAAACTAAACCTTTCAAGGAACCACACTGTTCAGTCTGTACTTTCAGTCCTTTCCTTAATTCTGTTTTGAAAGATTAGACAATGTGTTTGCTGATAAAACTTCCCAGCAGGATCAAAGTGAACATTTATATACAGACTTTATTAGAGATCTAATGCATCACTGAGGCATTGCATCAACACCAGATTCATATTAAACTGGATATAGAAAATAAGTTAATGCCAGATTAAGACCGCCTAGCAGGGCAACTTGCAATGGCCATAAATGTGACAGCAAGTTTACAGCACTCTAGTCAATTAGTATTTAGTCCAAAATACAGAAGACCAAAGTTAACGCTTGCATTCTGTTTGCAAAGCAAGGTTATATCACTAATAAATAAGCTTTTTTAGAACTCTAGAAGTTGAACAAGATACAAAAGAACGTCTTCATAATGTTGTAGTTCAAAGATCTGGGGGAACCAGGAGGGAAGGGCCGGGGGAGGCAGGGGAAAGAAGGAAGAGGCCACGGCAGGAGGGGATCTGCTTCTGAACAGGAAGGCTCTTTCCCCCAGCCAGAGCTGCTTTAACTTGTGACGATCTCTTTGCTGTCCTCCACGAAGCGGGTGAAGCGGAAGTTGGTTCCATTCTCACTGCTTGCCATTTTCTCCAGGCCGGCCAGAGGAGCGCCAGGCTCTGAGTTCTGGAGCTTCTCCAGGTTTCCTGTCAGCCCACTAATAGGTGAGCTGCTCCCGCTGCCGAGGCTTCCAGGAATTGGAGGGATGCCACCGTTCTGAATGACGGAGATCTCATTGGCCTTCATCGCCAGCCCATTGGAGAGCGCTGCTGCATACTGATTCCAGAAACTGGAAGGATCCCCACTTCCTGACCTGGCCGCCAAATCCTTCTGGAACATTTCTGGGAACTTGACGGGATTGCCTCCTAGAAATGTCATAGGGCCATCCACAGAGAGCCGCCGGCCCCGTCTTGCAGGGGTGCTGTTCCACATGTGTGTGCCCATGTGTACCTGGGAGGGGGGGTAGAAGGGAGGGAGAGAAGATGTAGAAGCTTAATAGTTGCATCTGTCTCAACTCATATCCTAACACTCGGCAAAGCAAGTGGCCTAAATGTCTCTTCTCATTAGGTGCCAGACAGCGGACACGGCACTGCAGCGTCCACCCCAGTGACTTGTAATAGTATGCAGGCTCTGCAGCCAGCTCCCTCTCCTCTCCCTGGGCCAGGATGCCTTACTTACTCCTTTTTTATTACGCATACTTAGCTTATAATGGCCTCCAGCAAGCCAGTCAGTCGCAGATAGCTCCTTGCTGGGGCAGAATTGTTATGTCCACTCTCATTGCCATGGTAAGTATTGTATGTGACACCCTTTACCCTATAAATGTCCTTTTCAGATGGGAAGAGAGTACCCCTCACTGATTGCCCAGAGGAGGGCCCGTGCATGGACAGAAAAGCCAGAAAGTAATTATTCATCTCACATTACTGGCAGCAATCTCTAGAGAAATGCTCTGTCAACAGAAAAATGTACACAATCCTAGGGCTCAACTGTTGCTCTAGAACTTAAGCATATTTGCTTTATTTCCAACACCTATCAGTAGGAAGTGTTGTATAATCAATTATCATAATACCCATTAGCAGAGCAGTGACGTTATTGTTTTTCAGAAAAACAAACCCGGCTGGACTTTGTGGATATGAAAAATAGATGCCTACGCTGAGGCGAACTGTAATTATTAAGTGATCCAGGCAGCACACAGGCCACATGGAGGCCTTCAATCAATACCCCATGGCCGCACTGGGTTGTCTTACTTGATAGGTAAAGCAATTCATTTGGGGCATTTAGTGAGACACCAGAGCTAGGCCGCTTACCACTGCTTCACTTAGGTACCAGATTGTTCACTGGGCTCCAACATTGGGTGGGCTGCAGGCCACCCTGGTTCCTGCTGTGACTCTGACCTCTCAGTTCCTTCAGTCAGCTCCTCACCCCCATGGCTGGCCTCCTCCCATGGGGAGAATTCTTTCCCTGCTTTTTGGGGCTGAGTATGTCTGGGGGTGGGGGGGGGGGGTTGGAGAGAATGCCTTACACATCACTGGCCATAGGGCCATGGGCAGGGTATGGGGTATAGATTGATAAAGATACCTTAAGATTGCCTTTTGTTGTGAACGCTCTTCCGCAAATAGTGCAAGCAAAGGGTTTCTCTCCAGTGTGAGTTCGCTCATGAATCTGCAGGGCACTCGATGAGGAGAAGGTCTTGCCACATGTGTTGCAGTAGTGCTGTTTGGGAGTTCTCCTGGGCAGGGCTGGGAGCAGGACTGGGGACGTGGCAGAGGATGACAGAGGCCCAGAAGAAACTTGACTGGTGGGGGTGTCCTTGCTGTCCTGAGGAGTAAAATGCACGAAGCCGTTGACCTCTGTTTTGATGAGAGATGACAACGAGTTGGCGGGAATCACCGCCGAGTTCTGATTGGGGCCAAGGTTGGAACTTGGCTCAAAGAGCTGTGATGGTAGATCTCGCATCTGATGTGTCAACATGTGCTGCTTCAAATTACCCTTTGTGGAAAAGCCACGATTGCAAACTGTGCAAATAAACGGTCTCTCTTTGGTATGACTTCTATAGTGAATGTCCAAGGCACTCTGACAAGCAAAGGTTTTGCCACAAATGTCGCAAGCAGTATTTTTAAATTTACCCCGGTCTCTAAAAGGGAAGAGGATTCCCAAAGAATCTTCTTTGATGATTTTCTCTGCATGGCTAGAGGTCAAATCCAAAGCTCCACCGTTCACTGGGGTGGGGGACAAACCATTGGCAAACTCGCTTGGTCCTGCTCTCTGCGGCTTCTCCTCAACACCGGGTGACTTGTGGAATTCTTGGGTGCTGTTGGATGGGGACAGAGCCTGCATGGAGGAGGTAGACTCTGAGATGGCTGGGCTGCCAGCACTCTGGCTCTCCATATCACCACCCACTGAGGATGAATCATTGGTCAGCACATCCCCCTCAACTGACCCATTCTCCACCGACTTCAGGCTGGCCTGCAGCTGCTCGGCCAGGCCAGCATTGATCATCTTCATCTGGTTCTCCAAAGCAGCGATGCTCGACATCTCTAGGGGCAAAGGCGAAGACGACAGGCTGTCTTGGGATGCATCCGCAGACTTGGGCGTGTCTGGGATGCTGCCCTCAGGACAGTCTTCTATATTTTCATCGGAGAAGTTGTCTAGGTCATCAAAATTTTTCTCATCAAAGGAGCCTGTGTCTGACTCCATGGACTCGGGGTAGCTGTCGGGGACAGGGGTGTTGGGAATCTGCCCTCCCATGTGCATTCGAATGTGCTGCTGTAGGACCACTGCGTTGGTAAACTTCTTCTGGCAGATGGGGCAGGAATGCTGGACTCGGAGTGGGGGCATCGCCCGGTGGACGCTGTAGTGGGTCTTTAGGTTCCCTTTGGTGGTGAAGGCCCGGCCGCAGATCTTACACTTGAAGGGCCTCTCCCCAGTGTGCGTGCGGTAGTGCATCTTCAAGGCACTCTGGCAGCTGAGTACCCGGTGGCAGATGATACACTCATTGGGGTCACTGGCCTTCTTGTCAATGTTCTCCACCAACTGCTGGAGCTTGGACGTCTCAGAGGCTTGGGAGGAGTCCAAGAGGCCCCCGAAGGGAAACTTCGCCTTGAACTGTTCTGACATGAGTGGCAATAGAGGGTTGGTGAGCGTGGTGGTGCTTCCCGGGCCACTGTCAGTCACTGGGGAATTCAGGGGACCGCTGCTGGCCACCACCGGGGCAGAGCTAGTGGCCACACCACTGCCACTCTCCTCACTTTTGCCTCCAGGGAGTGGTGCAGTAGATCCTTCGCCCTCCTCAGGGGGCCCACCTAAGTTTCTGATGGCAGGCTCAGGGGCCCCAGAGTCACTTTTAACGGAGCCTGGGGGGCTGGAGGCAGAATGACTGATAGGAATGGGGGCTGGCTCTTCCGTCTTGATGAAGGGGGTGAGGCTTGGCAGGGTGGGGGGCAGCGGCAGGCCCACTGAAGTGGTCAGAGTGGGCAAGACTGGTTTGGTGTCAAGCCAGCTGGTGACTGGCTTTTCCGGAGGAATGGACATGCCATAGGGGATGCCGGTACTTGTAGGGATATTGTCCAAATGCTCAGGCACAGGGTAGGGGTTCATCTGGATATGTGGGTATTTCTCTTTGTGGCGCTGGAAGTGGACTTTGAGGTTCCCCTTGGTGGAGAAGCGGTTCCCGCAGATGTTGCACTTGAATGGCCTCTCGCCCGTGTGGGAGCGCAGGTGAATCTGCAAGGCACTGTCGCTCCCAAAGACCTTGGCGCAGAACCTGCACTTGTGTTTGAAGAATGCCTCATCGGAGGAACTCTTTGCTTCGAAGGCAGTGACATTTGGTGGCTTGCTTTTTCGTTGCTGGGCCAAGGCAGACAAGGAGTTCAAATCCTCTGCAGTTGTTCCAATGTTGGGCAAGGGGCTAGGGAAGACCGAGTTAGCAGGGGCTGGCTGAGGTAGAAGTGGATTAGATGTAGGACTTAACAAACTGCTTATTGCAAAAGCTGGTGAGGATGATGCCGAGGCTGTTGTGTTGCTGGCATGGGAGGCACCAGCACTTGAAGCCACTTTTTCCGAGGATGGGGTGGTAACTGCTGCTGCCAGGATGTTGACGTTGGGGGAAGAGCCGCTGTTGGATGGGATGATGGTGTGGCCAGAACTGCTCTGAGGTAGCTGGATTGGGGGGAGCTGTTTCACACCGCTGATGCTGGCAGATTGGCTCGCGAGGCTCTGTGCTAATCCAGCTGCTGCCGCCAGCTGCTGAGATAAATGGGAACTTAGTGTGGACAAGGGGTTGGCAGATGTTCGTAAAGGACCTTGAGAAGGACTGGAAGATGTTGGCAGGTCTGCGTTCTGAGATGCCAACAGCAATATTTGGTGACGAATCTGCTCGATCAGTTGCAGCTGGTGGATCTGTTGCTGCTGCAGGGCTAAGAGCTGCTCCATGAGGGCTGGGACGGCCAACTTACCCCCTGAGGCCCCACTGCACCTCGCTTCCTGGGAGAACTGGGCCACCGCCACCTTGGTGCTCTGAAGGTTCTCAATGATGACATTGCTGTTGATGACGGAGAAGCTGCCCAGTGTCGTCAGGTCCCCGAGCTGAGGTAGAGAGGTTGTGATCGCTGAGGTACCTGTGGAGGAGCTGCTGCTGTGGCTGGGTGGGGGGCCGCCACTGCCACTGCCACCTGGGCCTGTCGCCGACGCCTCCACCTCCATGGACTCTTCCCTGTCCAGTCCGCTGTGTTCCGAGAGGTCGCTGCAGTCGACCAGCTCTGCTTTGTTCCTGGTGTCATTCATTTGCTCATCAGGGTTCTCTGGAGTGGGGCTGGGGGCGAAGGTTTCAGGTGGGGAGGCCGGGCTTTCATTGACGATGAGAACTAATTGATTTTTAGTACAGTTCTTCTTGTGGAGCAGAAGATCAGATAATTCAAAGAACTCGGCACAGCACCGGCCACAGACGTGGGCATCCTTGCTCTTAGTGGGGCGACTGGGCTGACCCTTCTCTGTGTTGCCTGCAAAGAACAAAAGGTGCAGTGTGAGAAGGTGGGCTGGGACACATGGGGACACTCACGCCTTCAAAAGGGGAAAAGTGTTGGATCAGCTGTTTCTGCTGCACAAAA